>NC_135557.1:12843545-12898545 GCF_964340395.1 Glandiceps talaboti | reverse complement strand
TTAACCAACGTTGAAAAAAAATAACATGGTAAAGACATATTTTTGGAGTCAGAAGCGATTAATTTTAGGGGGGGGGGGGGCAATTTAAAAATGTAAATCCTTAAAACTTAAGTTATATGAATTACAAATTCCACATACACATAAGACCCAAAGTGTAAATATGTCGACAGATTTTTGTTACCCAGAGAAATATAATATAACATGAAGATTTAGCATGTTAACCAAAATTTTAAAGGTCATTTTGGCAAAGTATCAAATTTATGACTGAAGGAGTCAATTTTTTGACCCAGTGTACATCACAATGTATTACACATGATTAATAACATGTGATTTGCAATTTTGATATCTGAAATCTGTCCACAAACCCCAATATTCCTGATGTGTACAGTTCCAGTTGGTGGCCATCTTGGAAAATGGTGGCCATATTGGATTTTCAAGTGGCTATTGTAATTGTCATAATCAGTACAACCAATGAAGTGTACATACCAATTGTATCACAATTTGAACGATTATGTCACTTATCTGCCTCAGTATAAGATCAAAGAAAAAATAAAAGAATAGGGAACTTGCAATCCAGACTGAGCATGCTCAGATGCAAAGGACTATGGGATTATCTGTGGTTATCTGGAACTACCGATAAAATAAACCTCCCACAATGGTCAGAGCAACTATGAATTGATCATTTGTGGTTAAAAACAATGTAACATTATTGTTTACAATAATATTTGATTACATGTCGGAATCGCCTCGGTAAAACCAAACTACGGATAACCCAAGTTCATCAATAGGCAAGTCGGGTTGTTGACAATCTCTAAATCTGTTTGCAGTGTCAACTGTAATAGGATTATAAAAGTTGTAACAGCTGATAACGTCCCTTGGCTCAAATGATTCACTCCTTGAAAGTAACCTTGCACTTGGAACTACAGTTTTTCTCGTTCCATCGTTAGTTAAATAATTTTTTGAAAAATTAAGCAAAGAGATACATAAATAGCAAATTCCCATATCTGATGTCCATATACCACATGTAACATCGTCAATGTATGGTGCACGATGTGAAGCTGTCGATCATGCTGGTCGCTGGTCAGTTGCAAATCAACAAATGAACCTTGGAACTACAGTAAGAATACAAAGGGACGCATTGTTTCTGCTGATATATTGTTTATACCCCATGTAAGTAAGTGTCTGTGGTTTCAGACAGTGTACATTTCTGATGGTCAATGCCATGGATTGTGAATGCCAAAAAGTAGTGCTGGTTATTAATGTTGACTCAGGCTTATCAGATGTAATTACAAAAAGCAAACACTTAGTTATGGTAATGAGCTGATAAGGATTGATAAGAAAGTGCAAGAATTGCACTTTGCTGGTAAAGTCGATGTTCCCCCCCATGAGTATTTATTGTCGCATTTCCCATGATGCAACATTCAACATGGCGGGTTTGCAAGTTCCCTATTGTTTCTTGTCAGTGTGCACAGTACTTAAATACTCTCATGTTGGCCTTTTTTGTGTTTGTGCAGTCTACAGATGCTGGGAGAAACACAAACATAACCCCCCCTACTTCAGTTAAGACAACTGTGGAGCCAATTAGGATTAAGTAATGACACATCTACCACCATATACACATTTGCTCTAAAGCATATTAAATAACTGCCTTGAATGGTAGATTGAGTGACTGCTTTGGTGAGAATAAAAAAAATTCACATCATCAAAATTTTCTGATCAGGAACAATTCTTTTTTAGTTTTAAGGAATAATTTATTACATTGCTAATAGCAATAGAGTAGCTGAATACAAAAACATGTGACTTACGTGATCTTAATTTTTTTTATAGGGAATGATCCAGTCATATCATATATCGATGACTTAGGTGAAAATTTGGAATCTCATGGAATTGATATCAGTAAATTAAGTGAAGGAGGAAAACAAAAAATTGAAGTAAGTATTGTTTTCCTTTCACACGAGTATACATGCTAATCCGGGGGTGGGGGGGGGGGGGTACCACTGGCCAGGTCTGGTAGGGGTGTGTGGCCAATGCTGTCAACCCCAGACCAAATTTCAATTTTGACCTAAAACCAATACCCCATTTTAGACCGTTCAACTTTTTAGAAGACCCCATTTTGGACCAAAGTTGAGCGATGGATGCAATTTTGTGCATGCGCAGTTAACGTAACAATGCATTATGGGGTGATATCTAGGACAAAGCGTTTCAGGGGGTGTGCATGCTATCTCAACCAGTGCATTAGCAGGAAAATTCTGCACTCGTCAAGAATTTATTAAGGAGTAAAAATAGTATTCAATATAAATTAATAAGTCAAGATTGTTTACAGTCTAAGACAAGTGAACAAACATTTAAACAATTTATGCAAATATGTATAGCAACATAACCACCCATAGCAACACTCTAATGATCGTGTATATTGCAAATATAAAGACAGGACTGAATAGACAACTGGATAATCATTCAGCAAAAGAACACCTATACCTAGCATGGATCTCAGCATATGGATAAGCTTTTATGTACAATTGTGCTATAACAGCATGAGTGCTATTTTGTTTTCTTAAACAGGCCCACATGCTTGGTTTATCCATTGGTAAAGGACTACTACCACCAGACATAATACAGGAGATGCAGGAGCTAATTTGTTCAGTAATTGCAGTTTGTACAAAGAATGCTTCAGACAACGAATTAGATGCAATTATAGCAAAAGTGCTATTTTTCATCAAAGTGAAGGAAGGAAAATCTATGAAAGACTACCATGTTTTGTAAGATATTTTTAGTTAAATAGAAGTGTTTAACAATCTCACTGAACTACAAGTAGACCAGGACAGTGGCCCAGGCCCTGCTATTACAATTCTACAAGTAAAGTAAAATGTGCGGATAATTTGGGAAGCTAGTGTATAAATATACTGCTTGCAGATTTATGTAAATATATGCATATCAATATGCTAATATATATGCAAATTAGCCATCCCCTTAATTTTTTCATCTGTGGAGTACACTGATAATGGTATCTAAAAAGGGTATCTGGGACTTGGATGTGTGACGTGGCATGCACAAACTCAAAAATGGTTTTGCAATCTGGTCATACTGCCTTTCTTCACTCAGTATGACATCATGTACATGTTATGAACAAAATATGATTATACATGTTACAGATACAGATACAGACAATCTCTTTCCACAGGACCCATCTATCATCAATATGATCCCCATGTACATTGTTGTCATTCTTCCTTGCAAGTATTTTTAGCCCCCAAGGGCAAAGTTCGATGATGGCTCCTACGTTGGGCTCCGTTTGTCTGTCCTTCCGTCCTACTGTCCATATCCACCTGTATCTCCAATATGCATGTGCCAATTTCAACCAAACCTGGTGCAAATGTCATATCATAGAAAGCATATGTACATCACTTGGTTTTACAACCCACGTGTCAAAAGCGAAATGGCAGCCATATTTGTTGTAAATAATCACACTGTGTCCAATAACTCTTGAAGTTTAACACATAGAGACTTCATTAAAGTGTCTTCACCCATATTATCAATGACGAGCTTTCCAATGACATATTGAACTTTGACCTTGACCTTCAGATCAAATAACCATCTTGTTGTCCAATTGTGTATGTATATCTCTGATATGCATGGACTGATTCCAACCAAACCGGGCACACTTGTCAGATACTATAGCCTGCATATGCACATCTCTTCCTTTCACAACCTGTACAATAACAGCTGAATGGCGGCCATATTTGTCATAATTATTCACATTTTACTCATTAACTCTTGAACCTTAATAGATGGAGGCAACATTCAAGTGTCTACCTCCATTTTATCAGTAATGACCTTTGTAATGAGACCATGACCTTTGATCTTGACCCCAGTCTTCTAGCTCAGAGGACAAAAATGTGTTGAAATACATTTGTAATTCTGTTACAAGCACAAGCCATGTGATTTCAACTGTCTGCCTGCTTAATATCAGATACAATATTTGTTTTAGATGACCTTTGAGTTAAGGCCAGACATAAAATTATCATAGTATGATTCATACAGACATGTAAAATCTGTGAAGTGTGTTTGCGTTTTGCAATCTTTAAGACAATGCTGACATAGTTGAAGTTTTCCAGGATCTATACATGTAGATAAAAAATAATCCCTTTTTGGTGTTGAGTGACTGTATCTTTTTAATTGGCATAATCGCTATGACATTATTGCTGTCCTTTTTTAACTTTTTATATTTCTACTATATATTTCTGTCTAGGTTACGCAAGGACACAAGGTACTATTTTGACATCTGTGGGGAGCAGGTGACATCAGAGACAAATGTACTCTTTGTACACAAGACGGGTTTATTTAAATCCATTGATGACATTAAAGAGGGAATCCCACTTGTATTAAGTGAGGTATGTACATGTACACATGTAGTTTGATGCTTCCTTGTACAATTCAACTCTGATGAATTGTGTGAGTGTTATCACACTGGAAATTAACCAGTAAAGTGGTTGCTAACATTGAATATACATTCAAGCAAATATACAACATCTTCTCACCGCCACAGACATGAATACCACACATAAGCGCTCAAGTGTAGTAGTAGTAGTAGTAGTAGTGGTGGTGGTGGTGGTGGTGATGGCAGCAGAAGTAGTAGTAGTAGTAGTAGTTGTAATAGTACTAGTAGTAGTAGTAGTGTGTAGTCGTAGTAGTAGTAGTAGTAGTAGTAGTAGTAGTAGTAGTAGTAATAATAATAGTAGTCGTAGTAGTAGTGAATTCATTGAGATAAAATCCTTACTCTGAAATAGTTGATAAGTACCATCATGTATATCTCTAAATGTTTTCCTCTTATTATTTTTTGTAGAACAAAGGTGTCATACAGGAACTAGGAAGAAACATCAGATCGACTGCAAGACATAGACAGAAGGAACCATTATCGTTTGCGCATAAAAATATATCACAGGTTATCGGGCAGTGTATCAGTGTTGCAGATAAATCTCTATTTGAAAGTGATGATTTCAAGATTGTGTACCATGTTTCCCTTATGGGAACATCTCGTGTTGTTATCACCCGTACACATGTTGCAAAGAGTACTCTTAGAGTAATTAAAGATGGCTGTTCAATTCCAATACAACAGGAGCTGGATACTTCACATACAGTAGCAGCGAGCTATCAGATTTACAGTAATCCGCTGTTATGTGTTAAAGTGCTGTACACAACATTTTCGTTCCTGCTGAAACTTTCCCAGGAAAATTTACACGACAAAGCATAAAGTATGATACACTTTAAATTACTGTTTAGGCCATAAAATAAATAGAATACATTTCAACAGACCTGACCTCCCCATATTTTTGGGATTTCATTTTTAGCACAGCTGAACTGATAAGGTTCACGTGATGAATCCCTTAGTAATATGCAAATCAGGGCTAAAAATGTGTCTTTATGGTCAAAAAACTACAATTCCAAAACCACTCTGCAGAATGGGCTGAAATTTAAGAGGGATGCATCTGTGGGTGTATAGATGAAGAAATATTAAGCATATAATGATCTCATCAGTAATATGCAAATTATGTGTAAAAATGTGAATTTTGGTCAAAAAAATATATCTCAAAAAGACTGAAACTTGGTGAGATGTTTCCAGAAGTGTTATTCTGCATATTTTCTTCAAAATATTTGGACACAAATGGCCCTAGTAACCTTAAAATTTGCCAATAGCTCTAGATATGTTCATAATTTGATTGAAATAGTCTCATCTCAAACAAGTTGTCACTTTCAGTCATCTCCACATCGATGTTCACATGTGACCTATTACATGTGTATGAGTTACTATCTTGTATAAAGTTCTCTTGAGTGATATGGAGGTAAACGGGACATACAAACATACAAGCAGATAGAGACCCAGACAGACAGACTGACAGAAAACAGTGGCAGGAGGAGTAGGTGAGGTGATTAGAAAGGGTTAGTAATTAGTGTGGGAGAGGGCGAAGGAGCGGGGGGGGGGGTGTTGACAAACGAATAAAACAGACTATACCTAATCTTTGAGTTGGTGGACCACGTCCTATGAACCAACTTCCATGATGAACTAAGTTTAAGATTTACTGATTCGTGATCTGGAGTAGTAGGTCAGGCATACAAACACATGCCATATCATCACAGTGAAATGACTGTTGACTGTTGTATATATTTAGTGTTTATTTGTATACTATGATTATTTTGATAGCATCAACAATGCCAAAGTAAAATACAAAGATCAAGGAAAAGTATGGAAATATATAGTCTCATTTCAAATTTTTTATATAGGATGACATCCTTTCTGCGACGGTAAGCATGATTGCAGAGCTCTAGGTTAAGAAGAAACTTTACAATAGACAGACACAGGCAAACTACTTCGTTTATCCCCATTATCTGTCGAAAAAGATGAAAAAGACAAGATTTAGTATAGGGAAGGATGATTCACAATAGAAAAGGTCACGTTTTGTGTTGCACTAGAGATTTACATCATTTGATGATATATATCTGGAAATTCGATGTCAAAGTATATATTTATATATATATATATATTTTTTAAAAACGACAAGGCGATTGTGGATAATGTGACGTCATTACTAGAGGTAATGGTCCACTATCATGTATAATGCTACAGGAAGTCCTCAAAATTACTGAACACAAGTCAAGAGAAGTAGAGCTCATCTACAATGTTTCAAGTTGAGACAGTTTTCTATGGAGCCATTTTATCACCAAAAGGGGATAATGTCATAAGGGCCTAACTCCAAAAATGTAATTTTGTGTGAAAACCAAAACACATTTTCAGCTCTAGGCCTTTATGACCTACGTCAAAGTGATAAAAAATCACAACAAGTGTCGTTAGTTCATGTTGGCACTAATCCCCTTCATATGTAAGCTGACAGCTGATAGCAGAAATCAATACAAGTGTACTAAATGGCAAAATAAGCTTGCCTGGACTTTTTTCTTTAACCTGTAACTTAATATAAATACAAGTCTGTGGACAGTTGATCTTGGAAATGATTTAAGTTGATTAGGTGATCTAATGGACATTGGTATTCCACTTTTCGCAGCAGAGAACTGTTATAACTTATCATATAGATATGTACACGTATATAATTACAAAGAATATAGAGTGGACAGACTATCTGGAATTTGCGTTTCATTCACATTGTTTCTTTTCAATTTGAAGGAATAATAATGCCACAAGAAATTTAAAGTCTTTTCTCTTTGATTTGAATGATTGACAATGTACACATGTCACGGATATGATAATTTGATATAAAACAGAAACCAAGTATTAATTTCAATCATATTTCAGTAGAGTGTAAAAAAATTGATGTTACGTGGGCACAAGCTGAGTTTGTATTTTGGAAAAAATTTACTTACATATTCAAAAGGCACTGGTACTGAAACATGACTAACCATCACTTGAAACTGACTGAACTCAAACCTGGTATCAAATTGTAACTTTCACATGAGCCGGTGACGAAATTTTTAATACGTATGAAAAAATGTGGAAATACGTAGGCTACCATGCCGACTACTGTATGTATTTATGTATGTATGTATGGATGTATGTATGTATGTATGTATATTGTGAAGCTAGTACATACATGTACTACTCCTCGGTTTCAAAATAAAAATTAAAAACAAATCACTGCTTACCTAAGCCTACATCCTCTAAGGCATGACTTCAAATTCACAAATGAAGGATTTCCTTTTCCAGCAGTAATCATCGTCCCATTTGTAGTCCTTCTTTGTCCTGCAACGAAATAGAGAAAACGTATTACAAAAGACAAACCAGTGATTGAATCATTGTAGTTGGTGAAATGTCGACAGGGAATTCCAAAGTCTGAGATAACACCTGGCATTCATACAACGATCGTCATACTGATATTAATAGTAATGTATGTGAACTTATGGAAAGTTTTATTCAATTGCAAAGGACGCCCTCTTAGGCTTTCGGCACATTCCATTGTGTATTGTAATGCAAGACAGGTAAGTGACTGACAACGTTTGATTACAACGTGAGTATTGACAGAATGTTTAATAGTTCTTTGAACAATTCTGTTGTCGAATCACGTATTTTGCGGTGACAGTTCAGTACAAAAAGATGCATTCTTTCAAAACACGCTTTTTAAATAATTAAACGGGGGGGGGGGGTTGTGATTTCAACCTCATTTACAGAACACATTTGTAAAAAAAATGATATATCGTACGGGTAACTACCATGAGAATGCCTCTCTAAATTCTGTATGCCTTAGTCTCTTTCTCTCTGTCTGTCTATCTATCTGTCTGCCTGTTTGTTTGTTTGTCTCTGTCTGTCTATCTGTTTGTTTCTCTCTCTCTCTCTCTCTCTCTCTCTCTCTCTCTCTCTCTCTCTCTCTCTCTCTCTCTTTCTGGCTCTGTCTGTCTGCATGCCTCTCTCTCTCTCTCTCTCTCGCATTGCTCTGTGTGCAGGTGTTTATAAAAACAGCAATTGTAATTTGAGCGTAGCTCTGACAATTATCAAGGATTTGACAGAAACTACATTCTGTGATGATACAGATCTACTCGATTACATGTTTCTGCACTGTTATTTCAAACGTACAATAATTCAATAATGTGTCTTCACTCTAAATATTGACGTTATACGAGTACGTATTACGTAATGATGTAATAATAAAACACAGCTTTCCACTTCACGTCAAATTACTGTGAACATTTCCCTTAGGAGGCTCTTTTAATGATCAGTCACGTGACGTGTTCATTTAAAACTATTGCTATTGAAAACTTTGAGGGCAGTATGGATGGTAGCGATACATTACCATAGTTGCACACAGTCCTGTCCGTTCGGGTCCTTTTTAGTGTTATTATTAGGATTTCCTGCCGACCAATTTATGTAGGTTACAGCTTCACCATCTATCCACACAAATTCGTCTTCCGTCTCCCGATCATTGAGTCCTATCCAGAAACCTTTTCCCTTCACCAACTCTGTCAAATTTTGGTCTGTAATGTACTGTTCGATAGCTTCTTGAGTTGCCGCGTCTTTTACAGAAGCCAGTTCGCCACCTAATTTGTTTGCGCAGTGATCTTTTGCATTGATCCAGTTAAACGATTTGGTATAAAACATATAATCTTTATTTCCAACAGACAGCGGTCCAAATACTGTTTGAAGCATGAAAGATTCAAATATGTTACATGTCAACTTAGTGAAATTACCCGAGAGCTTCTGTTGACATGTCCTCAGCGTCAAACAATGAAGCCGTTTTCACTCTCATACCTTTTATTAGTGTTCTGAGATTCTATACAATATTCCACCATTCATTGAGAATATTAGTAAACTAAACCTTTTAATTGAGTCTCAATAAATCTATCTAGAAGTTACTGACAATTTCATTTCCATTGGTGTTGTGACGTCACTATGTGGTGACATCACCACATGTTGTTATGAGGTCACCATATATTGTTGTTACATCACCATATGTTGTGGTGACGTCATTGATAATAACATGGGTAATTGGCCCACGCCTTCTATTTGCGTATTTTCGGCATGACTGTTCAACAGGTTGAATTTGAAAGTTAATAAAACTCTTTTTCTTTAATCGTTTAAAAATATTGAATCGGGTTATTCTGTTACACAACATTAACAGGTAGTGGAATTGCAATCACGGTTACAGAATATTAAGCTGAACTCTAGTAGAGGTGTTTTATTGTGATACCGTACAACCTTACTTGGTAGCAAATCTGATATTCATCATCGAGTACTATTGTTGCCAAGAGTAACACTTGTACATCACTGAAAAAGGTCATTTAATGAACTTTCTCATTAAAAAGCTTAATGTTGTACTTACCATCACATTCAGGGGCTTCCCTTCGCTAAAACGGAAAAAGTATACATCAATAAAGCGAACCCCATTTCAGGATATAATGGTGTTTTCATAAACTTTGGGTTCTGGAAAGTCACATCACATTAATATAGTTTGTTTACCAAGAAACACGAAATTCAAACTTTTTTTTCATTTCTCTATTGTCCTTTCAATCATAACACTGTAGTCTCACGGGTCTTAGTAGTGATGTATATTTATTAGATGAACAATGCATATTCATGACTCTATCTGAAGGAAATAAGCACTTAGAATTTATGAATATTAAATGTTCATCTAATTCTTGTTAATGTCTGCTATGACCAAAGAGGCAACAGTGTTCCATCGAAAGAGGAATACAGCTGAAAAAAAGGTTCTAGTTGGTGTTTCATGGCAACCAAGCGAACCTACAGACCCTGTGGAAATACCGTTATTTCCTGGGCTGATGCTCCCCCCCCCTCAAATAACCCAGTTAATACATTACTACTATACTAATGAAAGCACATTATCAGCAAACTAAGATACATAAAACCTAAGTACATTGATATTATTGTTGCCTGTGATAGACTACACAAGGAGCTATAGTGGTGCCTTGGTTGTGCAGATCAAATCACTCACTCTGTAATCAGGAAAGTGTAACAAACCGAACGAAGTTGAATGTGTCAAGATATACTTGCAATTATAGATTCCGCTCTACAGTGAGTGTAATTACATTAACATTTATTCACATCTCATATTAACATTATTGCAATGATAGTCTTCGTGTGTGTCTATGTTAGTTAGATAATATTAGTTGTTGACTTAATCTTGTCGTTGTCTTAGTAACAAGGCCACACCCCTGATTCATTTTCGCAATGTATACAGCTATCCTGTTTGGTCTGACAGACCACATCGATGAATTAAACTTGACCCTCCAATAGCCCAACCAATAAACCCTGATATTCCCACACCACAACCAATACTTAATGCCAATCTCACAACCAACCATGAAGCCCAAACATTCTCAATCCCGACCAATAACACCATCACTCCCACAACTCGACCAATAAACCCCGAAATTCCCATATTCCGACCAATAACTCGGACATTCCGACATCTTGACTAATAAACACCGATACTACATACAATATACTCTGACATTCCAACACCCTGACAATAATATACCCCGACATTTCAACACCCCGACAATAATATACCCCGACATTCCAACACCCCGACAATAATATACCCCTACACTGCTACTTTTGGCAGACCAAAGCTCTGCATGTTATGTCTGTCAAGTTTAGACTAACAATTCTTTATTACTATAACTATGCAACATATATTCAACGTTGATAATTTGGAAAGTAATACCTGGCGACTTGTAGATGTTCCGGAAGTTGTTTGAATGGTTAGACAACAAGCCAGGATGAATACCTTTATTATTTCCGTGTTCCTCATGGCCGCAGTTGAAAATTTGTATCACGTGACTCTTTCCTACATGATGAAAGCAGTTATAAAATTTCAGTTCGTTTACTAATAAACTAATTGCTGCATGCCTTCTATAACATTACAATTGTCTTCTGTCATGGTTAGAACAGCTGATTGCAAAGTAGGAATTTCTTGAACATTTTATACGTATAATAAATTACGTCATTCAATCATTTATATTAGTATATCTTAATACTAGCTTTAAGTTCTCGTGGTGCTGTAGTATGCTCCAGTAAGTAGAATACCCCTTATACTTATTTTAAATATGTGACAAATGTTACATTCCCCCAAAACATGAAAAACTCCGCTTTCGGGTATTTTACAGTATATGCTATGTGCAGCAAGAATACCCTCTAACACAAAATGTATAAACTCAACCACTTTAATTATTTCTTTATCATGTTATTCTGTTTATTGTGGTTAAAGGAGAATTTTTCAAAGCGATAATTTACGTCCATTTTAGTTATTTCACTTAATGTGATGTCACTGATTACGTCGAGAATCCCCAGATTTATGAACCAAAATTAAGGCTTAGCTTATATTAAGCTTGTCGATATTCTGTTGGTGAATATATTCTTTTATTTTCATAGTTATAGGAAATTGTTGGGTCAACCATGAAATTAATCTTTTTTTCAAATCACTTAAAGGTATCATAAAATATTAATGGGCCATTAGGATTGTACGCTAAACCCTGGAAGTAGCCCGCATCTTTCACAAAAGCCATACATTAAGCTTACTAGTCTAATACAATTCACCGTGCTAAGCACGTGGTAATATATGCAATTACCACAGAAACTATTTCTACGCTTCCCAAATACATTTTACTTTGAATTGAAGAAGAGAGTGATACAACATAATCCATCCGCCAGGTCAGTTTTCAAAATAAAACCACCCATTTATTTCAAATTGATTCGCCTGAACCTGTAAACCTTTGCAAACTAAAAATGCGTACTTTGGCGCAAATGCCTTAAAGTGATATCCATTATTTTAAAAGAAATAGCTAATGCTTATTGCATAATGATTTACATATATATATATATATATATATATATATATATATATATATATATATATATATATATATATATATATATAAATCATTATGCATTATATATATATATATATATATATATATATATATATATATATATATATATATATATATATATATATATATATATATATATATATAGGTTTTGAAAATAAAACCACCCATTTATTTCAAATTGATTCGCCTGAACCTGTAAACCTTTGCAAACTAAAAATGCGTACTTTGGCGCAAATGCCTTAAAGTGATATCCATTATTTTAAAAGAAATAGCTAATGCTTATTGCATAATGATTTACATATATATATATATATATATATATATATATATATATATATATATATATATATATATATATATATATATATATATATATATATATAAATCATTATGCATTATATATATATATATAGGTTTTGAAAATTTGAACCAAATTATATGCTATAGACCCTACAGAACTGTTTCGTGAGGTGCGTAGTCCTCACTCATCAGGGGTAGAATGGAATATAGTATCTGCGTATCCTTACCGTTAAATTCTATTATTCTAAAGTTCCTAACAGGGAATATCCACCTAGTAACATAGCGCATTAGCATAGTTAATTGTTCTGCAATAATGATTTATGTCTATGCCTACACGACGACACAAGTTCATTCCGTTTATTTAGAGTGCAACGATGATGTTGACAAATTATAATATACTTTTCAGTTATGCAGAGATTACATCTCTGACTGGAGCTGTTGTACGGTCGCGCGCGTGCGATAATTTTCCATGTGATGTCGTAATCAATTTCTTTATCCTTAAGAAACCATACATACTTACTTAGTTCTGTTGAGTTTCTTGACAAATTATTGCGGAATGAAGCTGTGT
Source organism: Glandiceps talaboti (assembly GCF_964340395.1). Taxonomy (NCBI): domain Eukaryota; kingdom Metazoa; phylum Hemichordata; class Enteropneusta; family Spengelidae; genus Glandiceps; species Glandiceps talaboti. The sequence continues at coordinate 12,885,329 of NC_135557.1, read as the reverse complement.
GGTTCCTGTACCGTGTCTTAAACTCGTTTTCAGTTAGTCCGACATACGTTTCGCGGATATTGGTGTCTTTACGCTGAACTGTTGCCTGGTATACCACGCTCTTTTGTAAACATTTCCCGTCCAAGGGACATGTGTCCTTCACGCGACAGTTACATAACTTAGTATTCTCGTTTTTACAGCCGTTCTGGGTAGATAGTTGTGTTTTATTGTGGTTGTCGATGAGACGTTTAGTATTAGTTACACAACTGTAACTAATTTTAATAGTATTACGATTGAAGATTTTCCGGAGGTTGTTCCCTTGTGGAAAGCACTTGTCTACCAGGGCAAGAAATTTTTTACCAATATTAGTGGAGACACTCTTGCTAAAGGGTGGGTTATACCATATATATATATATATAGGTTATCAGCCCAAAACTAAAGTACGCAATAGGTTATAAATTTACCAACTCACCTAAAATCAAATATTAGTATTCTAGTATTCTATACTTCAAACTAAGCTCAAACTTTCATTTTTTAAGATTAATTTTAAAACTTGGTGCAATCGGGTCATTTACTAGTTGACGTTACAACCGTACGAGGAAATGTCATTAGAGGCACGTCATTTGTATTGGAGAAGACTTATTGAAAATCTGCACTGATGGGTATTTTTTGTGGAAAATAATAAGATATGTGTGTTTGTCATTTTGATGACTTGAAATGACTCGCGAACACCTGCAATATGAATAAAGATTTCTACGTGGGGGAAAGGGATACTCCTGAAGTACCCTCCCCTATCCGTATTTCTATATATCCCCGCACCATGTACAATGTTTTCGAAGACGTCAACCACTAATATGTTTTATATTACATTAAGAATGTATAGTTGTGTATCAGGTTAGTGTTAGGGTTAATGTTATATATCATTTTCATTAAGTTCACTGAATTCATTCTTTGACCAATTAATAAGATGCACATGTAATTGATATCATTATTTGCTGCATTTACATACATAAAAGGGTAAAAAAACAAAACCCTTGACTGATGTTTCAACACGCTATTTTTCGTTATAATCAAAATAAAGACTTGTTCTGAATGACATTGTAGAAGTATTGTGGTTTACTATAATGTTGGAATGTATTAATGGACGCCATAAAAATATTGATAATTTTGTACAACTGGCATAACTTTATTTTACACCACATATATTTGATTTCACAGTTTTTTGTTACATGTTTACTTAAATTTAGATGATATATTAAAAATATGTATATGTTGGGGATGGGGTCATTTTGGAAAAATGATTCACAGATATGTTTATTGTTAATGCATATCTATCTGTCTGTCTGTCTGTCTGTCTGTCTGTCTGTCTGTCTGTCTGTCTGTCTGTCTGTGTCTATCTCTGTGTGTGTGTGTAAAGAAATCTTAGTCATCTCAATCTTAAAGTGCAAAGATTTGTATTGTTTGATATTTCAGGCATTAGTTTGAAAGGATACTATATAAAGAGTCTGAGAAAGTATTAATTTTTCTCTTACCTATGGCACAGCAGTATGTCTAAACCGTAACCATTCAGCTCCACCGTCAAAATAAAGTAACGTCCTCTTATTAAGCATTAAATACTCCCATACATCAGAGTTGACTTCACAACTGATCGATTTCAATCAATTACTTGGCTTATATACATTGTTTCTCTAAGTGGGTTAGTTGTGCTGGTAGGGATAGGTATACGTAGGCCGATATCTTACATCGCATGTTTTCAAAAAATGAAATCAAATCGTGAAGTGCCATCAATAATCTCAACGCGAAAGTGATTTAATTAGATATTGTCCCACTTGTGCCACTCCATCTGTTTGAATTATTTCACGGTGACTAAGCAGTCTGATTGAAATCAGTTCACATCTTTGATGACTTTAAGCACACAGTGTATACCTGTTGAACGTACATGTATATATAGCTATATATAGTATATATTCCTATTGTAAACTATCACAAATCACTATAATAAACTACTACCACAACTACTACTACTACTACTAATACCACCACCACTACTACTACTACTACTTCTACTACTATTACTCTTACTACCACCACCACCACCACCACCATCACTACTACTACTACCACCACCACTACTACTACTACCACCACCACCACCACCAACACCACTAATACTACTACCACTACTACTACTACTACTACTACTACTACTACTACTACTACTACTACTACTACTACTACTACTACTACATACTGTTTGAATACTAGTATATTAAAATAATATGTTAGGTTACTTTTTGTTTTATTTTTGGTCCAAATGGCATAACATATATATGCACTGGACAATAAGAAATTAAAGTATACTTATATAAATAGTGGTTTATTTCAAACTTAATCTTACTTTCTGTAAACTACATATTTTTCTGTCTTTTGATATAGACTGTGTCACGATGTATAGGCCAGCCAAAAAAATCTCATTACGATAATCCAAATGGGTTATTTTACTTTCAGTTAACACAAATATGTCGAATTTGTTTAATTTATTCATATTTTGCAACCAATATAACAACACTGTACAAGTTTCGGAATGTGACGGCAAGACATCCGTTTACCGAGGGATAGATGTTCGATATTTGTAGTTGTGCTTCGATGGATGCATTTATCTTTCCTTATCTATTTGCCGGTAAAATTAGTCTGCCATTGCCTGTTTTGCAAACAGTGGCCTGGGGGTAGAAGTCTAGCAGTGGCCTGGGGAGAAGTCTAGCACTGTCCTGGTGGTAGAATTGTAGCACTGACCTGGTGGTAGAAGTCTAACACTGGCCTGGGGGTAGAAGTCTAGCAGTAGTCTGGGGGCAGGAGTCTAGAATTGGCCTGGAGGTAGAAGTCTAGCAGTGGCCTGGGGAGAAGTCTAGCACTGTCCTGGTGATAGAAGTCTAGCAGCAGTCTGGAGGCAGGAGTCTAGCACTGGCCTGGGGGTAAAAGTCTGGCAGTGGCCTGGGGGTAGAAGCCTAGCAGTGGTCTGGAGGTAGAGTCTAGCAGTGGCCTAAGTGTAGAAGTCTAGCAGTGGCCTGGATGTAGCAGTCTAGCACTAGCCTGGGGTAAGACGTCTAGCAGTGACCTGGGGTAGAAGTCTTGCAGTAGCCTGGGTGTAGCAGTCGAGCACTGGCCTGGAGGTAGCAGTCTAGCACTAGCCTGGGGGAAGACGTCTAGCAGTGACCTGGGGTAGAAGTCTTGCAGTAGCCTGGGTGTAGCAGTCTAGCACTAGGCTGAGGGCAGGAGTCTAGCTGTAGCTTGTAGTTTTCAGAAAATCAATCAAAATTTGAATACAGCTTTATTACTGATATGAGAAGATATGATAGTATTACATACAGTTATCAAGGATAATGTTAAAGTTTTTTTATTTGTTGTCCGAATAGATCAAAGAAGAAACATACATGCTGAAATTAGTTTAAAGTCATTTCAGATCACGCTATAATAGTATGCAAATATATTTAGGTACAGCTGACTGTAGTGTAGTTGTTTATCTCATTGCATGTGATCTTTGTTGTCGTATCACCCAATATCATTTACAGAGCAAATGACATCAAAACTGAGATTAGGTTGCCATGGTTATCGTCCTTCATCGTCGACAAGGCAGACATCACAGAAATCCAAGTCACACTCTGAAGATGAGAATAAAACAGTAATAAGTATCAGGGAACTATAATTACGACTAATGACAAATCAAAACATATGAAATGATCATATATAATAATAATATATGATAGATAGATAGATAGATAGATAGATAGATAGATAGATAGATAGATAGATAGATAGATAGATAGATAGATAGATAGATAGATAGATAGATAGATAGATAGATAGATAGATACTATTGTGTGTATGCAAATCAAATCAAATAGCAATAGGCCATGGTTTGTGTAATTATAGAGGGACTTCATTCGAGTCGTTGCTTGTTAATTTTCAATTATTTCAAATATGTCACACCATTAGCTATGTAAGTGATGTGAGTTACATAGAAAAACAATAGCATCGCCAGCTTACATCAAAGTGTCAACAAATTTAGGGTCTCCACCTGATGTTTTCAGCAGTCGAACTAAGTATACCATGGCCGAGATGAGAGTGGGGTATGGCCCTGCACTTGGCCCATGGCAGTGGTAGAATATGGGAGATTGTTGTTCTCACTCTCATAGGCCGGTTTCCAAAATGTTGAACCAATTTGCGAAATTGTAGAAATGTCAAAATTTTGTTTTACAAACATAAGCAATTTAACCAGTATATACAGCTGCAGTAAACCTTGGTTTGTACTCTTAAATAATAGTCGTTTGTTTCTTACCGTAAAACTGACAGACATAGCCCTTCCTTCGTACCCCCGTACAGTACTCGTCGTCCCACATGAGACCATTTCTTTTTCTACAAATAATTTCAGTTTAAAATGCAATGTTTATTAATGTCTAAACATGTATGTTTTGTTGAATTACATACTATGACAGAAGCCCGTGGCGCGCTAGTGCAAGTGTCGCTACGCTCGTGAAAGTACTGGCGCAGCAGAGAACACTGCAAACACTCGTGCCAGTACCCTTGAGTACCAACACATGGAGTTCATATGGCATGGGGTTCTTTCATGTTTACACATGTTTATAAAACTGCAAATTTCCATAAAAAACCCAAAAATCATGCATCGCGAGACCCCCTCCATTTCGTGTGTAGCGAACGATCGCTTCCTCATTTTCATATCATTTGCATGCAGGTATGCGAAAATGTTTGGGTATTGCACTACAGTGCAAATACCACTAGTAGACACGCACCAGTGCAAGCAATCTCTGGTACATATGTAATAATACGTGGACAAGAAAGTTGAATGGTAGACATACTGGTAGACAACAGATATACATTTGGGGTTAGGACTAGGGTTAGGTTACGAGCAGAAGATCTAAAAAGGGTTTGGTTGACCTTAGTATATCTAACAAGTTGAAGGTTATGGTTACCTAATTAAAGGTGGCAAGGTCAAGGTTAGATTGATTTGGTTGTATTTGATCAACATGTATCAAAACGGTAATATAAAGTCATAAGAATTGTATAATCTCGTATGTGTTGTACCAAATCGACAACTTCAATCATCACACCCGACAGTGAAGATTGGCAATCGTTTCTACTTTTCATTTAAATTTCACTAAATAACCACTTCCCTAGCCGGCTAAACTGCACTACTAGAACTATTCAGTAAAAATTCATTTTTGAAAATAAAATTATGTAATCTCTAAAATCCGGATATTACATGACTGAATCATTATTACCATGGGTACGTGAAGTTGATGTGTTCATTTTTTCCTTCCGTAGGGAATGAGATACTTTGGGAGGGGGGGGGGATTCTGTGTGTCTCTCTATCTGTCTGTCTGTGTTATCGTTTTCTCCAAAACGGCTCGCTCAATTCAAACGAAATTCTTTTGTTATCGTGTTTTTCCAGCCAACTTGATGCAGACTGCAGATCCAAGGGAAAACAACAAAATTTCTTGTATCAAACATGAAATTGCAAGACTATACCCTTACGGAAGGCATTCAGTTTAAATCTGGTACAGGAAAGAAATGATATGCGGTAGTCTATGTTGTTAAAGAGTTAAGGGTCACTTAAATATGGAAAGACAACTTACTGAAGTTGTACACAATCCTGGCCTGCAGGCATTTTTTTGACGTTGTTGTTTGGTTCGTCAGGTGCCCAATTGGAGTAGCTACCACACTCAGGAAATTTGAATTCCTCACCATCAACCCATTCATAGACTCCTTCCTGTGATCTGTCCTGAAGCCCGATCCAAAAGCCTGTTCTGACCTCATCATCAAGGGAATTGTCGTAAATGTAGCTTCGAATTATGTTATCCGTTGAAGCATCGCTGATTGTAGCCAGGGTACCACCCTTCTCGGCACACAGTAGTCTGGCGTCGACCCAGTACACTTCATCGGTGTATACTCTGTAGTACTTACAGTTACAGATCGGACCATACTCTAACAACCAAGAGAAAATGTTTCAACAGAGTCAGGTATTAAACAATTATGTATCACGTGATCATGCTAGAATGATATTCATGTACGTTGTTTTTTGGCAGACGCCATATCTAGTGTGGTATGAACATATTATATAAAAACACTCACAAATTTAAAGTATGAAGTATTTGTATTAGTGATATCAATATGAAAGGTTTATTAGATAACATATCAAATGAATTCAGGGCTAAACAAAAAAAACCCTGTAATTTTGTAGGCAAACGTTCAAAATGGTCATCGGGTTTATCAGAAGAGGTGTATTGCGTCAGTTTTTCTCTATAGAATAATGGTTTTGTGTATCCGGAAAGTTACAATGCACAATGCCGTGTCCAGTAATAAATCATTATTGCATTGTGTTATGACTGCGACCATCACAGGTATAGATGGCGCTGTTACCTGGATGATTGTGACGATAATCTAAAACTTCATGTACAGTTATACGAATGTAACGAGTGTGTTTACTGCCAAATTAGAGAGACTATATATTTTGAATCAGGAGATACATTTCTTTTTATGCCTCACACAAGGGGGTTTTGTTTTTGGCGCAAACACTGTAAGAATCGGACATGATACATTTTATCGAACTGTGGACACAAATCATCATCACTGCCAGGTAAGACAAAAAAGATTCAAACACAAGACTTTATTTTTGTTCGCCATGAGATACATTGTAACATTGTATACGTGCGCGCGCTATAAGTGTCTGTATTTTGTTTGCATAATTCGTAACAAATTATGTTGTGTGAGATGTCAAAAACATCGTCAGCCTGATTGAAACTCTATATTCTCTCTTGTTTGGTAGTTAGTATAACTTATTCTCACCAGCACTTTCAGCGACAATCGATATAACTAACAGTAGTAACGTCACTTTGAAGACCATCGTGGTAAATAAGGTGTACGCTCTCAATATCTAAAATATAAAAATAAAAAAATATTACAAATATATATTTTTACATCGAATAACCTGATATGTATCATCAAATTTACTATTAATATAATATGTTTATTATTTTCTTTTCATTGCCCATAATCAGTAATTAATATATTGTGTAATCTTGGTAAGCTGACGTATACTGTGTTTTAGAATGACAATATTTACATACATTAACTATACTATTCCTGTATTACAGATTGTTGCCTTAATATGAGTTATATCCCAGAGGGCAATGACATGGAGCGGAGCGGGGTGAGTGTTGATGTATCCTTGCACCGAAGGCATATAACCCAATATCAAGGCTATGATTAGATATTATTCTCACTATTTTTTCTTTGTTTATCCAAGCAAAATATGAGTGACTTACTTAAGGGGTCCCTGCCATTACGAGTCGCTAGACATGTAGTAACAAACCCTTAGGTCATGAGTATTTTCTGGCTGAATGAAGTAAATTGTTGGGGAAGATTTTCATATATATACCGGCATACTCATTCGCGCCAGGTCGCAATGTTCGTACTGTGGTTTTAGTGTACGTACTCAGGTGAGACTGTGTTATAGAATCGGGTACGTGTATTCCAACATAATTGCTTTGAGTTCTTGCCATTATCAACCGTAATAGTACGTAGCAACTACTCCTCCTCCTCCATACAAAACAAACAGACAATATTCTCAACTTATACTCCACTTGAAGATAATTGAAGTGAGGCTTGAACTAGTTCAAATGCAGTAAAGCCACTTAAGCAGCAGTTGTTTGCCATGGTTCACAAACCAACAATCTGACGCATGTTCACCTATTAAGTTGAAATTGTGAAGAGTTATCATACGCTTACAATTAATCATACTTATGCATATATCAATCTACTTTCATTTGAAATAAGATGGAGTATTGACAAAAGTACAATTTTAGTGTATTTTTTGTGTATTTTAACGATCAAATTTACTGCAATTGGTCCGTGAAGACAATGACGACCCATGAGTGGTTTACTTTCAACAAGTTGCACCACAATAGAATTGTATGTCAAAAAGGGCAATATTTAATACATCGAATATTCTAAAATCATCTGGAATTCTGAAAAAACAGGCAAATATATATATGTTTTTGTTCTTCAGACAAGAAAGTAACGGAAACCTTTAACACATGTATTGGTATTTTTTTCCAATTTGAGTACATTTTGTGTTACTTCTATAAGTTATCACTAAACAGTAATCTATAATGTCAAGTACTTTAACCATACAAAAGACCGCGACATCGAAGGTACGTACATGTCAACTGAGCGTATGACGTAAAAAATATTTCAAGTGATAGAAGCGCCAGTTTCCAATATTCCATGGTTCGCGGCTTTGCATATCCAGAACTGTCAACTGCCGACAACCACGATAACCCCTCTCTTGTCAGTAAACTCTAGAGGCACAGCGACGTAAAAAATATGTGTTTCCTATGTTTCAAAATTTTCTAACATTTAATGAATTTAGTAGAGTTCAAGCCACAGTTTAGTTCCCTTACTTTTAAAATTCATGGCTTCTCCTTAAATGTTAGCTCGCATACAACAATGATGGTAGATTGTTTAGCCTAGGACACGTTTATGTCATTTAGGTTTGTCGTAGTATTTTAACGCATTATCTGGTATTTTAAATGGTTACTGTATAAATTTACAACAGTATTTGTCAACTATTGTCACAATAATGGCTGTACCACACCCTATCTGATGTAGGTCACCATTCTATAATAAATCCCGGTCTTATATGCAGTACCACCCGTGGTATTAAACCATGCAGATATACGTGATTCTATCTCCATGACTGAACCAAACATTAACCAAAAGCAAATGGTTAATTTTATTTGGGAAGCAGTTGTGATGGGGCGTGATGGGAACATTGTCACCACTATGCTCACCATCACCAACACAACCACCACCATTAGCAAACCAGTATTACTGTACCACCACGATCAACATCATCATCATCATCATCATCATCATCATTATCATCATCATCATTATCATCATCATCATCATCATCATCATACTACTACTACTACTACCACTATCACCACCACAACCATTACTACAATCATTACCACAACATCACAGCACCACCACATTTAGTACCACCATTACCATAACATTTCCACCACCACCAGCAGTACCACTACTACGAGCACTAAAACCACTACTTAACACCACTAAAATGGGGTCCACTCTACATTAGTTTTGACTCAGCTATAGTTGTTTTTGATTTTGGTAGTCTAAAATTCTTAACAAATCATAACCTTGATATTGAATTAATTATTCCTAGAATGTTTCCCCCTGCGTGAAACAAAGAGCGACAACTACATTTTCCAATCCCCTAATCCTTAATATAGAACTACTGCAAATCTTCTCCAAACCTGTAATTGATTTATGGTTAAATGAGACTAAAATGTTTTAATGTGGTCTGTGGTTGACAGCATTGGCCGCACTCCATTAACAGAACTGGACGTTGTATGACCCATTTAACAACTGCATAGTAGTCAGTGATCCATCGCAATGTCATCTAGTTACAATGTGGCCACTGGACCATTTTAACGAGGTAATGCTTTTTTAATCTTCACTGCAAACTAAGAAAGGCCAGGCCAGGGTTTCAATCCTAGGGTATGGTGTTTTAACTTATTTAGTAGATTTGTTGTGGTTCAATAATTTGACATCTTTTTCAGACATCTGTTTTACACTTCGAATTTTTCATACTAATCCTAACTAGGTGTGCGTAGCGTGCGGGAGTGTTGTCACATTTTATGATAAGGTCATTTCTGTGGTGTCGTATAACGTTATTAGTAATTCACCATTGTCTATGGCTTGAATGACAATAGCCCTTAATAGAAGTGGGACGTTCTACTTATTTTTTTAAAGGCTGTCCCGGGTCCTACCTGAGGTAGGATAAGTTTGTGTCTCAGCGTAAACTTAGTTATGGCGTAAATGACACGCGATCCACCCGGTCGTGAACCCGTCCTTACTCGCTCCTGAGAAATGTATGTTGTGAAGTAAGGAAACCTAACGTTATTTTGACTCACACATTTTTTATCTAACAGAAAACAACTGACTAGGGTTAAAAGAAAACTGGAAATACGTTATGCTTCAGTGCGACACCAGCAGGTCAGCGTACTTTCAGGACAGACTGCGTTCACAAAGAAACGTTTGCGTCTGTGACATGGCCTCGAATTAACTATCCTGATTCGTACATCAGGTAGGATTTTTCGTGCCATTTAAATGGGACTATAGTTATTCAGAACAAACTCACTCTGTTATGTTACCCAAAGAAAGAATTGGGACAGGTGTTTCTAATTTAACATGTCATTCATCACAACGCACTACATTGTTACTTTCTAAGTTGTAATTAACAATTTAATGACAGGAACTATTACTTTACAAACTGCTAGCTACCATATTCACATTGTATTATAAGTTTCATTACCCAGTAATTTCCTGTCTTTTGTAAGCGGTTTAATACATTTTCTACCTTTCAAACACTAACACCAATACTCGTGAAAATATCCATTGTCCATTATCAGCAATACCATATTTTTTATTAAGGGACCGGTCAGTTTGTTTGGCGGAGGGGGGGGGGGACTGATGGTGTCACCCGATTTTTTTAATTGGCAAGAGGGGGAGGGGTATTTGTGTTTTGGACTGTGATGTAAGAACAGTTCATTTCCACAATGGCACGATTTTTTCTTAACAGCGGTATTTGTTTCTGGTCCCCATTTCTTACCTACTTTTTAAAATATTACTTCACCCTTAATGACGTTGAAACACTGATTCACTACGTAACATATACATGTATTACCTATCACACTAGCTACTGTACATGTCATATAAATCCCCGGGGACCCCGGGCCCATAGGACCCAACATGAGCGATTAGATGGACATACGCCCTTCACAAACTCTGTTTCTATACTTTACTGTCAAGATGCTTCTTTTGAATATCTCAGCCACCCTTCTCGGAAACCAGAGCTGTTATTCCTTCCGCGACACTGAGACACTGCCTATTGACGGTGCGGTTTGGACGGTGCCGTAAAAGTGGCTGTGGTTTGCGACGATGAACCCCATGTTTAAAGATTTGTTGCTAATTACATGCTGCTGTCGTGTAAGATGTTTGAAATTGCTATGAATGTATAATCTAATACGTCTAAAAGTCCACTCTCTGAGTCACAATGAATTACTTGGCATATGAATGTAATGGGAGGGGGACATGTTTTAGATATAAGTGATCGTGTTGTTTTGTATGCACTACGGAAAAACCCACTAACCCCAGGCCGACAAAGCTGCCCGATCCCATAACAGCCATGATAAAGGGTGAAAAAACTAGTGAACCTAGTCTACACTGGCTTTACAACATTTTCAAGCCAGACTAGCTTCTTGGCCGGCAACCAGCCAACCAACCAACAAACAAACAAACAATCAAACAAACAAACAAACAAACAAACAAACAAACAAACAAACAAACAAACAAACAAACAAACAAACAAACAAACAAACAAACAAACAAACAAACAAACAAACAAACAAACAAACAAACAAACAAACAAACAAACAAACAAACCAACAAGACACAGGTAAAGAGTATCAAACAGTCATGCCGCCGCCGTACGTACGTTAGAAGGCATGCATGCATGCGAAATCACATCACCACATAGTCAGGGTGTAAGGTGACGACACCATTGTATAATTTACGGATCTGCGTATTATTTAAATCCATTGACGCAAACTTATGAATCATTTGATCAAAATCAAGATCTTAACACGTGAAACAGTTCAACTCACCGATGTAAACATAGGTTGAGAATACGATGGGACAAGTTATCACGGGTAAAATTCTACATATGGTTTTATATTATCTGTTTTGTATAGACTCTGAAGGAAATGAACGGATACCCTAAGTAGTCTGGTGTAAAATTTACTTTGAAACACTGGTTAGTATGGCGTACCCAAAACAATCAGCAAGTTAAGTTGAATCGTCTTTTTGTTGTGTTAACCTCGATCAAGTACCTGAAGTATGACGCTACCTTGCAATTGAAAACGAGCATCGATGGTTTATTCACTGAAGTATGTGATCCGTACCGGGGCGTCAATGTATAGACGTACCCGGTTGTACACTGCCGAATAAAATTGTCAGCATTTGCTTGAGAAGAAATTAAATGAACAATAATAATGATAAAGATAGGATGTGACAACAGATACTTACGGATACTTAAGACAGGTTTGGTATTACCCTTCGACTGATCGTTGCAGGAGTATTGGCACGTCACTGTCCTTGGGCTATGATGACTTGACAACGGTATGTGTCGTGTAAGTTTTATGAAGCTGGGTCACGAGGATTAACAAAAGAAAATTGCACTAATGCAAATTTAAACGAGCGTCAATGGTTTACTGAGTGAAGTATGTGACCCATAGCGAGGCGTCAACTTATAACGTATATACATGTATCCCCCTGTTCATGTACACGGTATTGCTGAATAAATATGTCCGTAGTTATATATAATTAGCTTAGAAGAAACGAAAGTGGCAATGATAGTGATATAGGTAGAATCATAGACAGTGGAGAAGACTGGATATGTTAGAATTTGACAACAGATGCATATGAGGAGTTGGAAAGTTTTGTGTTACGACAGACATGGAAAGTGGTGTTAGCCTTCAACTAATAGTTTTAGAGTTTGCATTGTCACTTCACAGTCCTTGAGTTATGACTTGACACGGTACGTGTCGTATACTTAGTATGTTTTACAAACCAAGGTCATTGGAATAACAAAAGAGAAATCCGTGTCAGTTTGGTGTTACAATACCTTTAAAGTATTCTGAGTCGTCAAGGTCAACATGTTTTCTAACATGCCGGAGTGGCACCCCTGGAGAGTACAGAGAAATCGTTATTTTGACAACTAACAGTAAACACAACACGAATCTAAAACTGTGCAGACAACAGCGATCAAAATAATGAGTATAATTTCATTCAGGGCCGCTTGGAGTCGCGCTAACTGTACTAACTTTACACATATACCACTATTTTCTATGTATTAGTTTGATGTGTTGACCAATCAGATCTCTCTATTTGCACCATCAATATACTGGAATAACATTATAATATGCCATATTCCAGGTTCCAGTCATTTTTCCGGTAACCACCACAAGAGGGCGCAACCGATTTGGCAAACTGATGGCTAAACGCTTTGCCATGGCCACTAGTACTGGTTGTATAGCATTGCATGAAGCAGTGAATGAAATGCATGTGAAAGAATTCTGTGTGTTCTTAAAAGAGTAATACAATCGTGGTTAAGCATGTTTTGATTTGGCCTAATAATAAATTGTGTGGTTCCAATTACTCTCAATTTTAGAATAGGTGGGGTAGTTAGATATTTTATTTTAATTTATTTTATTTTCATGTGTGAGTGTCTAGTGCAGGTTATCCATACGGTCTCTGTGTTGTTTATGTCTTCTATCAATGTACAGCCAATATACAGATTGGAAGAACAGCTTTATTTTGTCTGATGTCAGTTTCCGCATCCACTATTTCTCGTGAGACTTCACAATTTTTTACTATTTTTTTTCGAATACACACAAAAAAAGTTTAGGGTCAGCAGTGAAAAACAATGTGGGGTTGGGTAATCAGAAACAAGCAATTGTTTTGTTAGGCCTTACTGGTAGTCACTTATAAAATGGTATTGTGGGAATAACATGGAGAATGAGTGATAACTCAATGGCTAGCTGCCTTAATGTTACAATACTTGACTATTAAATCGGTCCCTCATTCCCTGTACCAAACAGCATACGAACAGCGCTCCCAGTGGCCAAAATATGATATCTTTTATGTTTCCCATAACCGGCATATGGCATATTAACGTCTTCCTAACCGTTCCACTTAACAGTCTCTTCCCCTTTTCAAACAAACAACACAAGGTAAGTATATACCAATGATCCACGACTTCATTAAACATGACCAACCAGAATATTTCGCATACCTTGAAAGGAAAGTGACGTTGATTTATGAGAGAGAGAGAGAGAGAGAGAGAGAGAGAGAGAGAGAGAGAGAGAGAGAGAGAGAGAGAGAGAGAGAGAGAGAGAGAGAGCGAGCGAGCGAGCGAGCGAGAGAGAGAGAGAGAGAGAGAGAGAGAGAGAGAGAGAGAGAGAGAGAGAGAGAGAGAGAGAGAGAGAGAGAGAGAGAGAGAGAGCGAGAGCGCAATAAAACCGACAGTGCCGTATTTGTGTGACTGTTGACCTCAGAATCACCATCAGTATTTTCTATGTGACCAGGAATATCACTTTTAGAATTGTACATCACTTCACAAGAATAAGAATTCCTAGGGGGGCATAGTCTTGTTTACCCAGGCCAGACTCTCTCCGCTGGGTCACTACTACGAGACCACACGGTGATGGGAGTTTGGGTAACCGAGACTAAGTAAGCCAGGTCCACATTTTTAGCAAACCAGACACTACACGCTGTAAAAGGGTGTTGCCCATAATTTACTTCTATCGACATACCATAGAGTAGCCCTCAGATGGACCACCAAATTGTTCCTGGAAAGACTCTTGGCTTGTTATGTATGTAGGTCTTTCTAAAGAAAAACAGTGTGTCTATATCTTTTTTTCTGATTGCCTACAAAATAAAGAAATAGTTTCCTGTGTAAAAGCTAGCAGAGTGCTTTTTGTCTCTCAATATTTCGGTCCGTCCAATAGTCTGCCCAACTGTTAGCATTTCATTCCTCTCACAATACGTGTTTGGTAATTATAATATGTACATGTTACTATTAAAAGCTTTTAAATTAAATTTTAAAAATAGTACCGAAAACAATAACAATATTCTGTAAATTGATCAAATGCTACCAGTGTTTTGAACTTTTAATATCCGTTCACAATAAAATACTGGAACCAAATATAAAAATGCGGGTAGAGCATTTCCGCTCAAGGAAATGAATACGGTGACCATAGATTAACAATTTCTACTTTACCCGATTGACACAACTTTGACCAACTTAGGTGGATTGGTTAGCCTATCCAAACAGGAAGTGACGTTAATTTATTTCACATCTCAGTACACACTACATTTGAAACAGAATTGCAGGTCGTCGACCTGTCAAAATAACAAATATTTGTAAAAAAAAAAAAAATATATATATATATCGGTTAAAATAATAGGTTTTACCAATATCAATAAAAATGAAATACTACTTTGCATATTAGTTCTTGACGTAAGACGTGGAGTGAGAATAAACAATATTTATTTATCAAATTTATGTGTTTTGTAATCAGTCTGCAAACAAGGAAATATTAAATAAACAACTCAACGGTACAAAAGGATTAGAGGAATAAAAGTCAATATCTGTGTGGCAGGACTATTGTAAAATTCCAATCGCTTCATCGAAAGTTCCTATCCACATTTTACAGAGAGTAACAATACTGTAATTCATGAGTGCATTGACTCGGATATCTTTTAAATGTCCAAAGACAGAAATAGATAATACAGTATTACTGGTACAAGTCTATTTTTGTTTTTCATTCGGTATCGTCTCGTACCAAGTACTTCTTGTTTCCTGTCTATGTATGTATGTATGTATGTATGTATGTATGTATGTATGTATGTATGTATGTATGTATGTATGTATGTATGTATGTATATGTGTGTATGTGTGTATGTGTATGTATGTGTGTATGCGTGTATGCATGCATGTATGTATGTATGTATGTATGTATGTATGTATGTATGTATGTATGTATGTATGTATGTATGTATGTATGTATGTATGTATGTATGTATGTATGTTTGTTTGTTTGTTTGTTTGTATGTATGTATGTATGTGTGTATGTATGTATGTATGTACCGGTATGTATGTATGTATGTATGTATGTATGTATGTATGTATGTGTGTATGTATGTATGTGTGTATGTATGTATGTGTGTGTATGTATGTATGTATGTATGTATGTATGTATGTATGTATGTATGTATGTACGTATGTACGCATGTATGTATGTGTGTGTGTGTGTGTGCGCGCGCGCGCGTGCCTGCCTGCGTGTATATGTATGTATGTATGTATGTATGTATGTATGTATGTATGCATGTATGCATATGTATGCATGTATGCATGTATGTATGTATGTATGTATGTATGTATGTATGTATGTATGCATACATGTATGCATGTATGTATGTATGTAGGTAGGTATGTTTGTTTGTTTGTTTGTTTGTTTGTTTGTTTGTTATTTGTTTGGTTTTTTTTTTATCAACGCATGATAGAAAGTTGGATGAAAAGATGTTTGTCTATCTGTCTGAATTTCAACCATTCAGTATAACTGTGTATATGTATGTAGCTATATATGTATATCTTACTGTATACAATATATTACTAAATACATTTGTTTTATATGGTTTCATGAATGACCTAGAATAGACATCGGTAAGGCAGGATATGAATACAAACGTTTTAATAATTAACTCATTCTGTTTGATATTTGATCGATCTTGAGAGACGAATTGAGGTATTAATATCGAATTTCATTACAATGTTGATACATTCTATTTAAACAAATAAGCACACAATTTTCCATGTATAATACGTCATTTATTTTAATTTAGAAACAGTCATGAAATGGTTATAACAGTAAGGCACAGACTGTTGAAAATACATTTGATAACTGGCGTGGTGAGCCCAATACAGGTAGGATTTTTTAAGAAATGTTTCCCTCTCAGTTGATAACATATACTTACTATTATTACATATGTACCATTGTGTACGTTGGTGTACAGTCAAAAATAAAACCGGTATTTTCACTGGTGGCTATGCAAATGAGATAAATTGAGATAAAATAGATCCAAAAGTAAAACCAATTCCTGATGAAAATAAGCAAATAAATGCATTTTTTTAAATGCACATACGTGTCTTTCCTGTTGTTACACACTTTTTGAACAATTTTTTGTTGGTTCATAATGTATTTCACTATTTTTCTCGACCATCGCAAGTTCTGGGGTATCAAATAACTATGCAAATTAGTGCCTTACCTATCAAATAACTATGCAAATTAGTTAGGTATTTTCACTGTTCATTATGCAAATGAGTAAACAACCTTTCGAACTACTTTATGTTTGTAAATATTGCCGGCGACCACTACTTTACAAATGGAAGATATTTCGGTGGATTCTGAACATAACGATTTGTTTAATTTCAATTATTTTGAACTTTCTGAGAGTGAATTTTATTATGATCAACAACAAAATAAAGCTGACCCGAGGCACGCGCCCAGCGACTACGGCCACCGATGCTTCGTACACATCAACAACGCCCAACAAATGCAGCCGATGGGAGATCGTGCAACACAATCCTCAGGACCATCAACCAACCAGAACGTAGTCAATCAATTCCCACAGTTATGCGGAATGTTTTGAAAATACCCGTATTAGCGGTGGATCTTTCAATTTCACATTTCATGTCGCCGGAAACACCTCTGTCAAAGTTCTTGTCAGTGTGTTTACATTATAAAACGCTGCAGACAATCCGTAATCTTTTCCGATTCTGATGAAGACTAACTTTTATAATATTGTACATTTTGAAAGATTTTACTGAAGTACTATTATATAGGACACTAAGAATACCATGCTGTTGAATTGTATCTGTTTCTACTACTAAAATAATCGTGTATGCATTTCTTCTGATCGGTTTTGTGAATGAATCACAGCGGAGCTCGCTAGCGAGAGCAGGTCAACATGTAATTTGCATATCAATACTTATTGTTGTTGACAACCAATCATCGCTCATAATTCACGTCTGTGACCTCTGCCTGACCTGAATGACACGAGCTGGTGACCTGATACATATTCATGCGAATATGTTGTTCGCCCTTCCCCACCTGCATTTTATTGCGTTTTTGGTGTACATATGTAATAATAACAGAACCCCATGGCCTCGCAATGGACGGCAGGGCATACAGAAGTTATTTTCACTCGTGATTCGGTTTATTCTGCTGTATTTTCACTCGCTATCGCTCGTGAAAATACGCGGCAGAATAAACCGAATCACTCGTGAAAATAACTTCTGTTTGCCCTACCGTCCATTGCGAGGCCATGGGGTTCTGTCATATTATTAATCATAATAATTTGATTAATATCTTACTAACATTTGCTACATTTTATTGTGTAACTTGACAAATATCGTACATTGGAACATTTTATTGTCTGGCTTGAAAGATATCTTTACTTACTAAAAAGGGTACAAGGTCAAGTTAACAACTGAAGAGTTGCTGGTTCAAATTCATCGCTGTCGTACGTTGCCGAATGTCTAGTAATTTGAACGGTGATTGTAGCCGATAACCAGTCAATCCAGCCGTATGATTGGGGACCTGGTGTAGAATAGAGACCAAAGGAAAATGTTTAATATGCACTTCCAAATACTACAGTGGGGTGTATTCTCTAAACGCAGCTAAAACAAAATAGGAAGTTCCGCCACATTTGTTGTGTTTTTTTCTGCAGTGATCTACAAAGTCGTACCCAAAATCTGTAAACTACATAGTTAATTGAGCATATGGGGTAATTTTTTCCCTATTCGTTCTTCGAATGTTAAGTGAAGTTGATGATCTGGACAGATTCGACAGCATAATACGACACACTAAAACTTTTGGCATGCAAATATATTCAGTTTTTGTCCTCCTTAGAAGTAGCTGATAAGCAATTTTTCCTTCCATTGGTTTTGTGATCATTCATTCCTATAATTATATATACAACATTATAATCTCTGATTTATCACAGGTGTATTTATTGTTTTATCATAAAATATCGACAATATGAAGTTTGTTGTGGTATTATGTCTACTATGTACGGCCGCGTCGTTTACAACAGGTATGTCAATTAACGACATCGTATCAGCACAGATCTACCTAGTACCTGTTCTATCAATTATCAAACACGGTAGTATGTATGTATGTATGTATGTATGTATGTATGTATGTATGTATGTATGTATGTGTGTGTGTGTGTGTGTGTGTGTGTGTGTGTGTGTGTGTGTGTGTGTGTGTGTGTAGGTAGTAGGTAGGTAGGTGTGTGTGTGTGTGTGTGTAGGTAGGTAGGTATATGTGTGTATGTATGTATGTATGTATGTATGTATGTATGTACGTATGTACGTATGTATGTATGTACGTATGTATGTATGTATGTATGTATGTATGTATGTATGTATGTATGTATGTATGTGTGCTTGTTAAGGGTGTTTGTTTCTTATGTTTCTGCAGTATTCTTTGAAAATAAATATAGGAATGCGTTTCTTTCATCTAACAACATGTCAGTTTTGAATGCAAACGTCTAAATATATTGTATTAAAATACTGCTTTCTTTTGTTTCAAAGGCAGTAAATGTGATTCTTTGTGGACTGAATTTGGTGATAGTTGTTATTATGTAAGCCAATACCAAGGCTACACTTATCATGAGGCGAGTTCACTTTGTGAGTACAGTGGAGGCCACCTTGTGGCAATAGACAATGCTGAAGAAAATATGTTTTTGAAAGGTTAGTCCATAGAAAGACACACGTTATGGTAGACCCTGGAGTGGTGTATATATAGCCTTAGTGCTAACGATTTCTCCTTATGACGTCACAAAAGCGCGTGGTCTCGGTGGAACAGGAAATACCCGAAAACTCTCGAAGTAAATCCGAAGGGAACTCACTGAAAAAATGTCATTTTAAGGTGTTTTTCAGTCGCTTTTTAAAGTTTTAAAACCAGAATACATTTCACAAACATGTCGTCCAACATAATATCAATAGTGAATGTGAGCATTTTGAATCACCTTTAACAAAATAACTGCTGCAGAGCATGCTGACTAATCGACGAAATTTAGAATAATTTCTTCACGTGTTTACGATAGTGTGGGTAAAGAGTATGCAATACTTCTCCAAAATGAGTATTTATACCTGAAGATCAATTTCATAATCTGCCCATTGGTAGGAAGATCATTGATCTTAAAAAAACGAATACAAAACGCATTAGTTGGTGAGTGAGTGAGTGAGTGAGTGAGTGAGTGAGTGAGTGAGTGAGTGAGTGACTGAGTGAGTGTGTGAGTGAGTGGGTCTGTCTGTCTGTCTGTCTGTTTGTCTGTCTATCTGTCTGTCTGTCTGTCTGTCTGTCTGTCTGTCTGTTTGTTTGTCTGCTTGTCTGCTTGTTTTTCTTTTTCTGTTTGTGTGTTTGGCTATTTGTCTGTCTGTCTGTCTGTCTGTCTGTCTGTCTGTCTGTCTGTCTGTCTGTCTGTCTGTCTGTCGTCTGTCTGTCTGTCTGTCTGTCTGTCTGGGTTTGTATTTATTCATATTTATTGTATTACAGAGTTTGTTTGTGACACATATCCATTGTGGATTGGACTGACTGACCTAGCTCGTGAAAACCATTTCGAGTGGGACAACGGTCAAGAGGTAATATTTATTTCAGTTTTCACAAGAATAAGATATGTCAAGAAGCACATCCAGTCTAGTATTAGGCAATTATGCTAATTCAACTAATGAATACATTGTGTGTGACTTTGAAACATAAAGGAATTAATCTGAAAACCATACTCTTTCATCAACGTATCATTAAAAAAAACCTTTCAATCGCCTTTAACTTCTGTCAACATTCAAAAATTATACATAAATTTCCTACCGCCACATTCAGGATATGACAGATAATAAATCGTATGTAGATTTACCATAAGTTGTGTCCTTCAACAACAAAGTTTGTAAAACATTACCTTATTGATTAACACTAATTCAAAATATCAAAAATGGTTGTCACTTGGGAAACGCCCTAGTTTAAACCCGTACTAGCTGTAACTGCAGTATTATTTTTTTAAATCAGACAACCGGCAATATATTCAATGAAATGTTTTAAAATATTAATAATTAGAATTGTACATGTCAATTTGAGAACTATTTTAACCATAAGTAGTATAATGATAAGTTAAAATCGTGATGCATTGGAGCAGCTATTTTTAGGATGTTGGCCCAAATATTACTTTGATTACTCATATTACACCGTGTTATTTGCACTACTACACTGATACGTTTACCCGCAAGTGATCCAATACTGTGCAGGGTCAATCTGAAATAATGTATGTATCAGGCGCTCAGAGAACACACAAATAACAAATGACAATAACAGTAGGAGGTAATTAAAGCTATCTCGCCAAGTTCTCTGCATCAGATTCCAATTAGATTGTGTACAGGGTGTACTATTACATACAGATCAAGGTAATTCGTGATGAAACCCAGCAGAGGTTTTGTACTATCCGAGTAGTAGTAGTAGTAGTAGTAGTAGTAGTAGTAGTAGTGTAGAGTATTGGATATTGGCATATGTAATATTTAAACTATCATTGTCAATCACCTGGGGGCCCGGGGGCGCCCTAGGCATCTCTTTTCATAAATGGTGTGAAAAATGCCAGATGGCACTCATTTAAATTTAACGGAATTACTTACATTACATTTACCTTTCTATGGCAGACTACTAGCATTATTTACACTGAGACTTTTGGAAAGTAGAAACTGATTTAATTTATATATTTCAAAGACCACGTACAGAAATTGGAATTCTGGAGAACCAGATAATGATAGACAAAGTGAACACTGTGTACATCTATCTACTAACGTGGCCGGAAAATGGAATGACGCTGAATGCAGTGAAAATATTGGTTACATTTGCGAAAAGGGAGATGATCTCAGTGAGTACGTCTAATTATCCATATGATAGTCCTTTGTGTAGCTTTCTATTCCTCGACAGGTGTGAAGGCAAGCCCCTCAGCCTTTAACCTTCCAACCTAAGGATCTAGTGGCTTCAGACGGTCCCTGCATTTTGGTCGCCAACTTAGGAATTTGTTTCAACGAAGATCATGATTGCATGATTGGTTCGACTCCTACAAATGTCACTTTACTTCTCTTTAGTCAAACTCATCTCATTTAAACTACTTGTGTTGATCTCAGGACGATAGAGAGGTACTATCGCGGGGTCCAAGTTGCATTATGTACCCGCTAAGTGTCAACCTCTTCAAGAAATAACCAACCCCAAGTGCGAGGAGTTTATGTTATGAATTTGACTGTCTGTGCGTCTGTGTATGTATGTATGTATGTATGTATGTATGTATGTATGTATGTATGTATGTATGTGTGTGTGTATGTATGTATGTATGTGTGTGTGTGTCTGTCTGTCTGTCTGTCTGTCTGTCTGTGTGTGTGTCTGTCTGTCTCTATCTATGTCTCTGTCTGTCTGTGGACACAATATCTCAAAGACTACTTCATCGATTTTAATGAAATTGTAATAATTAATTTATCTTTAAAATCTTGTAAAGAAGCCCTATTGCACTCCCATGTGTTTCGACATTTTGGGTATTTCTGCAAGTCATTTGGAGAAACAATGTAGCTAGCTTCCGAAAGCCGTACTCTAATTAACATTTAGCTCGGCTCAACACGAGAGGGACATGGAAAAATATATCACTGCCAAAGCCTCAATCTGAATAACACTTATCCTAGATGGGCACTACCGGGACGCTTTCATCAGAATATCTTAGCGAAAATACAGTGCTAGAAGATGATATTATAATCTCATTGATAACGTCTTTTTCAGTTGAACAGTGTATGTAATTAACCACCAGAAGTTATAATATTAGCTGACTGGATCTTTCCTTTATTTTTTTAGGCTGCCATAGTAACCCTGTTGGCATAGAAACTGGACAAATAGCAAATTCGCAGATGACAGCTAGCAGTACGTATTCACCACAAACTTCTGGTTATCAGCCGGAACGTGGGCGACTAAACCTCGCTAAATCAGGTGCACATTCTTGGTGTTCAGGACAAAACGCCGCTGGTCAGTGGCTTCAGGTTGACCTGGTGCAACCAAGAAAGGTCACCAAAGTGGCAACCCAGGTAAGAATCCTACGATTGTTACTGTCCCTAATGTATGGAATTGAGTAAACACGTTTTATTATGCCAAATGTAGGTATAATGTTAATAATAGTAATCATATGAATGATTGGTAGATATGCTATTTTCTTCTGTTGTATACACATACTGCAATATAATGTCTATCATAAAATATATTTCCTGCATTGATATTCTCCCCAAGTTGTTTGAGACATACATTTTGTTTTTGTTGTATATGTCTTGTAGTATATTTTTTTGTTCTTTGTTTTCAATTTGACATTGATATTTAGTATATCATATATATTTAAACATTTTAGGGCCGTGGAGACGCCGATCAGTGGGTTACTTCGTACAAGTTGAACTATGGTGATGGTAGTTCGTGGAAAACAGTTACTGAAGCTAATGGGAATGCTAAGGTAAGGCTGTTGTTGTCTACAGACTACATATAGACATTACTCATATGACTGACGCACGGGATTGTATCATATCCTGGTTAGCTAAAAGACAAAGGATTCTATAGTTTAGCCACTAGCTAGGAGTGCTGTTTAGCGGCAACCTTTTTGGACCAGACGCCAGGCACATGTATAATACCCCGGCATGATACTTGTGGACTACGGCCTCTTTTTACAATTTGGAAACTGTTCCATGGCAAACGTTGGTAGCGTTCTCACTCATCCAACGTATTCCACTAAAATTGTTTTAGGTCATGTAATTTCATGATCTTATTGAGTTATTCTAACTACATGCACTTTGTCCAATGCTCTATGTACTGCCATGTGACATAAACCCCAAATTTTCTCATCTGGGGACACTTCTTTTGAAACTACTGAAACTGTCTGCATGGTGAGTAACAGTAATATATGTCAGACTATTGACCAAAGACCTGACTGTAAATTTGAGAATTTATATTATAATTTATCTTATTTTACTGAAATTTTGTTCATTTAGTTTATATTTGCATTCATGTGTTTTGAGGTGTGATTGTGATAGTAACAGGATTTAACTTCTCACCGTGGGGTGTGTCATAAATGGACTCGATTTACATTTGAGGGAACCATCTGTTAACTTACAGATAAATGCTGCCATATGTTATATAACTGTTGATATCAATGACGTCACAGCATGGCAAGTGAGTTGTTCCAACGATGACCATTGAATTGTTTTCGTCAATTGAGACAAACGTATATTTTTTTCAAACTAGAAGTGGAGGAAAGTAACAACTAATAACCACTTAATTCATACTTTGACATTTTTTATCATTTTCAGGTCTTTAGAGGAAATTCGGATAGATCTACTATCATGTACCACGCCCTCAACGACAAGTCATTCACCGCCCGCTATGTTCGATTTGTAGTGGTATCATGGTATCGTCATATCTCTATGAGGGTAGAAATCTATGCATGCTAAAAAGTTTAACATCGTCCTGTTATGTCACTTTATAGCATCTGTTGTCAATACAACCTGCTATTTTACCAATTCCACTTATGCTGGATAAATGTTATTGGGTTTTATTATAATATAATTATTTTTCATATCTGGTCGTCATATAGCAGTCTGTGATCCAACTGGTGTTGGATAAAAATAATTCCTTCTTCACAACATTAGATGATTGTATTGAAACGTGATTGTCTTCAGTTATACAGACCAAATTGTTATTGACGTTTTTTCAAGAGCTGTAATTGTTGATAAGTTTTTTGTTGAGAGTATATTTATTACTTATGCATGTCTTAAGTTGTTTCCAAAAATGCAGTTTTTCCTCAACTTATTCTATAAATCTATCAGCAAATAAAATGTATTGTCATTAGGAATGAGACATGTCAATATCTTGGTTGGAGAACATATTAACATGTTAAGAGTAACTGGAATTTTTATAACTTAGTTTGCAATGTATTGTAAATGAGAGATATTAACAAGAATAAAACTGTCCATGACAATACTAAATACCTTTGTGTTTATGGATGTCACGCTTCCAAATGCACTTTTCTGTCTATTAAGTCATGTGTGTATCGTTGTGTGTGTGTGTCATCTTCATCATCACCACCATCACCACCACCACCACCACCACCACCATCATCATCATCATCATCATCATCATCACCACCACCACCACCATCAACATCATCATCATCATCAACATCATCATCAACATCATCATCATCATCATCATCATCATCATCATCATCATCATTTCTGAATACCAAGATAGAGATCCATCAGTCGTTTACTCCATCACAATATACGTTAGTAGGTATTAGCTTATTATAAGTCAACCACCACCAACAACGACAACCAAGTAATTACTGTGGACCTTTCAAGATGTGACGGTTGTCTTAAATTTCAACAGGCTATAAAATTTTCACAAAACGTGACACCCACCAATTCACACGCACGCACGCACGCACGCAGGCAGGCAGGCAGGCAGGCAGGCACACACACAAATACACACACACACATACATACATACATACATACATACATACATACATACATACATACATACATGCACACATACATACATACATACATACATACATACATACATACATACATACATACATACATACATACACAATGTACGACGAATATGAGTTTTCTGAGTTTTTATTAATTTTAAATACGGTAACTTGTAAAAGGGAAAGATAAGAAAATAAGACAACATGCAGCAAGAAATTACACGTCGTGACGTGTAATTTACGAATTAGAAGTAACAATGTGATAATTTGATGACGTCACCCGGTAATTAGTCAGTTTTTCGTCGTGATTCCTCTGAAAAAGTATAGAAAAGAATATTGTGTTATCTTGATATAGTACACTATTATATGTATGACACTAAATTACAATTTCTACTAGACAAGGAGTACATTATCTCGCGGTAATGTCTTTTGCTCCCTGCACGCTGATTTCTCCGTGCAATAGGTCTTTTCAAAATTTGCCTTGGTGGCGCTCTACTTCCTGTCTGTGTGTACCTTGGGGGTATACATGGTATAGGTCACTCCATTAAGCATAGAGCACTGGTGCATAGAGCACTGGTGCTTTTTGCGATGGCTGAACAATATGAAAAACATCCCTGATTTACACATCTACAGAATACCAAGGGATAAAGCTCTAAGAAACGGTACTAGAAGGTGATGATACCTCAAATTGAGCGAGGGCTCTAAATTCTTAGCTTCCTGTTTGCAGTCCGGAATAGCCCATTTAAGAAATGGTGATGCAAGATGCTTTGCTTGCTACGATGTCTTTTATTCTCACCACAATGATTTCCCTGTGCGATCACGAAATGGTCAAGTATGATATTTTGCTCGCCGTGATGTCTTAAATTTGCTTGCTGCAATCAAAAAGTTGCTATGCACATAGCAAGTCACTCTAAATCTGATTAAATTGTTTGTTGCTTGTCATCCAAAACATACCCACATCATTAACACGAAAGTAACACTGGTTACAGACAAACGCAAAACATTTATTTAGACAGCCTAGCAGGCCTGTGGACAAACAGGTGGACAGACAGATGGACAGACGGATGGATGGATGGATGGACAGACAGACAGACAGACAGACAGACAGACAGACAGACAGACAGACAGACAGACAGACAGACAGACAGACAGACAGAAAGAAAGAAAGAAAGAAAGAAAGAAAGAAAGAAAGAAAGAAAGAAAGAAAGAAAGAAAGAAAGAAAGAAAGAAAGAAAGAAAGAAAGACGGATGGTTGGATGGATGGTGGGGCGGATTGATGGATTAACAGCCAGACAGATGGAAAGGTAAAAGGACAGTCAGACGGATGGACGGACGGACGGACGAACAAACAAACAAACAAACAAACAAACAAACAAACAAACAGACAGACAGACAGACAGACAGACAGACAGACAGACAGACAGACAGACAGACAGACAGACTGACTGACCCAAAGAGTAACGCATGCTCTGATACATAGCCTGGTTCATGTATTCAATTCATGGTAAAATTGAAAAAAATTGTAAACACATAGACTTAGCATAGTTATTCCAACATTTAAAGTATAGATTGCAAAAATATTCAACTATAAACACGTAACTTAGCTTTAGACTTACATAATCCAAAACTGAATACAGTGGTTATACACGTATGGCCACAACCATTAGAACAACACTTTTGATCATCGTAGCAGTCATCATCACTCTCACATTCCTCCTCACAATGGCCAACACCTTCAGTTTCAGGGCACTTTCCTCCTGTGTAAATTAGGAATAAAATGTGTTGTTTGAATATTCCTGCTCTGTGTGACTGTCTTACTCGAGTAAGTTAAGTGTTGTTTGCTATCTATCTATCTATCTATCTATCTATCTATCTATCTATCTATCTATCTATCTATCTATCTATCTATCTATCTATATATCTATCTCCCTATCTAGCTATCTAGCTATCTATCTATCTATGGTGTATTGTACATGTAAGAGAAAAGCAGCAAAAAGAACATCATACAATAAAGTATATCTTACTATCTTCAAAAACCCCTGTGACACAAGTATGGCCACAACCATTTGAACAACACAGTTGTCCCCACACAAGACAGTCCATGTCAACTTCACACTCTTCTTCACAAATGCCAAACTCTTCTTTCTCAAGCTTTGGACAGACCCGACCTGTTATATATGAATGAAATTCTTAGATGTTCGAATACATGTTGTACCTTGAAGTGTGGTATATAAAACAACTGTATTATTGACTCCTATGCTTAAACTGCATGTGACATAATTTTTACTATACTAAGTGAAAACACACAGATACTCTTAAGGAACAATAGAAGGATGTGAAATGGTATCATATACTTTCTACAGTCCCCCCCCCCCCCCGATTTATTTGAAAACAATCGAAACGATCGGAGATTTTACAAGTTTCCCAATACTTGGTAAAGAAAACCATGGCTAAACATTAAAACTTGTGTTATGATTTATCATCAAAATAAACTGTAATTGTGTACTTTCCAATCAGTGGGAGCCTTGACAATAGTAGAATGTTAAGTACTACCAGTAATTACACATTAACACCATTTTTTGATTAAAAAACAAACTACTATGGGTGGATGACTGTATGGATGGATAGGTGGGTGGATGATGACTGGCTGGCTTGCTGGCTGGCTGGCTGGCTGGCTGAATGGATGGATGGGTGGGTGGATGGATGGATGGATGGATGGATGGGTGGGTGGGTGGGTTGGTTCTTGGGTGGGTGGGTGGGTGGGTGGTTGGATGGATGGATGGGTGGATGGATGGCTGGCTGCCTGGCTGGCTAGATGGATGGATGGATGGATGGGTGGATGGATGGATGGATGGGTGGGTGGGTGGTTGGGTGGGTGGATGTTTGCATGGATGGATGGATGGGTGGGTGGATGGGTGGATGGATGGATGGATGGATGGGTAGCCATGGGTGGGTGGATGGATGGATGGATGGATGGATGGATGGCTGGGTAGCCATGGATGGATGGGTGGATGGATGGATGGATGGATGGATGGGTGGGTAGCCATGGGTGGGTGGGTGGGTGGATGGATGGATGGATGGATGGATGGATGGATGGATGGATGGATGGGTAGCCATGGGTGGGTGGATGGATGGATGGATGGATGGATGGATGGCTTGGTAGCCATGGGTGGGTGGATGGATAGACGATGAATACAAATGTAGTACTACAGACAGTGAAAGTTATTTAAAAAACGTACCCTTCACAGCACCAGCTACTACTGTCAAAACTATGGCAATCAAAATTAGACGATTCATCCTGGTCTATATTCGTAATTCAAGGAAAACAGAATATATCACCTACAACTGATAGAACAGCATAGAAAATTACAAAACGTGTAGTAGTATATTGACGATTTTCATCTACGATTTTGGTTCAACGCCAGTTAGGTACATGATAAGGTAACAAATTTAGTACATTGCACTAATAATCACAGTATCAATTACAATGTATTTCATATCATATTTACCTAGTAATAATGCATAGTAATAGTATATTATCAATATAATTGTAGCAATATCAATGAACAAACTTCTTTTCAATCCCCACCACTTCAAGTATCTAACATCCATCCGTCACTCTGTCAAGCCCTGTCTCTTTCAACATTAGCCTAAACTTTCTCTGTTTGCCGAGTATTCAGTGTAAGTTTATTCACGATACCCTCTTTCTGTAAACTAAAGTTGTCCCCTTGCTTCTGTGGCTTACAGAGATTAGGCGTTTCTTAATCTTCTTTATCAGTATTATCATTATCATTTCAGATAAATACGTTGCGATTCCTTTGTAGGGCGAATTTTATTTGATGAATGTATGTACAAAACGTTTCTGATGCGTTGTTTTAAAAAATTTCCTCTATTTCTTTGAAGCATTTTTAATTTGTTGTAACGGGAAACAAATTACCTGTTCAATATTTCCAAGAAGCTCCATGAACTGAAATTCGTTTTTAGAGTCGATGCAGAATTTGAAAATCGCTTTACGAGTGACTTATGATTCACACCAACATAACAACAGGCATGCTTTGCATAACAAATTAGAGAGAGAGAGAGAGAGAGAGAGAGAGAGAGAGAGAGAGAGAGAGAGAGAGAGAGAGAGAGAGAGAGAGAGAGAGAGAGAGAGAGAGAGAGAGAGAGAGAGAGAGAGAGAGAGAGAGAGAGAGAGAGAGAGAGAGAGAGAGAGAGAGAGAGAGATGTGAAGATTTACTCACCAATTCTGCTTCAATAACTTCTGAGGGACTCAGATGCTCGACACAGGCACCAATCCCCCTTTATAAAGAATCATCCCCGCACTTTTCCATAATTACATACATTGCTTCGATGTCTTGTTCCCGTGTTTAACAATACAAGCGTTTAATTGCGGATGCACACCATGTCGATGTTAATCATAGTGTAATCTGATATACTATAATTGCGTGAAGTGACCTCATAGTTTAGTTTTAGCAATAAATCTTAACATTTCACTCCGGGTTTGTGAGATTTGATGTGTACAAAAATATTTCAATATTACATTTATATATTTTTGCGTGACATATTTGTTTGATATACAGATTTTCACATGATATTAATTGTAGTTGTATGGTCATCAGTAGTGACTACGAGATGTGTAGCATAACAGTCAGGCAAACCCAAATAAAAAAATCATTCGATGAATACTTTTTGGGTGCGGTTAAAAGTACAACTGACATCAGAATTTCCCCCGGGTACTCTGGTTTCCTCCCGCATTAACATTGAACCCATGAGGGATGACCCTCACTGGTCACTTTTTGGGGGATAAGTGTTTATATACTTAAAGAACTATAACTATAGTATAAATAAAGATCATGATTATTATTAGAATAGTAGTAGAATAAATGTTATATAAGTATACCCATCATTGCTATGCTGATAGTTCATTCTCATTTCTAAAAGTTAAGCAGTATGATAAGTTACCTGTTATCTTTAAGTAATTATTTAAAATTGAGAAATAAGTTGATTTAGTCCATTTCCATTTGAGAATTATAAATGTTTTTTTTGTTTTTTGTTTTTTTGCAAAAGAAAATTTAGATGCTGTAAATTTGAGGTTTTTTAGTTAATGATTGACACTAATACTTCATAAGAACTATCCAAAGTAGTATGAATGCTTTATTTTTGCCCTGTTCTTCTGAAGAATGGACACATCTGTAATGAAATATCATCATGATAAAAACAATATACACATGTATAATTGTATGTCAAAGATTACAAAGTAATTGATAGATTAAAAGAATTTTTAATTCCACTTTTAGGAGTTCATTAAAAGTTGTATTTCCTCTCAGGATATGAAGTGAGAACCCTAGTAAGTCTTCACCCCATATATCATTACTATGGGTTTGAATGAGTCAGTTTTCAACTTTGTAACGCATACCCTAGATAATCGTAAATATACTATTGTTACGATCCAAAATATCGTATTTCGGAATTATACGGGACAAATGTCGTTATAGTCATCATCATTATCATTATCATAAACGTTGAATCCGTTGTCGTCGACTGATATCAGTAAATCGACAGATTTACCAAAATGAAAAAAAAAATCGAGAGCGTTTGGCGCCTTTGGTAGAATTCGTGTTGTATAGTTCTCCTGTTTATTTGTTACTTGGTGTTTGAATTGATTTGAGGTCAGAGGTCAAGGACACACCTCGTACTTATGCAGGCTAGGGACAAGACAATAATAAGATTTTGCATTTTTTTTTTCGGACTACAACCAAGTCTTTGTTGGTGATTTGTAGTGCAATGAAACCGTATATAGTTACTTGATTTATCGATCGGTTTAGAACAAGACGTTCCATCAGCTACAAACTTCAGACGAAACGCTTCAAGATTGCTGACTCAATTGTTCTGTTGAGTACAGGTATTGAGGGGACTGTACGACAAATATAAATACTAAATATGGCCCAGATTTTACAACCCAAATTTCTGAAGATAGATTAACATGAAACAGTGAATACAGGACTATGCTTCGTTTATTCTAAACAAATATTTCTTCGTCTTATATTATTTTGAACCTTGCATTCTTATATGATTTAGCCTAATTACCGAAAATCATTAATTGTGCAAATACACGCGCGCGCACACACACACACACACACACACACACACACACTCACTCACGCACGCACACACACACAGAAACCTTTCTTCACGAAAGGCAAAAATGGTACCTCTCCCCGACCCCTACCCACCACTCCCGAAAAAAAACGACATATAACATTGGCTTTTTCCCCCAAGTATTGTCGAGTGCCTTTTAACAGGATGGCTGGTTTCAAAACATTCATTTCCAAACAGAAGCTGCTGGATTCAACCCCACGTCCTCTTCAGCTACAAGTCCCTGACAGGACCATTTGTATTTGAATGACTCCCGTTCTTATGTACTATGTGACACTGACATGTATTGTTTAGTCTGACAAAGAGCCCTGATCCATCGGTCATGGTCAACCCTCTCTAGAACAGGCCATAGAGGGCGGAGCGACACGACATATCTTACGTGTTACTGCTACTTGCAAGGAGATTGCTTGTAGTTTAGTCGGACTATTCAAGGACTGTTCTGAAAATGAATAAAAATCTTACGAGGATTAGTAATGTTAGCAGGCTGAGGATCTTATTGTTTGCTGTAAGAAAAACTAGAAAGTGTATGTCTGTAGATGATTTTTTATCAAACGGATAAAACCAAGGTCAAGTAAGGTGCACATGTCATTTTGGAGCTATAGAGGGCGCCCCCAGTAACAGTCTGTAGTTTTGAGTAAACTTGACCGAACATGAAGTTTGCTTTTGAATATATAATGACTTATTTTGTACTTTTTTGTACCTAATAATTTATATATGAGTGTGATTTGTGTTGATTTGTCACTGCAAGACGTTTCACTTTGGTTTAGTTCAGTAATTTTACAATGTGATTTGCATAAAAACATGTTCAGTTATGATATTTGAAACAAAAAGAACGAGATACGTCATCCACAGACCTAAAAATGTTAGAAAAGGTACAATCATGTTTAGCATTTCATATCGCATTACCCCAAGCTCACGCCACGAGTAATTACGACAGGACATTGCCGACCTCTGATCGTCGCAGAGGGTAGTTTGTTTGTGCCTATGTATTTCCTCTTTGTGACGATATTCGTAAAGCGTATTTGGATTGGACAATTGCGGTGTGCGTCACTAAGATGGTCCAGTAATTCTGTGTATGGTCACAGCACAACCGAAGGTATCTATGATCACGGCACAAGTGAACCGCTGGGCATTTTGTCACCTTAAGGTACATGAAGATTAATACTGAGCCCCCCCCCCCCCCAACTCTCCTCTCTCTCTCTCTCTCTCTCTCTCTCTCTCTCTCTCTCTCTCTCTCTCTCTCTCTCTCTCTCTCTCTCTCTCTCTCTCTCTCCCTCCCTCCCTCCCTCCCTCCCTCCTCCCTCTCTCTCTCTCTCTCTCTCTCTCTCTCTCTCTCTCTCTCTCTCTCTCTCTCTCTCCCTCTCTCTCTCTCTCTCTCTCTCTCTCTCTCTCTCTCTCTCTCTCGCATACTGAATCGTTTAAACACTACATTGTTTTAGCCACTTTCCTTCTTGTTTTTATTACATCTTATACAGTGACTGCCAAAAACAACATAAATGCTCAACGTTAGATACTAGACATGCGTCAAGTCGGCCCTGCTTTTTTAAACATTCTTTCAGTAATAGCGTGTGTTCTCGTAGGTAAAATGCTATTATTAGTGAGTGAATGTGAACGGTCGGGTGAATGAATGTAAGCCCCCGTATGGGACTATTTGTTGCGGAGAGAGAGAAAAAATGGAGAACGACATTTTACTTTCAGAAACTAATAGAGAATTCCAAACGCAAAACATTGTTGATGAGTTATGAGACTAAATAATCTCTCAATGTTCTGGTGCCAGTGTAATTAGGCCATACGGTATATGTAACACCTAAATGACTGTATGAACAATGGAAAAACTACAATATAATGACGATGTTGCAACTTCCGTGATGAAACTCGCATCAATCCTGCACATAACTTGCTTTCATGAATTCATTTGCATATTTAGCTCATTACCATAAGATTGGTCAAGAACCGTTGTTGTTGTTTTTCCTGCATGGCAATAAACATTCTTTCATCTTGAACCTGGTCACGTATCTTTTGTCGCCATATCAGATCACGTTTTCTCTCGTCTTCCTTCTCTCGTTGGTAGATCTCAGGGTGGGAACTACATCGATGATATTGGCATGCATCGAAATTTGCATGTGCTGTCATCATCACTCGACCAAGTCTGTAATGACAAACAACATTGTTTATCAGAGGCATGGGTTAGGAAAGGGGCCCAGCGACGTAGACAGACTAGGTTGTCTACGTTGCTGATCTGTGTCTACGACTGACAAATAGCTCTCGCCTACACCCAGCTTGTTATGGAATCCTATATTGATTGGTTAATGTGATTTGAAAATATTCCCATATTCTGATTGGTCACAATGGGAATACATCAGACATCA
This sequence comes from Glandiceps talaboti, assembly GCF_964340395.1. Taxonomy (NCBI): domain Eukaryota; kingdom Metazoa; phylum Hemichordata; class Enteropneusta; family Spengelidae; genus Glandiceps; species Glandiceps talaboti. The sequence goes on along the minus strand of NC_135557.1, from coordinate 12,851,517 downwards.
ATATGCAAATGAAGTCATATGTAAATGTAAATGTAAATGTGCAACTACTAATATTTTACTCGGGTGAAAATACTTACATAAAATCTCAAGTAATATATTCTAGTGTCATGTTACTGTCTACGCCTGCCTTCTTGTCACGGGATATTACAATCGTTTTATGACATTGATAGATCTAGAATAGTTGGTTGCATAGTAGGGATTTGTGCATAATTTTTATGCACTCAATAACTTGTGTTGTCAAATCTTTTATAAGTTAATCCTGATGCCTGGGTTGAGTTTACTCAATTGCAAGTGATGATAAAATATGTTTCAATCAATATAATAAGAATACCACAAATCTGTTTTAAATGTGTAACAAACATTACACCAAAAAACCTAAACACAGCTTGTCTGCCCATAATTTCTAGTTTGTCTACTTACTTCATTGCTCTCACTTTCCTTCTCGTGAGATATCCACGAAACATTCGTTGAATTGTTATCGCTGCCTTGTGCCTTGAATCTGCCAATTTCTAATACATAACAATAGACAAGAATGAGAAACGACAATGAATATCTGTAGCGCCACCAATGTCATGATATGTTTCAACTACCGTTTTTTTATTTCTTCGTACGGCAATTGTTTGTAAGTTTGTAACAGCACCAGAGTGTATATATGATTCTAATTGTCAACGGTGTTCTGTTCTTGTTTTCAGATTTAGAATTAAGACATAAATTGCAGTTTTAAAAGAACCTCGTACCTTGATGTCTGAAATTGAGGGAATGGCCTAAGTACGGACCCAAATTTACGTGAAGATAGTCAAACTAACTGTTGATGTCGCCACCCACTCCCAGTCATGCCAGCCGTGCTCTCCCGCTTTCAACCAGGGAATCTCAGTACATAAATATAAATAAATAAACATAGAGCTAAGCAACGAGGACTACCACAAAGGAAAAAGACTTAACTTCCAACCTTTTCATTTTCATCTTTCTTCTCTTCATCCACAACATCCACATCTTCTTCATATCCACCGTCTGGCGACTCTCGTCTGCGCAAACAAAAATAAAACACAGGTGACCAATTGAAAAATGAGGTTACCGAGATCAGCTATTATGACATCATTGAGGTCAGCTATGATGACGTCATTGCGGTCGCTTTTGATGACGTCATTAAATCAAGTATGATAGCAGTATCGATGTCAGCTATGATAACGTCATTGAGGTCAGCTAAGATAATGTCAGCTATGACAGCTGTGTCTCAACGCAACATTAATGCCGTACAAGCAGAATAAAAGTTCCTTAAATTGCAAGATGACTACTGTATTCTTTGGTATCCATGGTGATTCTGTATTATGTGTGACAATGGTAAGTTTCACTGTAACATGCTTTATGACTTCATTATCACTTTATGTATACCCAGCAAAGCAACTAACACCATAATGCTAACTTATACCCTTTAGCTGTCAAAATGTTGACTCGGTGTTTGACATGTACAGGATTAGCAGTCCTCTACCGGAGCTAATATTAAAGTTTGTGTAGCGGGTTATAACCAACTCCTTGTCTGAGTTGCTGCTGTCTTATCAGTAATGGATATTGTAAGACAAAGGCAACTAACACCATAATGCTAACATCTCCGTAGTATTAAAAGTAAAGTTAGAACTATAAAGAACACTTATACCATACTTAACAATATTTCAACAGAAAATATACCCTGGTCGTTCTTTGTCACGACAATCTGTGTCTACGTCAGTGCTTTTGCGGTGCTACAATATGAATCAATGCGTTACAAATTGCCAGTATTTTTTTCCAAATATTTCACAAATTATGCTTAAGGCGGTAAAATTATATCATTGCAAAATTTTTACATTCGGCAGGAATATACTCTTGACCTTGACCTTGACCTGGTAGTGACAAGACCTCCTTAAGCCACTCATGTTTTTCTCAGTTGAACGAAGACAATATTGAGGAGTAACGTTTCATTAAACCAGGTTTACAAGGACTATATAGATAGATAGCACATGAATACAAACAGTACAGACATTTGAAAAGTGAAAAAAGCAAAAAAATAACAACAACAGGAAAACAATAGGGAACTTGCAAACCCGCCATGTTGAATGTTGCATCATGGGAAATGTGATAATAAATACTAATGAATTGGTATTGTAAGCAATACTGTTACATTGTTTGCAACCACGAATGGTCAATTCATAGTTACCCTGACAATTGTGGGAGGTTTTTTTATTGGTAGCTCCAGATTAGGTATTACGATAACCACAGATAATCCCACAGTCCTTTGCGTCTGAGCATGCTCAGTCTGTCAAGTTCCCTATTAAAAGCTGTATAAGTTGAGAAGAAAAAATATTGAAGATAACTACTTGCTATTTTCGAGTTTGTCATCTGAATTGTTTGATTACATTGGCCAGACGCATTTCATTTTTGAGATTTTTACAAATCACCGGTGTTGGGTAAGGCCTAAAAAACAATTGTTTGGGTCAGATTACCCGACCCTACCTGGTTTTCATTGCCAGTCCTAAACGTTTACGTATTCGAGAAAAAATAATTAAAATCGCGAAATCATGAAGTCTCGCGAGAAATAGTGTATGCGAAAACTGACATGAACTTAAAAAGATAATGTAAATACATTGTATGTTCTTCCAGTCTGTAATGGCTGTACATCTGTAGGAAGAAAACCTAAAAACCTAGACATTCACACATGAAAATCTACCTACCCCATCTATTCTAAAATTGAACGTAATCGGAACCACACAATTTTCTTAGCCTCACTGAAAAAATTACAGACCATATTTTAGTTGTTCTAGTTTTGGGTTTAAGATGTGATCGCCTCTCATTTAGAAATATCATAACTAGATGTCAACATGTCATTAATGTAGCTGGGAGTATTAACCGAACGTGTGTTTAAAAAAAAATAGATGTGGTGTTATTTCTTGTTAGGAAAGACGATCAGTCATGTCTTATTTTGATTATTAAATTGTCATTAATATTAATTATGATAATTGGGATTTAATGATCAAATAATTTACAGTATATAAGTATAATCAACTGGTGATAAAATGGTTAACATAGAGTTATTTATATAAACATAACTTAATCCATGTGATGGCAACCAGCCCTTGCTGGCCGTGATTGGACTAGCCTGCGCATGCTCCTTGTAGTAATTATAAACGACTATGGCGAGTGTAACAGCAGCGTGAATGAGTAAAACACGTGTCGCCGAAATAACATATTCTTGTCCACCTATTTTGAGGCAAAGCACAAGAATGACATGGTGTGTGTTCATCGACAATCACTGACGGTACACGGCATATTTGATGGTCGAACAGATTACTAGAAACAAGAAGGTGTGAAATTTATCGCCGACCATGTGCACTCGCGCTGGTATGTACAACCACAAGTTGTGAGCCGGACACAGTGACGTGTGTGCCATTCATTCATAGCATGATCATCAGAGGTCAACCAAGGACATCCAGGTACTACTTCCTTCCTGATCATGTTTCGTTCATAAATCCTTTATGGTGGACGTTCACGTTCAGGCTGCAGTGCATCACAAATCTATGAGTTCGATTTCAAAGTTGCATTATGGAACAGGACAGGTTTTTGATATCATAATCTAGAGTGAAGGAATGTTTACTTTTTAACGGCCTATATATATACGTATACGTAAGCGTGCAGTTACTAGTTCAATCAGCTTTTATGAATGAGTGGGAGGGTTTGACAGATTCACGCATAACTCTAATGAAATCCATATCTGCCTAATACCAGTCACTAAACTGCAGTTCACGGAGAAATAATCTTGCGGCAATCATTGTTGAATAATTATGAAAGCTCCTCGCAAATTTACCCGTCATGGTGACAACTGTGGTGTTCGTCATAATAAGCCTCAATATGTTAGAATTCTGCGTTTTGGTCGATCACCTGACTTTACCATCAACGTGGACGAGACAATATTTCAAGTTGAAAGAAGAATCCTTGTAGAAAACTTCAGCTTTTTCGAAACGTTATTGTCTAATGAACTCTCAACGAGATTTGTTGAAACACAGTGTGCTGGTATTACGTTACAGAGGCCGGTAACTGCAACGGCGTTACGTATTCTCTTCGACTTACTATTCAATGGCAGGTTTCGTCTACCCCCACACGATTCTCTCAAAGTTTTTGCAGCAGCTGACTTCCTGAGAATCAAGATACGGTCTCTCACACTGGCACTCCATGCCTTTTATCTGAACATATCCCCTCGCAACTGGACAGGTTATTATCGCGAAGTTAAGAAAGACAACTCTGCTTTGGAAGAGAACGTGAAGTACGTCTTGTCATGCTGGATGAACGATAATTTTGAATTAATACGAAATGATGTGAACATTATGGGCAGGAGACGGACACTGTCATCCCGAAATAAGGAGAAGGAATACAACGATCTGTCCTACCCCTCTCCAACACTCCTGTATCTTTTACAATTTTGTCCGTACGAACATTTAAACAAACCGAATGAAGACGAGTACGAGAATGAACATATCATGGCGCCAAAAAATATCCCCTCTTATCCAAAAATCAACAGGTACATGGGCTCTGCTAAAACAAGTCAATGTACAGTTACTAACTTTAAACTAGACAAACGTTGCTATGTGTAGTCATGACAACGTTATTTTTCCACAGTTGTCTATAATGGGATAATCAACTGATGTTTCGCTTTCAAATGTCAATTTTTGCAAATTAATTTTTAAATGAAATATTAATATAATGAGAATTGTGACAGTATTATATTGTAATAATTTAACTGAGGTACAGAATTTTTATGTGAACAAAATATTTTATTTTAATGGTGGTCCGGTATTGCCTACACAGACACAGTTTCTTACTCATGTGATATAGATTTATTTACATATATACAGAGGCAATGAGATAAGTAAACAATGTTATTTAATTTATGGAAACAGAAGTCTTTGCCGAATTAGCTTAGTTATATATTTATTCAGTTATTTACACTATGCATAATGAGATACTCCCACACGGTCATATATATTACACCACAGCCCATGTTATGTATATATATATATATATATATATATATATATATATATATATATATATATATATATATATATATATATATATATATATATAACATGTAACATGGGTTGTGATGTAACTGATCATACAGTTCCTAACTTATTATTGGACAAACGGCGCTATTAGTTGTCATGACAACCTTATCTTCCCTCCCACATTGGCTATGGGAAAATCAGTTAACGTATCACCTTCAGATAGCATTGTTTCATGTGAATTATGAATGAATTATGAATACATGTATACTCAGAATTGTGATATAATATTGTAATAAGCATATTGACAGAATGTTTTATTATATACATACAAAATGTAGTATTTTAATGTTTGTGTTGCCAACAGAGACACAGACACACACATTTTATCAATTTACAAATGTATTTACGTAAAGACGGGCAACGTTGCATGGAGGCACAAGCCTTTGCCGAACTAGCTCAGTTGATATTTTTGCATTCATTCATTTACAGTATACACAATGACGCACTGTCACACCACTGTTATATTATACACTTTATGAAACAGGTGTGATGGAAGTGGTGTATATTTTGAATAAACCGACTTAAGTTAAAATTGTATTCACAGTGAACCATATATAAATATAATTATCATTTAGCTGTAGTTACTGTGTAGGTAAAATTCCTTGCTTGAGAAAACAGTGTTGTATACTTTATATGTAGAACGGTACAAATAACATACTTAGTAATGAAAATATACAATACAATATTAAGCACGCACACACAGACTAAAACACAAATATATATATACAAATATACATATATGTATATAAATTCAGTTGGTTTTATTTTAAAACGCTGCCAATCAATTGCAATAAAGTTGATAATTCATAATATTAATGTAATAGTGTCAGAGTTTTCATTTATGAGTTTACACTTCACTGAAGACATTTTGTTTGTTGTTTGACAAACATTGGCAGCATGATTAGTTTGTTTTCGGACATAGGTTGGTTTTCCGGAGCAACCTCAGTAAGCCGTCAGTAGGCCCAACCCATAATACTAGTTATGAGAATGAATGAATAAGAGAGAGAGAGAGAGTGAGAGAGAGAGAGAGAGAGAGAGAGAGAGAGAGAGAGAGAGAGAGAGAGAGAGAGAGAGAGGGGGGGGAGGGAGAGTGTGTCTGTGTATGTCTGTGTCTGTGTCTGTGTGTTTGTATTTGTGATTTCGTGTGTCAATACATTTATAGTATACGTACCCCTACATGCACTACCCCCTAGATCTGGGACGATATCGTACGTCTGCGGTTTTCGACCCTCGAGCAAACATTTTAGGTCAAATATTTAACGCATGCGCGTACTGATTATTATGTCGTCATTACATACAACCGGAACTCGATAGACCCAGCGACACAGTGACAATTTGCAACCTACCAAGTTCCATTACAGCAGGGATCTCCAAACATCGTCGGATATCAACGTGAAAATTCATCGTCGAGGTAATTACCAATTCCGTCTACTTTGTGCACACGGCAATTATAAGTAAATGACCTTGTGCTTTCCAATATTGGAAGGGTTATAATATCATGATTTAAAACGTTCTGATTTGATGAAAACTTTGACAATCATTGGCAAGTTAGACTAATAAATATACATGGATATAGAAAGGCTTAAGTCATTTGCTGATTATACACACAGATATGCCAAATCTGTGCAGTAGCTGGGTAGCGTAGATGTTAACGTTGTCACATGACTTCTAAATAGAGGGAGGGTTGGGGGATACGTTATGAACTGAAATGGTCCAGTGCAGTATGATCAAATCTCCATTTTGAGTTAACGGTCAATCGATCAGTCTATGCCTGCAGGTATTCGTATAACCTGTTAATAGCTAACCACCTCTTTAACAACAAGGGTATTTATTGACGTCTGTGTAGGCAGCTGAACGATAGAGTCCCATTGAATTTACAAAGAGGTCAAATTAATGTTGGCCAGAGTTCAGACGAAACGAAAGAAGCTGTAATGATTAATGAGACGCTGTGGTAAACACATGCTTAAAGTGGCCATATGGATGAGATTTGAGTATTTATTTGGGAAATTTTTATTATTCATGAAATAATTCTACTATGTTATTTTCGACTTTACTAAGAAAGAATATAAAATAACATTAACCAAATCCCTGTTTGTAACTCATTAAATAAATAACAATGCAATGTGTAAAATGTTTACTATTGTACCATGATGTCATACATACTTTAGCTGCAATTATTGAATTACAGATAAGGACCATGTAGTTTAGTCTGTTTCATGTTGTTGTTGTTGTTGTTGTTGTTGTTGTTGTTGTTGTTGTTGTTGTTGTTGTTGTTGTTGTTGTTGTTGTTGTTGTTGCTGCTGCTGCTGCTGCTGCTGTTTTTTTTGTTTCCAAATCTGTTTTATGAATTTGAAAATACAACTAAATACCTAATTCTCATCCATATGACCACTTTAATCTAAAAATAACATTATATACATAGATTCTTTCTTGGTTTAGCTGAAACTATGGAATACTTGAACAAAAGTTTACGATCTTTATTCCCGCTACTACATTATTGACTGTGTGTAGTGTATTGAATAACAGCATTGTATAGTCAAAATGGCATACTATCCTAATTCTTCTCCTTGGCAAGGTCAACTTGAAGTCATTGGGTTATTTGTTAATTTATGGATTTTTCTTTTCAGATAGTAATCTTGTACCACTATCACCAATGGCAACAGCAATGGACACAGATACAATTCCCGACATTAGTTTGTCGACTACCAAACAAGACGTAGAAACTAAAGATAGTGAATTAGCAAACGCTAATCTTGAAAACACCAGCGAACCTGGACAATCAGCAGAGGGTAAAACTAGTACATTGCCCTTTGGTGATGTTCGTGATTTCAGGATTCGTCAAGAAGGTGTTATATTCGCGGTTGACAAAGAAACACTGG
>NC_135557.1:12543545-12838545 GCF_964340395.1 Glandiceps talaboti | reverse complement strand
ACCAAAAGCCGAGTCCTCCCGCCCTACCAATGTCGTCAATTGGGTTGTGAGGCTAAGAGTCTTCTCTCTCTCTCTCTCTCTCTCTCTCTCTCTCTCTCTCTCTCTCTCTCTCTCTCTCTCTCTCTCTCTCTCTCTCTCTCTCTCTCTCTCTCTCTCTCTCTCTCTCCGAAAGACGGATATTTATCTAGAGCCTCCTGAAAATCAATGCGCTCCTCCGTCTGAACGGAGTTCGAATGTGTTTAAAGAGCTTGTGTGACGTTGTGCGATCATCCCTTAATTGTCTTCAGTTCAGCAAGAAGAGAGTTCCAAATTTTGGGTCCTGAGATGGCAATACAAGAGTCCTGTCGTGGTACAAGATTTTGACTACAGTTATTACATTATAAATTCAAGTATTGTTTGTTGGTACGTGAAAACATATCCAATAACCAATGCCTTTAAAACTTGCAACATGGTGGCACCGGTGGGATTAAATCTTTACTATTGATTCTGGGAGTCGTGTACTGTTACATTTCTGACAGCATTTTAGCCAACATTTTTAACTACTTTAACAGGGAGAGGGTCATGTTTTAGAGAAAATAAATTAAATTTAAAGTTGAGGGAGGGACACTTTTTAGCCGACGAATCAGGGGAGGGTCACATTTTTATACACATGTTGAATAATCGTGCTCGTGCAACATCATATGTCTGTTTTCTCTGTTTTCTCGAGGGACTGTGGTTCACTCCAATATAGACTGTAATTGTCACCCCTAAACAGCATTAACAGTTACCCTAGGAGCAAATTACTTAGCATATCGTTTTCCCATAGTTACATGGCTACACAGGCCTTTGTGTACAGAATGGGGATTCCCCTTACGGGATCCAAGATGCTTTGCGTGATGAGTGACGTAGAAACTGGGATTCCCCTTCGACCGGCATCGCAAATTGCCAACGTGGAAGTGTCATATATACACTTAAAACTGAAGTGAGAATTCTACCTGTGTTTCGTTGCTATAGCGACCGTGACAGAAGCAGAAGGACAACAGAGTATTTAACGAATGAGTATCAGGCATTGATGTTACCTTGGATTGACAGAGTATGAAGGAAGGAATCCGGAGAACATATAGTGTGTTCGCATGTGTATGCCACGCCTTAAAGAGAGCACGTATTTTCCAGCTATAAGGAGGTTAGTATCTGGTAACAGTGCGTGCGTCGATGTATTAATGCTATTAGTATTATTGTGTAGCTGTAATTTCGGTAGTCTTTTCAGAATTACATGTAATAATTTACTATAGTTACTAATGTTAATATTCAAATTTCATCAAGTGGTCAGTTCATACTTGACTGGATGGCGTTTCATGAATATCACCAATTTTTATTTCTTTTAAACATAGGGGTGTCAAAGGTCATGAACTTACCTAAGTTCACCGGGGACATTTCCATGACGTAACGTGTAACACGTGCACTCAACAACGCCCACGTACCATTACTGGTAGCTGTAGATATTGGTAGTTTAGTGGATGGAAGATATTTGCTAAAAGTGACTTAAAAATTTAAAAACAACAACAATAACAACAACAACAACAATAATAACAACAACAACAACAACAACAAAAACAAAAACAAAACATTTTTAATGTATTCATACAAAGTTGAATCACTAGAATTACAATTTCAGCAAATAACTTATAATTGCAAATGAATTGCAATTGAATTGTGTTCATCATTCCGATTGGGTCTGTTGGGAGAAACTTACCTCATATAACTTATGTATAAAACATTGTCACCAAACACCAGTGTGCGAAATTTGAGGGAAATAGACTCATCTGTCATGAAATTTGATGAGATATGTTAACACTGACAATGTATTTGTTTTGTTTTACAGTCAATGTACCGGTTTAATGTAATAAATACACTCCAACAACATGTGTCGTTTACATCAAAACATTGGCTGCCAACATCACAGCAAAGATAGTACCGCTCAACAATTTAGTGTCCCAGGCGTCCATGAATCGACAGCAGTATCCTTCCATAAACATGACAGTTTCAAAATCCGTATGGACAATATATTATTTGAAGTGGATAAAGATATCCTTACCGATAAATTCAGTTACTTTCAAACACTTTTTTCGAACCAAGACTTTTCTGAAGTCAAAGCAGGTGAGCTTCGAATGCAAAAAACTCCGACAATGAAAACGGCTGGTCTGCACGCTCTGTTAGATTTCACCCATAACCGAAGATTTCGTGTTCTGTCACACAATATTGTCGATCTTTTTACAACCGCAGATTACCTCGGAATGAAAGTAAGGCCCCTTATTCTTACCCTACACTTCTTCTACTTGAACATTTCCGTGAAAAATTGGAACGAATTTTACAATGTGATAAAGTCACAGATGTTCTGCTACAAGAATAATGTCCAGTACGTCTTAGATTCGTGGATAATGGATAATTCTGACGTCATCAATACACCGTCCAGCTTCATCAGGGAACGAAAAACTCTCAGGTTATCATTACGTATTAAAACAGAAACGCAAGCAGAGAGTCAACAATCTACTCCGTCTCATCTCCTTCTCTATTATCTCAGGTTCTATAGTTACGAAACCTTACAGAAAACGCACAAGGAAAGTAATGCCACTTGTCCTCACAGTCCCATAAAAGGACTGCTTAGTGCTCGACGCATGATTGTGCCAAGCGTGCTCACTCCTAAGTTGCAAAGACAATTCCCACGTGACCCACCAGCCACGATGAACAAGGTACGCGTCTGCAAGGCCATGATATACCAAGAACAAGCCTTGGTACCATTGCCGAATGTAGTATAAAGAGCATATTAAGTGATACTAATTATTATTAATCTTATGCTAATTATTTGAATAATTATTCTCATTAACTTTTGTCAGTTTTATCCACCAGGGACTCCTGGTATTAATGTCGAGTTTGTATTTCTTACACGATACAAGACATAGCTAACATTCAAACTGCTCATTACTATTCTCAAACACAAGGATTCCTTGTACAAGTTACGTGTTTCTACTATGAAGTGCGCCCTCAATCAAAATACTTTGTGTATACTGAAGTAATTATTGTCTTGCATTGATATGAATGTATCAAGAGAATTTCTGATTAACGACTATTTACTGTGTATAAACTTCAAATCAATTTTAGAGAAATTTTTATATTAACATTAATAATATTTTTTTTCCCTTTCCAAAATTAATGAAGTTTGAGTCAGGTCTGGCTGGACTGTTATTTATTATTGATTAGATTTTCTATTTAGTACATATGATCTCAGGTACTTGGTTATATGATGAAAGTTTTAGATTGTGGAAAAATATTTAACTTATAAAAGAGTTTTTTTTTTTAATATTCAAAGATTTTTTTTATTTTAAGCAAGTGAAAAAAAGTTTGTGATTTCCTTTAATATAAAAAAATAGAGAATTAAAAATTTTAGTGAATTACACCAGACTAGTTCTGAAATCATGTTAAAGATTTACAGTGTATGTCTTCCAAAAAGGCGATAATGCAAACGTTTATATTGATAATATGAGTCAAGAGTGTCTGGAAAGTATATAGTATTATATTGCTCCTTTTATTTCACGTATCAGTGTGATCACGCGATCTTAGTGTTGATGACGTAATATGTAGCACTCGTTCTAGAATGTGACTAAATATGCAACACATAAAAACTGTAAATATTTTATGTGTAAATTCAAAATGACTACTTATTTTCTATGCTGGTCGTAAACAATTTTATGGTTTGTATTTAATAGTTGATTAAAATTATTATGTTTTAAAATGAAGTACACCAGACTAGTATCTGGCAGAATGTTGTGAAATAAAGTACATTATTGTATACATCATTGTTCTATTAATGTCTATTGTTGCCATGTGTGTATGTATGTATGTATGTATGTATGTATGTATGTATGTATGTATGTATGTATGTATGTATGTATGTGTGTGTGTGTGTGTGTGTGTGTGTGTGTGGGTGGGTGTGTATGTATGTATGTATGTATGTATGTATGTATGTATGCATGCATGTATGTATGTATGTATGTATGTATGTATGTATGTATGTATGTATGTAGAATCATACATTAATGTGCAATTACTGAAATATATTCAGTACCATAGAATACATCTTATTGCAGGTAGTGTTAGAATTATATTTATTTTCCGATTAAAAATGACATGCATAGATTTATTTCTGCGTTGTACTCAACCATCAAAACAATCTTTTTAAAAGTACACATTCAATAAATGTCAGTCAATCAAGAAATTAGCAACTGTTCAATATGTCAGTTTTCATCAGTTAAACTGCCATACAAAGGTCTTGATTACACGAAAACATTTTTTTCTGCAAAATGAGTATATAATGAATTCTTCACACATCAACATAAACATACAAACATGAAAATTGGGCTTATGCAAATGTGTAAACTTGTCTGCATATATGCAGACGTGGCCTGGGAACCTGGAAGGGACTGAATGTATACAGACATAGCGTTGTACGGGTTAATGGAATTCTAAAAAAATATTCACTGCAAAGAGTGCAGTCAAGTAAAACTATTTCTAAACAAATTTCAGTAGATTTTGTTAGTTAGAAGAATATTCAGACTTATGTGTATATACTCTAATTTATACAAATTTATTGATATCAACAGAAAATTTAACCTTTCTCTTGGTCCTGGAAAGTACCAAATTAATAAAAAAAAAACTTAAATAGTGTTCATCTTTGATCAAAGTCATGGCACGTCATGAGAATTATGGACGGCTATGAATGTTGTACTCTGAAGTAAATGTTACAGTTCTCTCAACAAAGTGTCATGAAGACTATATTTGTGTAGAAAAAGTCTACAAATGAAGTAGTGTCGCCACACGGTTGTAAACTATCAAACCAGAAAGATGACAGAGTTTCGTTTATATGGCATTATGTTTTTAACATCTTACAGAACAATTTTTATGACGATTTATACAAATAAAGTATAGAGACTGATAGCGTACACTCACTTGAAGTGTTACATTTGACCTAACTGTGGACACACAAAAAAAACTGTTATGTGTATAATCATTCCTTGCTTCATTTGATATTGATGTTGATTTGTGTTCACAGTGAGATAAAATGTATCATTTTATATGCTAGCGTGCTATCACTGTCTGTAACTATTATGTAATTTGTAATAAGGCACCATGTGTGAGACGTAAGAGACACCGTGCTGCCTAATTGGAACTCTAGAATCACTTTAGTTTGGTTGTAAGTACTCTCACAATAGTAGTCCAACCATCGTATATCTGGAGAAAACGTTTGTCTTATTGTTTCTTTTCTTTGTTTTTGTTTGCTACCAAAAGAGTTTTATAGAATACTACATTGTTCTTTCTGCACGTCCTGTGGCAGGGTTTTATTGACAAGTTGTAAATTTGTGTCCACGGCACTTTGTTTGGATTGCAACTCTGCTGGGGGTTCACCGTTGCCTTCAAGCTGCAAAATATAAAAAAAAACCATATAATGTTACTTTAAGTACAGGAACATAAAAATGTCCAAATATGGACAGACAATTCTTAGTATTAGAAACACATGGCCATATTTGGTAGTGTCACTACCAAATACGGTCATATTTTTTTCTAATACTGCAGGATTACCATATATGGTCATTATCAATTTATATATTCCAAATATGGGCATACATCAAAATATGTTCAGAACTCTAATAATACATTTTCCATATATGATAATGTCATTCAAGTTGTTTACATATTTAACAAAACTTTTCTCTTAATAGGGATATTGATGAATATTCGAAGAAAATCTTATTTGAAATGATTTAATCTTTTCAACAATGTTATTATACGTGTTTCTAGATCATAGATTTATGTTGCCTTGGTAACAGCACATAATTGAAACCTTGTCATGTTAGTTCTACATTTTATGTATGTATAACCATTAATATTTCAAGAATTTTCAGTGAATATGCTGATGCTTGTCTGATTGGCAGAATAATGCTATAGTTACAACCAGTGCAGCTTTAATTGGTGACGTTGGTAATGTTATATATATGCATCTCAATCTCTACCAAGCAACAAGACATACTTTAAAAAATTAAACAGGACTATACATGAATAATAATTCAACTGTGTACAGTAACAATTATCACAAAACACAATGTAAAAAATATTGCTATGGGGAATTTGATGATAACCGTTAAAGGGGCACAAGCTGAGTTTATCGTTTCTACGGTGTAGATTTTGGTACTTATTCAAAATGCACTCGTAGTATTCTACCCATGCACTGATGCATACCTAACCATCAGTTTTTAGTGATTGAACTCAAACCTGGTATTAATATATCACTTGTAAACGATCACATGACGTAATTTATTATATTTAGGAAAAAATGCTGAGGAATTCCTACGAGGCAATCAACTATTCCAACAAAGTCAGAAGACAATAGGGAACTTGCAATCCAGACTAAGCATGCTCAGACGCAAAGGACTATGGGATTATCTGTGGTTATTGTAATACCTAATCTGGAGCTACTGATAAAATCAACCTCCCACAATGGTCAGGGTAAATATGAATTGATTATTTGTGGTTACGAACAATGTATCAACATTGTTTACAATACTAATTGATTGGTATTCATTATCACATTTCCCATGATGCAACATTCAACATGGCGGGTTTGCAAGTTCCCTATTATAATGTCATAGAAGGCACACATAAACATGATCACTAATACTAGAATAGTTTTTCATGGATGTTTTATGTAAGTATTTTTATTTTAGTTAAAATCTTATAAACTCAGCTTATGCCACTTTAATGCGTCGGAGAATATAATTTCAACTTGATCGGAGGAGTAGGTAGGTATAGACTTTCGGCTGAGAGTACTTTTTTCAGAATATCACGTACCCCTTCTAGGAGTTCAAGTAAGTCCATAGTCCTCTCCTCTGGATCTGTTGTGTCGTCATCTTGTTCATACACAGCAACAACTTTACCAAGTGCTTCTTGTTGACGTCTATATTTCTCGTAATCTTCTGCTGGCAACTTCTCTTTATTCTCCGCCAACCATTCTGGATACTGCAATATGTGGGGAATACATGGTCTCATTTCTTAGTTGTTTTTTACTTTGTGATTCCCACGGCTCCGTGAAATACTCGTGTGAAATACTTTAGGCTGTGTGCTTTGACGTTTATCAAGTATAAAGTAGCCGTGATTTTTTACTGTGTGTTTTTTCCTTCATTTCAGCTGAGAAAAGCTACAGTCTAACAGTTGGTATAAACCACAATCATATTATGTAATAGGAAA
Organism: Glandiceps talaboti; assembly: GCF_964340395.1. Taxonomy (NCBI): domain Eukaryota; kingdom Metazoa; phylum Hemichordata; class Enteropneusta; family Spengelidae; genus Glandiceps; species Glandiceps talaboti. The sequence continues at coordinate 12,831,270 of NC_135557.1, read as the reverse complement.
AGCGAAAATATATTTCAAAAAAACATAACATCAGACTTTATTTCAAAAAATTATGTTTTTAAAGTGATATTGGTATTTATTTTACTGCTTGAAAAAAAAGAGAAAGAACAACACGAAAACAAAAGTAAGGAACATGTCACGTGACTCAATACATTCACAGGTTTGTGGCCCAAACAATTTCAAAAAATTGAAAGTGCAAAAGTTTTGTTATTGTACATATATGTATTGGGAAGTAATTTGCAATTAAAAAGTGTATACAAGAAATCTTGTAATCACAAGGGGTCAATAATTCGTGCACGGTAATGTTTCCATATATGGGAATGTAACAGACATGCGCAGACTGGACGTGACGTAGTGCATAACTAACAAATGCAACTTACAGAATCATGTAGAACTTTGAATGCTGGGTACAGGAAGTCTTTAGATAACAGGATAGTAAACATGCCCATGAAGCCTGTAGAAAACATATCCAGATATTCCTCTTCTACGTCACTGTCATTATCACTCTCAGCCTCGTTTTCATACGTTGTACTTATAGTGGTAAACATACCATGTACAAAATTTGACCCCGTAGTCTGAAACCAAGTGATATATTAGTAAATAAAAAAGTCTATGCAATCAATGGAATAGAAAACTATTCATTTGAATCTCACAGATTGTTCAACTACATTTGTAGCTGTAAAAGAAGAGATGTCAATCTCGCCAAGCCATTTTAGGCATAACAAACCAACACGCTGAAGAGCTCTTGGAAATGTTATTCTCAGGGTTAAACTGTTTTACAAAATATTCGAATTGAAAAAATTAAAATTATGTCCATCAATCAATATGTTTGTTTGTTTGTTTGTTTGTTTGTTTGTTTGTTTTTCTGTTGTGTCTCTCTGTCTGTCTGTCTGTCTGTCCGTCTGTCTGTCTGTTGGTTGGTTGGTTGGTTGGTTGGTTGGTTGTTTAGTTGGTTGGCTGGTTGGTTGGTTATTTAATTTGCTGATAATTTAATTGAGAAAATTAAATACTCATAATTGCTAATTGGTCAATGTTTAGAGATATTACAGAAAAAATTATGATTTACAATTATAGTATATAGCGAATAAGTAGAACATGAAGTAATGAAAAATAATCAATTAATTATGCATCACGATTCAAGTTACCGTGCATCGGTTACGTATGATACAAACCAAACAGAAACCAATAAGAAACTGTATGTCCTACACTAAGATATATAGCAAGGTTACAATCTCTTGCAACATTTTTGTCCTAAATGAAAACAACAACAACAACAACAACAACAACAACAACAACAACAACAACAACAACAACAACAACAACATTTAAACATACGACAACTAGATGTAGACACACGGGCACCTTTGTTTTGACCTTGTGTTTGATGTCTGCATCCCGGGTCTGCATGGTAGCACGTTAGTTCATTCAATTTAGACACAATGTTGCAAGAAATTATTCATTCAATGTTACTAGCTATCTGAAAGCAAGTGCAGTTTATCATTGGTTACCGCTTGGTAGTAGCAAACAGAGCAGCCCAACGGTAACTTCAATTGGGCTGAGTCTACTTACGTTCTCCTCTGCCAATTCTTTAGCTTTAGTTGCCCAAGTTTTAAGCTTCTCTACCATGTGTTTAGAAAGACCACCTAGAAAATATCACAGGAAAAATCATGAGTAAAGGTATATTCATTCTCGTTGAATAGTGTTTAATTAATTCATTAACAGCATTGATATCGTGACGTAATTAAGCTGCTTACTGTGTACAGTTACTGTATGTTTTATCAGCAGAATAAAGGTAACAACAGTGGGTGTTTTTTTTGTGTGTGTGTGTGTGTGTGTGTGTGTGTGTGTGTGTGTGTGTGTGTATGTATGTATGTATGCATGTATGCATGTATGCATGTATGTATGTATGTATGTATGTATGTATGTATGTATGTATGCATGTATCACGATGTCTACATTATTAATAATGTTATTACCTTTGGTTTTAGTTGATCTCTTAGGTTTCTTGAAAGTTTTAAACCTGTTCAAGACACCAAAGATCTTAGCAGCTCGTTCATCATCCATTTCTTTAGACTGTTGATAAATGAGATATTGCTAATAATCAATTAAAAAAATAATAAAGAGTTAAAGAGTTACCTTTTGAAATTATGCATAAATTGTACGAAAATAAATTTTGACAAAGTTCATAACCATATTTGGAAAATAAGTTGAATTCATGACCATATTTGGAAAATAAATTAATCCATGACCATATTTGGAAAAAAAATAATTGTATTAATATTTGGAAATTGAACTGTACTCTAGGTTATTGTATATTTTATGTGAAAAGTAATTGTGATAAATAAATAACCACGTAAAAACGAAAATACAATATTTACCTCAGTTGTTTCAGCTTCAGTAGGTTCATCCTTAGCTCCTCCATCATCTTCACTCTTTTCCTTTGTCTCTGTTGTAATGACATGGTTATACATAAAACATATGATAACTTTTATAACATATGATAACTTTATATGTATCATATACCCCATGTATTGTCCACTAAAGAATCATCATTTGAATCGTATATTCACATAAATTGGCAGTGAAATGTATATTTAATTCACAGAAACGTCAAAATAGTAAGCGACCGGATATCGATAAGCGTGCCATTTGCCATATTTGGGCAAGGTATGCTGGGCCGTGATAAGGAAAATTATTGCCTGGGTTAGTTGTGCATGTTCTCTATTGAACTGCATTGAAACGATATTGGGTATATGATATAGGTATTAAGTTATAGTAATCCGTCGTCTTGATTTCATGATGCTCGTTAATAAAATATCTGATCCTTATAATTTTCGAGCCAAAAATTAAATTTAACAATAAAATATAAATTTCATTTTTATAGTTTTAATTTGTTAACATTTTCAAAAGGTCAACTCTTTCACTATCGTTTTCTATGAAATATAATAATTTGTAACATTTTCGGGAACACATCGATTACTAAGTTAGTCGTTGACACTTGGTTTGTGTATACCTTCACTCGGGCTTAAATATATAATTGTTTGGTTCCGGTTACTCTACCCCACCTAGTTTTTCACTGCCGACCCAAAACATTTTTAAGTATTCGAGAAAAAAACGTGACAATTATGAAGTCTCGATAGAAAAAGTGAATATAGTATTGTTTTTCTAATCTGTAATGGCTGTACATCTGATTGGAAGAAACCAATAACACAGAGACCATATGGAAAACAACGGAAAACATAACTACCTGAACTAGACATTCACACATACAAAAAAAAAATTAAAATTGTTTTCCTACCTGCAGCTATTTTTGTTAGGCCTCATAATGTAAAAAGTAAAAACTATGTTTGTTTGTTTGTTTGTTTTTGGAAGGGGGGGGGGGGGTCATCTATATTAGACCTTCTGCTAACGATACCTACTTTGCTTAGGCCAAAAAACAAAACTGTGTGTTTCCGATAACATGCATGGCCTCGGGAAGTTAGGGTAAGGTCGGGATTATATTTTATTTCATTTCATTTCATTTTATTGTATCTTTTTAAATGTTTTTATTTTTAAATATTGCTTCGACCCAAGAACTAACAAAATGTCGATCAGAATACCCCTTCGAATTATGGGATAGTTTGGCGAATTGTGTATAGACATCACTTGGGAAAGATAACAGACGTACATGAAGGTCAAGAAGACAGAGAATTTCTTATCTTTTTGTTCTAAACGTTTAAAAAAGGTTTAGGGTTGGCGCCATTTACAGGATAGACTGGCCTGCCATTTCAACTGGTATGGTCAGCATCTATACTGACAAACTCTATTCATATTGGCACCATCTTGAATTTGGCTTTTAATTCGTTACAAATACATGACAACTATGGTGGGCATTTCGTTAAAGCTGGACTAGCTGTAACTGAAGCATTGTCTCCTTGAGACAACCAGGGGACAACCAACAATGAGAGAAAATGGTTTAAATACCAATTATTAGACATCAAACACCGCAAACACCTTTATACTAGTGGTTAAGCCGCGGGAAATAGCTTAATAGTTGCTACAAACAACTCTCGTAGAAATCAATCTCGACTATAGTGTACTCATAGCCAGGCAATATGTGTATTATAGGAAACTGGCAAAAAGGCGTGACACTTTTGAAAATATAGTAGACCATTTATCAAATGAACAATTGTAAACACTACTAAATATATGCATACATTGTATTTATAATCATCCTGCCTATCCGACATATATTTATATTATTTTGGAACATATCATTTTGAGGATATATATAATTTTGATTCAGAATAATTCATTTTATGTGATATGTGGGATAAGTTTTTATGATGTATGAAACTGAGTTTTTCTTGATATCGATAGCTGGTCGATAGCCTGGCCTAAGACTCATTCCAATTCGCTCTTAAACACAAAGCACACGCAAGGTTCATCATGATTGGTCATTAAAGATCAAACACTACAATGTAGATGGCTAATCAGTTTTGGTTGCATTTGTGATTTTTGACGTTTGAGCTTTTACAATCTTAAGGTTCTCCCTGATTGGTTTTCAAAGATTGGGCATTTGTTAAGGCTAATCCTGTTTGGTTAAACGCTAATGGCCATATGGATGAGGATTATATTTATTTCGGCTTTTTAATTTATAAAACAATTTTATTATGACTTCCTGTTTGAAAATTCAACGTGAAAAAACATTGGCAAAGTCGGCGTTTGAAACTCAATTCATTTCAAAAAGCTAAAAACTGTACCTAAAATAACAAAGCCTTTACACATTTATTAATCTTTAGCAATGTATTGCGTTATAAACAAGGACTTGGAATATGTTGTTTGACATTGATTTTCCAAGTAGGAAGCCATGATGATTTTTTTATAAATTAAAAATCAAAAATAGATATGCAATCTTCATCCATATGGCCACATTTTAAGAGGTTCATCATGATTCGTCCTTCATCTTGAAACACTTACAATGTTTGTCCCGATTTGTTGTTTTAAGACTAATATTCTAATATGTCAGTGACTTATTTCTGCATTGCGTGCATCTCTATTGATTACTTCTCTCATCCAATACGTAGAGTGCCAAGACAAAGAGATCATGGTAAATGTGATGTCATCACTGAAAATTTCCCATAAACCTTTGCAGGAAATCTCCAAAAATGGGTGAACACATGTCTAGATTTGAATGTAGAGTAAGTTACCAAGATGCTAGTTGTTTTATCACTAAGAATCATGCAAGTGAATTGACAGCATGTGCAGTAATCAATAGAAGTACACCAAAGGCAGACAGAATCTGACTAGTTTAGCATTTTCTTCTTTTGATATTGTTAGGGAGTCTAATAAATACATTGATTTTTAGGCTTGATACTTTCTATTTCTTTAAAAAGGTACCCGATCAGTTTGCTATCGCACTTCAAGCATATTGTGTGCATTTCAGGTAAATCTTTGAATTTAGTGTTTTAGATTTATACATGAATGCCAAGCATAGTGATGAGATACTTGTGATCCAATGGTTGCCACCTATAATGCATCCGATCCAATTACTTACACAGTATACACCAAATTCCCAAGCAAGGAAGTGCAGCGACAGACTCAACAAATAAATTCACAGCTTTTATTTACATGGTAAAGCCGAAAAAAAATTACAATAATGATAATGAATTAATTATTATTTATACACTGTGAACAAGAAGATGTACAACACAATAAGTAGAATGGAAGTAAAAATGCACCAGTAAAAGTCTTTTTTATAGTCTTCAAACTTGTAATAACTACATGAACATGCAACTTAAACTATATATACATTATCTGGCATTAGTGCAAGGTGAGCTATGTTGTTCTCATGTTGAATGCAGAGTGATTAGTATCGCCCTCTATAGCCCACAGGTTAAATTGCTTTTGTTTTTCAGGTAAGTTTGCTCCACTTTCACCCAATTCTACATTGTTGCACTGATGTAAATATGGCTATACAGTGAAGAACTGTTTGTGCTTCACTGTCAAAGACAATAAAGTGAATGAATCGTCATTGCGGGTTTTCACAAAACAATGTGTGACGCACAAAAAACAAATGAAAATTTCAATCTATCTAAGGTAATGGTTAGTCTCAACTAATAACTATAATATTGTACTTCAAACTGAGAGATGATCAAAACATAAAAATGAAACATTCTAAACTTTTTTGTTATGTATCAACCAAACTGTACATATATTTGAATGAAATAATGAAGTTCATCTCAAAATCAAGATTTACAAGTCTAATGTCTGTAAAATTGCAACGAAAGAAGTATTTGTTAATCAAACGTGATGCTGATGAAAATATTATGCCTAAAATTATTTCAGTTTAATTCTATAACTATGAAAATGACAATATTCAAGGTAATCCACATTTATTTTTACAAACACACCCTGACTGCACTACTCATCAAATGTTGGCCTATAGAGGGCGCCATTTATTGCTTTAACAATTCATTATTTAATATTCTAGTTTTATGCATACGGTAAATGAAAACATTGCAACTCTTCTCCACACATAATCTGACTGTGGTTTTGATATTAATAAATCTGACAACTTTATGTCACACTTTATATCAATATTTTTAACTGAAATTATTTTTACCATTCATAAAGTTGTGCAAATCAGTTTATAAAATTTTTAAAATTATATGATATGCAATATGATTGAGCAACTTGAACTTTTTGGTCAGTTAAAACAAACTTCTTCAGTCAAAGATTGTCAAGTGATGGGTTGCCAGAATATCAGGCATATATAGCGCCATCTAGTGGCCAGATGTAACTAATCATGCAGGTAATTTGAGGCTGTCTGAAATCTCAGCTAGTTCATGTGGCTTGATTAATAAATAATTGTACAACTCAAGATTTTCCAGGATGTTTCAAAATGTTCGTCACATTCACAAAATGATTCATGCAGGGCTTGAATTTAACTTCCGTGCTTGGTAGTTAGATTTAGCAAAGTAAACTCTTTCAGCTCCAATTTTTTATTGATTTCCACTAGTCTATGAACAGACCATTTTACAACTTTGATGCATCATTTTTAGTCTATGTGCATTGGACTATTGTAATTTGATATGACATTTCTTAGTCTATTTGTATTAGACTAGAGCTAATGTCAGGCCCTGTCATGAATATTCATATTGGGGTTGTACATATTTGGTCATATTAGAGCTAATGTCCAGTCCTGTAATGAATATTCATATTGAGGTTGTACATATTTGGTCATATTAGAGCTAATGTCAAGTCCTGTCATGAATATTCATATTGGGGTTGTACATATTTAGTCATATTAGAGCTAATGTCAAGTCCTGTCATGAATATTCATATGGAGGGTCGTACAATATTTGGTCTTATTAGAGCTAATGTCAAGTCCTGTCATGAATATTCATATAGAGGGTCGTACAATATTTAGTCATATTAGAGCTAATGTCAAGTCCTGTCATGAATATTCATATTGAGGGTTGTGCAATATTTGGTCATATCTGTGCGTCATTCTATGTCTGACTAGGCATGGGAAAGAGTTGCAATGGATAAGTGCAAGTGTCTACAACTACTGTACTTTTTTTTATTACTATTTCAGCCCAAATCATCTCCAATCAAGCAAAATCCATCCCAACTAAGATTTTTGCATAGATTGTGTGATTATATGTTTGCCTGTACATTTTTGGTCGTAAGACAATCCTTCAGAAAAGAGTTTACACGGCTTGGAAAAATTGTGAAGTAAATACCAGAGGGGTTTATAAATAATTTTTTGTTTGTTTGAAAATTTCATATCAATAAAATGACAGAAAGAGACAGAGGTAACAATAGTATCTACAATGTCCACCTCAATTGTTTGATTGTCTACCTATATTAGAGTGGAATGATCCGAATTTGAATAGTGTGGGTGATTCCATTTACCAAAATTGGGTATGATTCATTTTCCGCCTCATTTAAGTAACTACCTACCTATAATACAATGGAATGATCCAAACTTGAATAGAATGGGAGACAACATTTACAAATAGCAGGTATGAGTTGAGAGGGTCCCTCAACAGCAAGAAGAACAGTGAAATGTTTCTAAGATTATCTGGCACCTTGATTTTATTTATATTTACTTTTAGATCATCTATATTGCCTTGATTGTTAAAAGAACGAAGTGATTTTGTCTGCGCAACAACAGGAATTGCCCATCGCTATGGCAGTGACCTTTGCACTTTTCGAAGAGAAAATGTTGCTAGCAGAAATCTTGTTTGGATAAAATGGATGGATTGAATGTTTTTTATGATTCAAAAGTTCATTTTCAAGTCTTTTTTTTTTCAATATAATTCAGGTTTAACCAATATACAGAATGAAAATAAAAATTTATAAGCCTGACTTCCCTATAAAACTAAATTTAGATTCAACTTAAGTTATAAGACAATAGGACTGTTCTATTTAAGAGGGGTGGGTGGCACTTAAAATCACTGTTATGATTCCTGTTGTTCTGCAGGGGCTTCACTTTGTTCAGCGGGTGGGGCTTCACTTTGTTCAGCGGGTTTTTCATCCTCAGTTGCAGGGGCATCCTGTTGTTCTGTACCTTCAGCTTCTGCAGTGGCTGGTTCAGCTGGTGGTGCTGCATCTTCTGCTGGTGCTGCGTCATCTGCTGGTGCTGCATCTTCTGCTGGTGCTGCATCACCTGCTGGTGCTGCATCTTCTGCAGGTGGCACCTCCTCGGCTGGTGCTTCTGCAGGCGCTGCATCTTCAGCTGGAGCATCTGTGGCTGCTACATCCTCTGTAGCTGGTGCATCAGTGGGTGCAGCATCTTCAGACACTACTGCAGCACCCTCTTCTTCCTTTGTTTCAGTTGTTTCTGCTTCTGCAGCTGCTTCCTCTGCAGGTTTCTCTGCTTCATCAGCTTTTGGCTGCGTTTCCTCGACAACTGCTTCTTCTGTTTTCTCTTCCGTTGTTTCTGCTTCAGCTCCTGCCCCCTTCATTTCCTTCACTTGTTTCCTAGCTTGAAGTCCTTTAAAACCTGCCTGTATTTTCACTGCTGCTTTCTCAACTTCAGGATCATTAAGATCAATATCAATCTCCTCCTCCCCTTCTTTCTTCTCCTCAACTGCTACTTCCTCTGCTGGTGCTGCTGGCTCTTCCTCTTTTTGTTGTTCCCCCTCTTCTTTCTGCTCGGCCTCTGGTTGCTGTTCCTCTTGCTGTTGTTCCCCCTCCTTTTCTTGTTCGGCTGGTACTTCCTCTATTGCTGCCTCTGTCTCTTCTGTTTTCTCTCCTGACTGCTGTTGGTAGGCAAACAAAAACAAAACAAGGATGCAGTTAGAAACAAGAGTATCAATGACATTTGCCTTCTAATAGTAAGATTTTTAGTTCATAATGTGGCTAAATTACACATTACAGCAAAGTCTTAGTGCTCTTCAATCTTACCAACTTTATGAAATTAGTTTATCAAATCATATAAAATGGAAATTGGATTCTTAATGACAAATTATTATTAAATATGGTAAATTTATAACTACTACATACACAATATATAAAAGACAACCGTGATTTTAGGTGACAGAGATGAATAAACATAATATATGTACATATCCCACATTATATAAACAAAAATTATATCATAAATAGGACAAAATATAAATATAATTAGTTTTCATTATCAATGATATAAATATATGCAAATGTATAAACAGAAGAAATAAAATATAACAAATATAATTATGATAAAAATTGTACAATATATTGTGACTTGTGATAATGATTCATGCAATGGTAATCTTTTATGATACAGGGAGGACTGGTCTTGTGCTGTAATGAAATTATAGACTTATAATATGAAAACTACTACTTTGGAAAGCAAGCTATCAGCAAACAAAAACAATAGACACAAACTGAAGATATATTGTTGTTGCCTGTGGTAGATTATACAATTCTCGGTACATGAAATAGAATATTACTGCCTAGGCGCATTATAAAAATAACAAACATTAAATTTTTTGGTCAACACCATAACACATGCATTATAGGTGTGCATGATAATAAGTCGACATTCTTGTTCTATTTTGACCCTCTAGCATGTGATAAAAATGATATTGCGGATACCGAGAATTTTTTTTTTTTTTGCCACATCAGTCAGGTCTCGAGAATTATGTACAGCCACCCTATCGTAATATGTCAGTACCTCATGATGCATGGGTGCATTTCATTTCTTGCTAGAGGGTCAAAACAGAACAAGAAGGCTGACTTACATGTATCCTTGCATGTATGTATAGTAATGCATGTGTAGTACGTGGAATAGAAGGCAGTATAATTATATTTCAGGTACTGAGAATTGAGTGATAGCTGTGCCTTGCTTATGAAAATATACTCATACTGTAGTGAAGATGGCGTAAACATTGAACGAGGTTGTATGTGCAACAACTTGTGTAAAGAATTGTCATCAGAGATGCCACCCTGCTCTGAGTGTGAGTGTAATTACATCAACTTGCATTGATAGCTTATATAACATGTTGCCACAATAGTTTTATATTGCTGATAGCCTGCTTTCCACTGTAGTATTGTTTATGGATTGAAACATATTTCATGACATGAAGGGTAAAATGTGATTAACAAGTAAATGATGACATCGTGTGATTTTGAAATACGGTGTTGTCTTTCACCACTAAACACTTTACAACAAATTAAGAAGTTAGTAAACAGGCGAGTTAATTCTTGCAGAACTTAGTGGAAAGATTAATATAATAGCAGATGAAAATATTACAGGTGAGTTAAATCTTGCAGAACTTTGTGCAAAGATTAATATAATAGCAGTTGAAAATATGTGTACATTGTCTTTTAAAAAGATGAAAGGAAAATTACAGGAAAGGGTTTTATTAGTGAGCATGATATTGCATTTATATCAATGATATGAAATCTGTATAGTGTGAGTAGAAATATTAAAAAGAGTGAAGAAAACAATATGTTGAGTATAAAATACAATTGCAGTGCAGATTTACAACAGGCAGCCATAGTGCATGTGTCAAGTTACCTAAGGTAGCTTACTTTCTCTATGACTCCTTATGTATGTTAATATTAACATTGAGATACAAACAGGTAGTTGTTAGTTTAGACTTGGACAAAACATTTGAACAGGAGAATTCAACAGACTTCAGTGTTAAGAATTAAATTACGATAAACAGTTGCATAATGATACTCTGTGAGTCTGTAGAAGGTGTTAACTTGACACAGATTTCAACTTGACAGCATCTTAATGGAGGATAACATGAAGTCATTACAAGGTTCCCACTGATTGGATAACATACCAATATAGCAACACAATTAACCAATCAGAGGAAATTTTATAAAAAGCTCCAGATTATCACACTGTTTCCAGACAGTGACTCTGATTTGACATTCACTTCACCTTTTGTTCTACAGGTGTAGGGAATATGAATGCAGAATGGTAGAGCCAATACCTGTACAGACTGTTGCTTGAACAACAAGGTAAACACACTCCGTACAGATATTTTAACATCAATTTGAACATTGAAAACCTCATTATGAAGCCATGAACTTCAACTTCATCCCCACATTTTGAAACACATACATTTACAATTACCAATTATGTTATTATTGCAATAACTAATAAACACTAACATTGACTTACAACAAAAAATTACACAAAAATAATTAAAAAGAATTGAATTGTATAGTGCTAGAATTATTTGTGCAAAAACATGTTCGTATTTATGTGTGTGTCCTTGTGAGTAGAGATAGACATCCAATGGACTTGGCACACCAAATATTACAAGATTTAAAAATATTCATATACAAATTTAATCTATAACACATGTATGAGCAACAGGTGTATAACTGAAGGCTACAGTAACTGTAACATTTCAATCATTTTTCAGTGATTACGACGCTGGTAATCCAGCATTCGGTTTACTAAGATAGGCACAAACTAAATGTAATGTTCTTCAATGTGGTAAATTACACAAGTGGTTGATAGCAGTTCCTCTGTTGTGCGATTCTAATCACCCTGTGATCAGGATAGTGTAAGTGTTAGAAGTCCCAAAACAGTACACTGCAAGCGTACTGGAACTCCTGTCAATAAAACTCTGTGACACCTCCCTACTGAGACTACAATTAAACCAACGCCCATTCAATAGCTTATCACTGTTGTATCAACATGTTGCGACAAAAGTTTTAGTTTGTGTCTATCTTAGTAAACCAAAGCCTCAATTACCAATATATTTTCAATTATTTCAAATTATTTCAATTATTTTAAAATATTGTAAATCAATATTTACAATGTTACATTTTTTCAATATTACCTTTGCGTTACCATATATGTTATAAATATGATAAAAAGGTATGATAAATTTGAATTGATTATGTTACAGTTACTGGACTTCCATTTCACATTAAACAATATTAACACATCAACAATATCAACATCAATATTTCTTTTGAGAACATATCACATACATTATATGCAAGACTTATATCAAAACAAGACACAAATGTTTACAACGTTTCAATAAAAATTAAAAACAACATAACTACATCAATAATATATAAAACATTATAAGGTGCCTACATGATCAACATCTTACAAATTATATACTATATAATAATTAATATTTACACAATATCATTACAGTTCCTGATTTATCAATTTGAAAATTGATTTACAAAAATAACCAAGAAAAAATACCATGCGAAAAAATAAAAGAAGGAAATGTGTGGAAAGTAATTTTACTGTACAGGGTAACGTCAATTCACAACTCATTAATTTTGTTTCTGGCAGGAAACTAACAATACTTTGAATTTCAGCTCTAATAATAATAATCTTTGAATTTCAGCTCAGTGGTCATATATGAAATTTGTAAACTATAGACAGAACTGCCTGGAAATTGAAAAGTCAGGCAATAATCTTTGAATTTCAACTCAGTGGTCATATATGAAAATTTGTAAACTATAGATAGTCCTGCCTGGAAATTGAAAAAATCTGGCAATAATCTTTGAATTTAGGATCAATATTTATTTACTAATTATCAATATTTATTCAGACACTGATTATCACTTTCTATTTCTATGGAGTTCACAGTATTTACTTAGCTGATAAATTCTGATGAATAATTTAATGATGTGACGAAATATTTTAAATTGTGGCGTCTATGAATGATACTTGAATTTTGTGCCAGTTATTCAGTAGATAAAAGTACTCATACTTCAATTTTACCAAGCTGATTTAGCAATCAAATAATGAATAATTTGATAAGGAATGGTGTTTATTCAATTGATAACAGCAATACTTAACTGCTTGTCTTTCATTTATTTTTTATTGACGTTTGAATTGTGTCTAGATAGATTGATCTACATGCATCAATGCTAACTGTTATTTTTTTTTTGCCTCCAACTCAAAAGTTGCTTGTATGAATCGGCTACTAAAGATTAGGACATAGCTATTCCAGGGATGTATTCTTTGAGTAGTGAATTTTAACTTGGCCTGTACTTAAAGGAAGAGAGAATAAAGCTACATGCAGAGTGCAGAACATATTAGACACAGAGTAGGGAAGGGACAAACCATCTATATGAAGGCTTGGATAGTATGAAAGCACAGCGTCTGCTACTTCTCCTGGCAAAGAAAGAGGTCAAGGAAAAAACAATAGAAATGTTGAACAGGTTTGCAAATTATTTGGAATACTATTTCAAAATACATTCATTGATACAATGTTGCAAGTATGTAAACAAGCAATGATACAAAGTTGCAAAGTACTGCATCAATTTGATACAAAGTACTGATTTCAGAAATGAATTTGATATAAATAAATTTGTTACACAGTTGTAAGTATTGAATTAATTTGAAACAAAAATTTGGAACTTTGAAATGAATTTATTCAAAGTTGCAAATGTATCAATATCGATTCATTCAAAATATAACATACTGTATCAATATACTGCAGTTTCTATTTGCAAGTACAATATTTATAAATTTACATTTAAACTTTTCAACAATTTGATACAAAGTTGTAACTTATTTTAATTGATTTAACACAATTTTGGTATATCCAATTGTTTTGATTCGAAATTGCAAGTATTCAATCATTTTGATACAAAGTTGCAAATATTCAATGACCTTGATACAAAGTTGCAAATATTCGATGACCTTGATACAAAGTTGCAATTATTCAATAAGTTTGATACAAATATGCAAATATTTTAGATAATTAAAAGATTGCAAATAATAAGTATACATCTGGCACATATTAACAAAATTACAAGTACATGTGCATTCTGGGTATTGGTACAAAAATCTCAGAAATTTTGAAATATTTTGATACACAGTTACACATTTATTTTGGATGATTTGATACAATTTGCAAATACTCTACAGCTGTGAGGGGTTAAAAAAGCCTGCCTGCACATATCTGATTTACTACATTTTTAGAAAAAACACTTTGTAGATATGCTGATACAGAGATAAAACTATGGTGTACTTAGCAACATTGACAAAGTACTCACAAAACAAAGCAATTACTTGACTGTATGACTACATGTACATAGACATCAATTTTCCAAAAGCTTAGCTGCTTTGAAAAATCTTAACACTAAGTGAGTAATAGCCCACTTTATACATTAATATACAATTTACATTTACATGTACTTAGTGCATAGACATTCAAAGCCATAGAAAGTGATAAAAGCACACAATAAAAGTATTATGAGCGATTCTTTTCTCTCTTTTATTTTGGACAGGAGCAACAGTCGTGATGTATTTCATCCAAAATTTATTGGCATTTTTAGTGTGTTTACTTTTCCCTCTGAATCTGTTCTGTTCATTTTTTTTGTAGTGAGTGAACAAATGTGGGGTCTGTTCACATGTGAATGGTTTTATACACACTGCCATCTAGTGGTAAGAACTATGAAACATGCCCCAATTCTTGAGAGAAGGTGAATTCTGAAATTACATTGTTTTAATTTATATATTTAGTTCCTATTCCTATGAGCTTGCTGAAAAAATCAGTAAAAGTTTGAGTCAGGCAGATTGCTTTTTAGTAGATGCTTTCCACTGTTCAATGAAAACCCTTTGTTGTGGTTAAATCAACACATACACACACACACAGACACACACATACACAGACAGACACAGACACACACACACAGACACAAACACAAACACACACACAGACACACACACACACACACACACAGTTTAACTTTGTAGCTTTGCACGTGTTGTTCTGTGTTTTGCCTATGTCACCAGAATTCTACACTTGAACATTGCAATTAGATTGGTGTGAATCTTCTATGACATGTTGCATTGAAAAGGGGTAAAACTTCTTTCACAACATCCTTCAATTTATCCTCAACCAATCAACCAGGTGTACCGAAATCAATAAGTATTCTTAACCAATCACTAGCTGTGATTCAACCAGGTGTACCGAAATCAATAAGTATTCTTAACCAATCACTGGCTGTGATTCAACCAGGTGTACAGAAATCAATAAGTATTCTTAACCAATCACTGGCTGTGATTCAACCAGGTGTACAGACACTTAAAACCATTCTTACCTCCTTCATTTCTTTGACTGATTTCCTAGCTTTAAGTCCCTTAAAACCTGCCTGTATTTTCACTGCTGCTTTCTCAACTTCTGGATCATTAAGATCAATATCAATCTCCTCCTCCTCCCCCTCAGCTGCTTTACCATCAGTCTGACCAATCAAAACAAAGAACAATTCATCAATTTATTAATAACTCAATCCCCAAGTATTCCTTGGGAATAATGATGTTTGTAAACATTGATAAATTAAAATACAAAACGGTAAATAAATAAGGTAAAAGAAATAGATAAATAAATGTCAAAACCACAATATACCATGTCCCAATTGAATTTTGACCAAAATTTGGTGTTAAGAATTTCCTTGGCATCTTATTAGTATTACAAATTCATTTTTATGTTTTTATTGCCTCAAGGTTTTATCATGATATGAACCATTAATGTTATCATTAGGTTTCAATAATGATTGATTTTATCTCTGGGTCACTGAAGTCGCATAGCATTTTTTAAAATAATTTCGTGTACATTTATATTTGACGATTTATGTAATTGATCATTGTAGAATTATATACCAACAGAAAATGATTTTGTTTTTTTATTATGCACTTAATCGGTTACATGCCAAATAAACATTTGGGTATATGTTTAGCTTTCTCTTCCAATTCCCAAAATCCAACTTATTGCCAGATAAAATATTTTCAAAAAAATCTGGTAGCTTCCGATGAATTTGAATCAAAATCTTGCATTGCAATATTTTTTTTTTGTATTTAACAACATTTTTATTGCAGTCAGAAGTTGAACAACAAAACAAAAAGCTGGCTTACTAAATTACTTTCCAGCATTTCAATATTTTAATAAGTCTAATGGTATTCCATGTACTATCGGGGTTACTTACATTTTGCTGTTCATTACATTTACAGTTATTTTAATGATAAACTCTCATTTTAAATAACATTGATACCTAAACTCTGACTATTTCAGAAATTCAACAAGCTATGACTTAACTTCAGTTGACACATTCAATATTTTCAATAAACCTTGTAAGTTGACTGTTCCCGTTTACTTTTTGATAATCTATTTCCGAAACAGAAAATCGGTGAGATTTTTGACAATTGTCATCTGAGTCTAAACCTTTACTTATATTCCCATGATCTTTCCGTTGATAAGTTAGTTTGATGAGTTTAATAGTTAAACATCAAAGTGACGTCTATGTGAAGCAAGGTGCCACCATAATTGTTAGTTTGTCAGAAATAAGTATCGATAGATAATAAGAATGGCAGTGCTGCAGCAGTAGTTGGGCATATATTAACCTTATAAACATTATGCAGCCCAAAACTATGGAACTCTTTGCCACTTGACATTCACCAAGCCTCCAGCCTGGATTGTTTCAAAACAAAACTGAAGAAGACTTATCTGTTAACCAAAGCCTATGGTGTGCTTTAGCCATTCAGCACTACTGAACAGAACAGTGCTCTGGAAATCGGCGCTATAGGAATTTGTAATTGATTGATTGATTGATTGATTGATTGAACATTAAGTTACCGCTGATGATATATGCTTGGGCTTTCAAGGAATAAAAATATTCATACTACAGTTAATTGCATGTAATTTGTAAGTGTCTGGTCCTCAATACCAGTATATGTACATACCTGTACTATAAGTGGAATACTAGTAACGGCAATAGTGGACTCCTATCCACACTCACATTACTTATTTTGTTCTTCTGAAGAGTCTTTCATTCCAAAGTGTTATTACACACATGGCATAATGTGTAAATGTTATCAAATCCTACACTATCACTAGGAATTTGCTTTGATGTTTTTAACCACACATAAAACTCCCACCCCATAATCACCTATCTCCATTCTTTCTATAACTATATAGGTCACAATATGATCACATTTTACCAGATTTCACCTCTTCTACATGCACACCAATTGTTTTTCTTTACTGTAGAAGAGTGGGAATTATGCTAGATTTCTGTTTCTGTATTACACATACGTTGACATCTTGTGTGTTATTTTTGTATTCTTTAAAATCTGTAAGGTTTCATTTAACCCTTTCATGACTAGTGACAAGTTTTAAATAATACGGGGACCCAATTTATATGAATATTTTCATAACTACAATAATATTACTTTATTAGGAAGTAACATTTCTTTAATTCCAGTCTAAAATGAAGTTGATATATGCCAAAAACTTACATAAAACAAGAATTTTGTCCAAACAATTTTGGCGGAATGTTTTCAAGTATTGAAGGGGTTAATTAAATCTGAGTCAAACTTCTTGAAAGAGCCAGTGTGAGTAAGGTGTAAAACCAGTAAAAATTATTACTCAATTATGACAGCGGCTATCAAGGTTTCAGATAACTAAGAGAGACACATACTAAAACTATTGTCTAGACGTGTAGACTTAAAGCTATCGATCTGAACATTGATGCAATTATGTGCACGGTTGGGTACCATTTCTAATGAAATTCATTATCATTACAGTGAACATTTTGGGGACGTCCAAAATTACCACTATCTTGATTACATGGTGAGTGCTACATCGAACAATAACAGTCTTAGTTTGTGTGTATCTTAGTAAATCGAAATCTTGCCGTTCTAGTAATACAGACATTTGCAAACTACGATGTATGCTACTTGTAGTTTTCTAATGAATGGGAGACCATTGCAAGAAGTTAAAGATTTAAAATCATAAACTAAATAACAACCCAAATGATACATCAGGCTAGATTTAACACCTGTCCAATACAACCTAAATGTACCATATAAGTTACAATGAAATATTAATTATTAAACAATTTTTCCATTCAGTAAAATGTTACGTTAAAACAAGGTTAATGTACTGGGCAGACAAAGTGGCTGATAAATGTGCTATTTGTTGTCGTTAAGTTCAAAATTGACGTTTTAATTTCCTGTGTTTGTACCACATTGGTATAACAATTTACCCACATATCTGATCAGAATTTATTTCAAACATTTTTGAACATTTATGAAAAACTATGTAAAACTAATGTTTACTTAGTATTGCATAGTAGATTGTTTCAGAAGTACTGAACATCTAAAATATAGTGCAAACCTGGATGTTTTGGCACAAGAAAATTTTGCAATTTTACAGTTTTACTAATTGCCAGACTGTTACAATGTGTTCGTTCATCTATGAGAAGATGTTTTAGTCACTATTTATTTTTGCATGATTGTGTTTTCCAGCGAAATTAGTGAAAATAAGTCTTTAGCGAAAATTTCCTGTTTTACAGTGAAAAAAAGGCTAGCGACGTACATCGTTTTAATTTATTAACACTTTCTAGCTTTTGTTATAAATTGTGATTAAGTTTAACTTAATTTATCTTGGTTATAACTTGACAATGATTAACTAAAATTAGCTCTATTGGGAACTGTAATTTTTCCGTTTTGTTCATAGTTTGAAATTATTTATGTTGAACGTACTTGCCTTTGATTATATCAAATGTCTAAAGTGATCAAACCTTTCAATACTCATATAAATAGTGTATTTTCAATCTTTAGCATCATTGCAGGAAATTTTGAAGAAGTAAAAACTGTTCATTCAGTTAACCAATTTTATAGTATCAGAACTTGTTTGACTACAATAACACAATCATACTGCCATGACACTGTCAAAATGAACAACGTTAAAGTATGTGATTTCATCATCATGAAAATGTGCACTTACAACTTTGGCCCCATAATTCATGAAAATTAGAAAATGCACATTAATGGGGTGGCACATTAATGGGGTAACCTTGTAAGTAATTTGAAACATTGTCATACTTATAAAACAGGGAAATTAATCATGTACATGTATTAACGAACCAGTCGAACCCACAGAGAAGATCAAGAAAATGCATGGGTCAAAAATCATGAAAATTCAAAATATCCATATTAAATATACCGGGCCCATATTTCTATGAAATTAAAAACCGTTTCCATTTTACAATATGTAATACATACATGTACACTACCCTTGATGCATCATTGCATGGTTCAAAGATCATGAAAATATCCAATTATATACCCATATTTCAATGAAATTAAAAAAGTGTGTTCACTTTTCCACTTTGCGATACATGTATGTGCATGAAATAACTACACTACCCTTGATGCCCCATTAAGGCTATTATACAAAGTACATATATGCTAAATAAACTTAATTAAGTTATCTTAAATGTAAAAACTGACTAATTCAATGATTCTTATCAAAATGGGATGAATACATGTATGTATATAGCGGTAGTCAATCTTACATGACGTTTATGAGATCCTTAATTACCTGTGTCAAACTTTAAATCATACATTTATCAAGCAACTGAACCTTTTACATTGCTTCACTGTGACTGTTGCTGCCTTCAATTTAGCTATGAATTATGTACCGGTATCATTATATCAATTTTGATTATTTGAATAAACGTGATATTTCATTAAATGGATGTATTATTTGAATAAAATGTGACATATCAATTATCTACAGACTCACTAATTATTTGAATACATTAACTATAAACTATTAAATGCGATTTATTATTTTGACTAAATATGACTTTTACTTAAATCGACATTCATTATTTTGATTTAGTAATTATTTCTGTGTCATTGATTACGTGACTATAATGCGACTTAATGACAATTTAATAACAGAGCCCCATGACATGTGAGTGCAAGTGTGGCCACAGATACTTGTCTGTGTTAACATGTTGTGGCATATAGACAGGTGCTTGCGGCATTTCTACTTTCATCAGTGTACAATGTATATGTGGCAAGTGAAAGTTGAGCAGAAACTACCGTAAGCTCAAGTGCAAATACCCCAGAGTACCCACACTGGCAATCACGCAGTATGGGGGTCCTTTTATCATGTGATCACACGTTTTCATGTACAACAAAGATCACACCCTACTTTGTGCATCATTGGATATCATATTGCAGATACGCAATAATGTTTTCAGTACTGCACTGTAGTACAAATACCACTGTATGAGTGCAACGGTGCATGGATTTTCTAGTATATATGTACTAATTCATCATCATCTAGTGTCTATCATAGGAACTTGGAAGAATGTTATGGTTGGACTTCACTTCTACGCAAAAATATTATGTAACTTATATCAATGGATTTAAAATACAAGTTTGGATCATAGTATATTAAAAATAAATTATGATAGTTGCAACTTATTATAATGATTCTTAAACTGCAGATTTACTGATGTCAACATTTAAATGCGGGCCCATTCTTTTCACAATCATGATTAATGATATTCAAGAATGTATAGAATGCTCACATTTTGTATTCATGGATGACACCACTCTATCTGAGTGTTTCAATCGAAGTTCGTCCTATTCTGCTATGCAGTTACAATTAGACAGGGTGAACAACTGGTCACATATTAATAACATGAAATTAAACCCCAAGAAATGTAAAGAAATGGTTATGTGTTTCGCAAAAAGTGTTACTGATCCCCAGCCCCTCATGCTCGATGGTATTTCCTTGTCATCAGTTGAAAATTTTAAATGCCTTGGAATCACTATTAATAATCAGTTAAAGTGGGAAAACCACGTTAATGAAATTGTTACCAAAGCTTCCATGAGATTACATATTTTACGGATATTATGTCGGTTCGGTGCTAGCGTAGAAGACCTCAAGCTCATTTATGTATCCTTAGTTCGTTCAACTCTTGAATACTCATGTGTTGTGTGGCAGGGGGGTCTAACAGAAAAGTTAAAGACGCAAATTGAGCGTATTCAGAAACGGGCCTTGCGGATAATATATCCTTTTTACAGTTACAATGAATCACTGTCCTTGTTGAATCTCGATTCACTTGAATCTAGGCGGAAACAAATCTGTCAAAAATTTGCTAAGGATGTAATTCAGTCCAACCACAAACTCAACTATCACATCCCAACTCCAAGTAATCATAACTATGCAACCAGAAATCGTAACCGTGTGAATTTTTCATTTCGCACAAAACGCAAAGAATGTAGTCCGATAGTGTACTGTGTAAATTTGTTTCGCAATAGGTAAAGTGTTTACTACATGCTTTTCCTTGCGTTCTCGTGTTTTGTGTATTTCATCTGTAAATTGTGTTTTGGAGTTCTGTGTCAATTTTATGCTGTTGTGGTTTTACCATGTGAGAGATTCCTTTTTAAATTGGTTTTGTGTATTTCTGTAATTTGTGTTTTGGGTTCTGTGTAAATTTTATGCTGTTGTGGTTTTACCTTGTAGAGATTCCTTTTTAAATTGGATTCAATTGTATATGTTTTTTTTTTTGTAACTCAGTGTAATTTGGCCTTTTGGCCACAATGGCTGGGATTAATAAACCATTATTATTATTATATTATTATTAAATGGGCAGGAGACTATAACTTAAGGAATTATCATAATGAAAAGAATGAACGACATTTATATCTTATAATTTGAAAATCTACAGCAGAATTCTACCTGGTCTATTTTCTTCCTTATTTATTGTACTCCAAAAATATGGAGACAAGAACCATGAGGGTTAGGGACATTAGAGTTTGGGCAGTGTTGTAAAATGATTCTTAGATTTTATCCAATGCATATTTAAACAGCATAGACAGGTTGGCCAGTGAGTTCCCTTCATGCATGGAAAAGATTTCCCTTCTATATTTGAAAAATTAATTTCAATTCCATTTTACCTACAGGCAGAATGTGGAATTTAAAAAAAAACATATTATATACAAAGTACTTTTAACTTAAGTTTAAGTGAATACTCCCCAAATACACTTACAAATATACAAATGTAGGTCACTTGCATTAACATTACAGTTGGCAGCAAACTTATATTATATAATATAGTGGTAAGGAATCACGATTTTTATCATGTAAGAATTTCAAAATCTATGCAAGATGTTGTTACCATCAGCTAGTTATATTAAACAAACTAATAATTTAAAACAAAGTAAGTGAATTGTGACTTTGAATTGACTCCACCTATGAACAGTTAACTGCTTTTTAACTGCCTTTTCTGTCTAGTGTTAGTGGTAAGCTTGACATACAGGAGGCAGTTGTGGGGGTTGTCTTAAATTAAGTTAAAAACAGCAGGGACTTTTTTCAGTCTACTAATGGATTAATAGTATACAGTAAATCGTAGTAATCAGGTGAATTCTAAGTTGCAGAGTGACTTTTAAAAAGCCATCACTCAGTAGCTTTACGGCTTGCCGTTCTAAGCAGTGAATTCACTTTCCATCTACAAAATGTAGTTTATTTATAGTTCCACTGCTGGTTTGTAATGGAGCTTTTATGTACTATTTTCATCTAAGTATGTAGGGCTTAATTCAACAGAGCAGAACCACTCCTTTTATGTATCTTGGTAAGCTACTGGAGAATAGTTAACGCCAATGCATAGTACACATGTTAGCAAGTTGTATGGTTCCATATTCATGATGGTATTGTGTCATTATGGGTCCATGCTAGGAGTAATATAATAACTTTATAACTAACTGCTTATATTAAGAATTGTACATTTTTATCCTCATTATTATTTCAGAGTGCACACTGGTAGGACAAAGGTAGAAATCTGGTAAATTTGCAGTGCACAACTCAGGTTGACATACAATGTAATTTTGGTTGTGTATCCAAATAACGGTGGGTTGGTGGCATTGGAAGGGGTCGGGTTGGAGAGACTACATTTCCTCACAAATTCATGGCAAATACTTAAATGATCAAATTAGAGATTTTTACACTAAAAGCTTATTATTAATTTTTAAACAATACCTCTTTATATCAAAACTTAATGTCTTGATTGTCTTCTCAATTTTCTAAATGTTTAGCTCTTTGAGCCATAAACTGGCTTCGCATGAGCATTGGTACGGACTTTGGCTCTTTTAGTGGAAAGTTTGTGGAATGTGCAATGATAATTTCACCATTTGCAAAGAATAACTGTTTTAGTTACCCCCAGGAGAGGTGTTCAAATGCCTTGAAAAACGAAGAGTTGATTTTTCTTTCATTATTTAGCATATTATAGCAATTTTTCTAAGGATTTTTATTTCATAGCAGTATAAAAAATCTACATTTTCTACTTGGGTTTTGATATAATGGATATTTCCATATAAGTTCCTGGTGATGGATTAATTGAATTATGACATGGCAAGAAATGAGTTATGGTTTCAAAGCCATCTGTAACGAGATTCATACCATATTGGTGTCAAGGTCAACTATGGAATGTCAAGGTCAAAGCCACCATATGGCCAATATAATCGGTAATCACAAGCCCGAACTTTTGAATGTAACATAAAATAGTGGCAGTTGTAATTTTGGTGTTGTTTGATTTCCTCTGACCTTTAACCAGCAGGCAAAGGACTGTCAGACCAAATATGGGATGAAACTCGTAAAAAGATGGTTGTCGGTTTTGAATGAAATACAGTTATGTAAATTAATGTAAATCAATGTAATGTAATGTAATGTAATGTAATGTAATGTAATGTAATGTGATGATTATTTTGTTATTTATATGAAATTTATAAAAATATAAATTATGCACAATATACATTTAACGATATTACAACAATTAAACTGGTTAGCTAGATGAATATTTATAATGATGAGCATTAAGTTATATTTGGAGAACATTTAATAGGAATTAGTAACATATGGAACACCACATTCTTCTGGGATGCATTACATTGTAAATTGAATTCTTTTTTAGCGTACCATGCAGTACATTTAACATGCAAATTAGATGCAAATTAGATGCAACTGCCATGCATAAATGGAATGACTGTGATTTAGATGAAGTGCATACTTTTCATAATTGCTAACTCTACAGGTCCTAGTTCATTCACAGGAAGGGGTGTCTAGGTTTCATCTATTGGACAGGAGAGGTGCAGGCTATCTTCTACTTGGTGTTTAATATATAGAATTAGTCTGTTAAATTAGTTGCCCTACCTCAGCATTAGTGGTATCATCCTTCATTTCCTTTACCTGCTTTCGTGCTTTCAGACCTTTAAAACCTGCTTGAATTTTAACAGCAGCTTTTTCAACATCAGGATCATTAAGATCAATATCAATCTCCTCCTCCTCATCCTCCAATTTTAAATTCTCATCCTCCCCCTTTCCCTCTTTCTTTTCGGCAACATTTTTTCGAGCTTTGAAACCCTTAAAGCTGGCCTGAATTTTAACAGCAGCTTTTTCAACGTCTGGATCGTTTAAATCAATATCTACTTCCTCCTCGTCCTCCTCTTTAGGTTTTTCTACTTCCGTTTGTCCCGCCCCCTCTCTCGTGTCCTGAACTTGCTTTCTAGCTTTGAAACCTTTAAAGCTGGCCTGAATTTTAACAGCAGCTTTTTCAACATCTGGATCATTTAAGTCAATATCTATTTCCTCCTCCTCCTCTTCTGGTTTGTCAGTTTCATCTTTCCCCTCACCCTCTTTCACTACTGATGCCTGCTTTCTAGCTTTGAAACCTTTAAAGCTGGCCTGAATTTTAACAGCAGCTTTTTCAACATCAGGATCATTTAAATCAATATCAATTTCCTCCTCCTCACCCTCATTTGATTTTTCAGTTTCATCTTCCCCCTCACCCTCTTTTGCTACAGAAGCCTGTTTTCTAGCTTTAAAACCCTTGAAGCTGGCCTGAATTTTGACAGCAGCTTTTTCAACATCAGGATCATTAAGGTCAATGTCAATTTCTTCTTCCTCCTCGTCCTGTTTTGATATTTCAGTTTCATCTTTCCCCTCACCCTCTTTCACTATTGATGCCTGCTTTCTAGCTTTGAAACCCTTAAAGCTGGCCTGAATTTTAACAGCAGCTTTTTCAACATCAGGATCATTAAGGTCAATGTCTACCTCTTCAACTCCTGCTGGTTCTTCAGTTTTCTCCTCAGCGGCACCCGCCTCTTTCTTTTCTTTCACTTGTTTCCTGGCTATATGGCCTTTAAAGCCGGCTTGGATTTTCACAGCTGCCTTTTCTACTTCTGGGTCTGTTAAGTCGATATCTACTTCCTCTTCCTCTTCTGCCTTTTTCTCTTCTTCAACCTAAATAATTATACAATAGGTTATGATTGCAAGATTGTCAAGAACAGTAGACTCATTGATGCACTGTCCCTATTACAGTCAAGACCTATCACAGTCAAGATATTAGACCTTATGATTTCATCTAATACTTATAATCAGGGTTCTTTATGCTAATAAGAGAGTTGTAGTGGGTGCCATCTTATGACTTTATCTAATAATCAGGGTTCTCCCTAGCTCAAATTATAGAGTAGTGCTTTTCAGGGTTCTCCCTAGCCCAAATTATAGAGTATTGCTTTTCACTATATGATTTCACCTAATAATTCACTTGCCATTTGAGAGTTCAAGTTGTTTAATTTCACCTAATATTAACCAGGGTCCCCTGGACCTTTTTGAAGAGAAAAGTGGTTTGCCACCCTGTAATTTCAATTTCTCCATACACGGTATTCTCACAGTATTTTTCGTAGCTACTACTCACAACTGAAACCTTGTACGAAGATGTTAATTAGTCTTACAGAAGTAAATAAAGCTATTTTGCCATCAAAGGGTCCCATGTTTTGGTAATGACTGGGGACCAGTAACCCTCTTATGATACATTGATAGCAAAATTTTGTTGTTGTGAGTCAAATTGATAAAAACTGACATTTCTTGTGAGTCACCACATAGTATATGAGATAGGGGAACACCAAATTTTGGTGCGTCACTAGAAATTGTGTGCATCAGTGGCGTGTCAAATTGTCTTAGAGAGCACGCTGCTGGGGACTATTTTGTCCGCAAACTACATGTACATTTGTATGCTGTAAATAAACATTTAAATTAATACATAGATGTACAAAATGTGTGTACAAATGTATGGTACATCAGATGTTAATATACCCAAGACACACAACATTATTTCATACTCTATCAATCCTCAGCTGTGGGAAAAGAAAGTTAAAAAATCCAATTTCAAAGAGAATGGGTTACTTGTGTGGACATTACCTGAAATAAGGAAGTAAGGAGTTAGTCGAAGGATATTTAAATTAGTACCATCTTGAAGTTTAGTTTATAGCAGATTTTTACCTCAAATCTAGACAAAGTATCTGCCATATATATGTGCTGCTGGAAACTTATACACAATGTACACTGTCTAATACTTACACTAGAGAAACTACTTAATATATTACTTTACCGTTATATCATTATCCCAGGAGTTCCAGCAATTACTTTGAGACAGACAGACAGACAGACAGACAGACAGATAAAGACAGACAGACAGACAGACAGACAGACAGACAGCTACAAATATACACACCTTGAGCAAGATGAGGTCTTATTAATAGAGACATCAACTAATTGATTTGGAGATTCAACACCATTAACAGAGAGATGGCTAGACACAGGTGGACAGACAGACAGGCAATTATATAAAGACATAAAAAATGTATAAAGGCTATGAAGTGCATTGCACTATGAGACAAATTGGTCCTGTATGCTGACTTCCTACCTTCTGTTCACTTTGCTCAGCATCGTCCTCTGTTGCTTTTACTTCCCCATCCTCCTTTTAACATATAGCAAGATGACAACAAATCAGTCACCAGTACAGAACTCTCTCTCTCTCTCTCTCTCTCTCTCTCTCTCTCTCTCTCTCTCTCTCTCTCTCTCTCTCTCTCTCTCTCTCTCTCTCTCTCTCTCTCTCTCTCTCTCTCTCTCTCTCTCTCTCTCTCTCTCTCTCTCTCTCTCTCTCTCTCTCTCTCTCTCTCTCTCTCTCAGGTACATGTACATCGTCATTCACAATGGTGCATTGTGAAATTGCCTTATTTTACCATAGGAATCATTAAGTGTAAATTTCTTGGATTGTCATATACATGTCCATTTGGATATTAATATTCACCACTGAACTAACAATTGCTGTCAACTGTACATGTACATGAAATACTATGAAATAGATGGTGATTTACCAGGCTAGCAATAAACAGCTAGTTCTAGAATCGTACCTGTGTTTCAGCTGGGGCATCAGTGGTTTGCTCTTCAGTAGCCTTGACAAATAACATGAAATACACAACATTACATTACACATGGCCTTGACAAATAACATGAAATGCATAACATTACATTACATTACACACAGCCTTGACAAATAACATGAAATACATAACATTACATTACACATACAAACGTAGCCTTGACAAATAACATGATAAAACACACAACATCACATTATACATTACATGTCTTAAGTTAAACACAATACATGTAAATACAAAGAGTATACAGAACAAGTACAAAGTAATGTGTTGTAAAGGAGATGAATGCCACCAGAGATTGCCATTGTTTTCAAGCTGCAGATACTTATGTTTTTGCTTCATTTTGTTTGCATATTTTTTCTGTTGTGCTGGGAATTGGTCCCACCCGTTTTCTATATACACACAAAGACACACCGCGCATGATTTGTACAGATTTCAATTAAAGTTTCAGACTGAGAGATAGGATAATGTTGCACAGTCACTATCGTGTCTCTGGGGGAACCATTACGGCTTTCCAAGACAGATAGACCGCAATCTATAAATAACACCTGCAGACTCTGTGTCTTTACAATTCTAACTTATTTCATGAAATGTTAAATTTCGCTCTTCTTATATACTTCTTGAATGTTTTTTTTTTTAAATTGCATACGCTTTGTATATCGTTTCTTATTCATGCATTATCCCTGAACAATGTTATACATAAATTGTATTGCCATGGCAACAAATAAACTAGCTAGCAGTATCTGTATCTGGTACAATTCATTAGATCTTTTGTTATTATTGGTAACAGGTTGAGAAATTTTTAAAATTTGTTTTAAACGATCTCCTCCAAAATCTCACTTGATGTTAACTAATTATCTATTATTATACCTCAGTTTCAGCAGGTTTTTTCTCCTCCTCCTCAACAGCTACCTCACCCTCCTTTTTACAAAAACACAACACAAAACAAACAATAAATAAATAAACACACAAAAACGCAAAATAATAAAAATTTGAAGCAATAATAAAGCATAAAAAATTGAACATATATTCATACATACAAAGACATAAAACAAAACACATATATGCCATTTTATAACACAAACCATAAAACAAACTATATATATTGTATAAATTAATGAAAGAAAATATATTATCAAAAAATTAACATATATTCATATTATATAAAAAGCATGGCCTAAAACATAAATCATTTATAAAATAATTATAAAACAAACACAACGAAAAGTAACGCAATACAACATTTAAAAAAAAAAAAAAAAAAAAAACTAGCAACATATATTCATATTAACAAAATGT
The DNA here is from genome assembly GCF_964340395.1 of Glandiceps talaboti. Lineage (NCBI taxonomy): Eukaryota > Metazoa > Hemichordata > Enteropneusta > Spengelidae > Glandiceps > Glandiceps talaboti. Next base: position 12,802,466 of record NC_135557.1, on the reverse strand, counting down.
GCTTAACAAAACACAACATAAAAAAAATAAAAAATCATATCTAAACCAATTGAGGAGTAAACTATAGAACTGAGAGAAATGTGGAGGCAGATGAGCAATTTTGCATTTTGGCCCTAAACTTTATCCCTTAAGATGCCGTAGACTTGTCATACAAAAGACTCCCTAGGTCATAGACTATTCATGCAAGACTCCCTCGTCCAATGACTTTTTCCACTATAGAGGAGGATCTTACTTACTCTACAATTATCAACTTTAATTTGAAAGGAATAATAAAACATATAATCAATCCTATTTTTTTCTTTATCCACACATTACATAATATATTTGTATTGTCATATGAATATTAATTTACCTAGATATGAGGTGAAGAGGTGAAAATTGGGCTTATGCAAATGTATTAACTTGTCCGCATATATGCAAATGTGGCCTGGGAACCCAGAAGGGACTGCATACAATTTGTATATGCAGACATGGTGTTGTGTTATTAAAGGAAACACTTTTTGCACCAAAATAAATTTGTATGAAAACAAATATTAATAACTTTCACAGATATATTTTATTTCAATAATTATGTATTAATCATTAAGGGATCTACAGCTATATATATACATGTATTGTTGCCATATTTTTGTTCAAGGTCACAAGAAGGTGTGAGAAATTGGCTTTTTTTATGTTTGCGCATAAATTCAGTGTGTAAACTTACAATGGAGAGTATAGAATTTTTATTCCAATAACCAATTTTCTTTAAATCTGTTGTTTTGTAAAAGCCATAAATAATAAAATAAAATGGCACTAAAGTGTGAAAAAATTGTATGTCCATGAAAATGACTAACAAGGTAGATTCGTAGTATAAACTTATAGAATTGACAGTTTATCATTAGCATTCCTATGACCTAGTTTTCTCTTAACTGTGTTTTTTAAGTAATCATTGCATCTTGACAAAATAAGTATTCAAGTGATACCTCCAGCTATAAAATGTCTATGATAAGAATGATGGAGACCATAACTTATTCATTGCAAGTCATGACTACATGTAGAGTTTTGATTAGCTGATACAGTGCAAAAGTAATGGGATGAGAAATGTGAGAGCTTTGATAAAATGTGCTTGGTACGCAAAAGTATAACATTACATTGAAGTGTATAGAACGTACCACTCAGACCTGAATAACATTACATGTCAGAATGTATCACCTATTATACCATACACGAGCCAAGTTGAACAAAAAATATGGAATATATACTGGTCATTCTACGTCACGACAACACATGTCTACCTCACAGCTGATTCTCCAATATGATTCTTCATTCAGCTGAAAAATACTCTTGCCCTAAGGGTTGACACTACTCATCTACATGTAGCAACTCGTAGTGACAAAAGCCCCTTAGGTCACTCATATTTTTCATGGCTGAACAAATGTACATGTATTTGGGCACCTTGCATTCGATGTACTTGATGTACATGTGTTGTGTGCATACACTATACACTGTCCATTTGTGTGTGTCGGGGGAGGGGGAGGGGAGGATATGATTTGGAGGGTAGTGGTGACAGTACATGTATGTACATAACACCAACCTGTGATTCAGCTGGCTTTTCCTCCTCTTGGCCTTCTTTTGATTCCTCTACAACCTTTGAAACAAAACAATAACAACACAAGACAAAACATATAACATATACTTGACTATAAAACAATAAACAATAAACATAACTATAAACAACATATGAACATTAATGGCAAACATTTAGAACAGGACTTACAACTATGGAAACACAGAACAGAACTTTAACTGTTAAAATGCCACACTAGTGCAGATACAAAAAAATGTAGTATTATCATAATTATAGTGAGAGGGCAAGGGTCACAAACAAACCCTTACATTTTTAATTCCTTCAGTTGATATCCATATTAATAGGATGAAGCAGATAATTTTACTGAATGTAGACGTGTGGGTTAAAAGGGAAATTTATACGGTCTAGAAGGTTAATATATAACTGCATGGCATTTCAAGAGTTACATCAACAGACTTACAGGTTACAAGAATAAGACACACAAAAAGAGCGTACGGCAGAATTAACGACAACTGATAAACAACTTAGAGAGAGACAAGACACGATATAACATGAAATTTTATCATTTGCACACCTGGATGTGACAAGACAATATGTAAATTAATAGTTACAGGTGCATTTTACAAGAAGTGCAAATAAGAAAGTGAGTGGCACGTGTACATGTAAATGTGAACTTTTCTCGGGCTGAAAAAAAACCTACGGGTTAATATAATTTGTGAGTTTTATTACTGTCTGTGATAACAATACCTGTGATTCTGTAGTTTGTTCCTCATCAGCCTTTTCCTCTGTTTCCTTCACAAACAAACAAACACAGACAAGGGACAACATAAACATGCTATGAACACACAAATAATGTACACAAACAAACAAACAAACAGACGATCGTTTTGTATGAACCAAGACAGATACAAAATAAAACTAATGTTGCAAACTATGTGATATAAGCGATCAATGGATGTTGACTTAATAGGGATCTTGCAAACCCGCCATGTTGAATGTTGCATCATGGGAAATGTGATCAATTCATAGTTACCACAGATAATCCCATAGTCCTTTGCATCTGAGCATGCTCAGTCTGGATTGCAAGTTCCCTATTACACTCTTAGAAGGTTGGCACCCTTGATACCAAATTTTCCTCAAGTTCCTCACAGTTAAACTCCTTCAGTGTTTTACACTATCTTAATTATAGGGTGATTATATCGACAAATAAACCAAAGCATCGCTATGTATTATTACCCACTTGTGTAACCTACCACATACAATTAGCAACAGCTTTAGTTTGCATCTGTCTCAGTTTGTCGATAGCTTGATTTCCATAGTAGTATGTGAGAGATCAGTGAGCAGTGAACTACAGTACAGGTTTCTGATTGAGTAATCCAGTGTTACTCTGATGTTAACTCTCAGCCAGCCTGTCAAATATTAGAATGATGGATTATGATTGAAGAGTCTGTCAGTGATGTTTCCTATAACTATAGTAGTTTTTACCTTTGTTTCTGTCTGCTCTTCACCTGCAGCAGCTTGCTCCGTTGTCTTTACAAAACATAAATGCAAAACAAACAAACAAATGCAAAATTATAAGACACCTAATCAAACCATGCATTATCAAATAAAATGAAACAAAATAATAAAATGTACGAAAATTATGTAAAATTATAAAATTTATAGTGACTTATTCACTACAATTGTTAAAACCTGTCTGTGTTCGGAAGCATATGAATAAAATAGCTATCAGCTTAAAATAGAAATGTTATTAATGAGTTCCATCTTATCAAGATTAAGACTGAGATATCGTATCAGTAGAAGTTTTTTTTTCTCAAATACAATTATTCATATCTTTCAAAATCATGTTTTCCCATTCACTGATGATATTTGCCTCTGTAATCCAAATGATATTACATTTTTGTATTTATGATTTGTCACATATCTGTCTATATCTGATTTCACATATCTATCAGTTATATGATTTCTATCCATCTAAGTTATTTATGAGTTGAATCTTGGTTTTGGTCATTTTTCCAATAAGTAGACACATATTAAACATTTATATACAGGCATCCATAGTCATGGACATGTCATACACCCACACACCCAGTCAGACATACATGTACATGTACCTACTCTCCTACACATACACATTTTAATGGTTAGATATTAAACCATGTAATATGTAAATGCATATATGTGACTAAATATGTATGTCACATACATACATTGTACACATAAACACAAATACACCACCATACAGACACACACACACATAGTAACATACAAATGTAGAGAGAAATGCATATTAAGGAACTTGTGAGACAGTCCGAATAATGTAATCCGACATTTTGAATAAAAATTCTTTTTCAAGTATATATGCAAGACAAAGGCCTGAATATATCTGAAAACATACAAATGTACATGTATACATGTTCTAAATACATTTTACTTGTCTGAGTTTATACAATCAAAAGCAACATGCATGCCTACACACACACGCACACACACACATGTCAGTTGCTTGAAAATACTACATACAAATGTACACGCAGGACAATACATAATTATAATATTACATGATTTTCATGATCTCAAATACTAAACTTTGCCAAACTTCAGAAACTTAAATTTCCTCAGATATCAGTAAAATTTTGCTGCCAACATCAGAGCACCATCAAGAACTATTACAATACACTACATTCTGGTTACTGAAATTCCAGCCATCTTGTATGTACAGATTACAAAAAGGTGCCCCAGCTTTGGCAAAGCAGGGGCTAAAATATGGTCATGGCCACTGATTATATGGCAAAGCATAAAACTGTAAACAAAATGTTAGTATAAACTCTGTATTCTTGACAAGGCATTACATTTACTGGATAGTCTACAGTGCATGGTTACCAGGTTAGCCATGTTTACAGTGCATGGTTACCAGGTTAGCCATGTTTACAGAGCATGGTTACCAGGTTAGCCATGTTTACAGTGCATGGTTACCAGGTTAGCCATGTTTACAGTGCATGGATACCAGGTTAGCCATGTTTTCATTAAAACAGTACAGCAAGAACGAGATTGAACTTCATGTCTGCTATTTGTACACCACATTAAAAACTTTTCTGGTCGTCACTTACAACCCCAAAATAGCTTGTGAACAACATTCCGAGTGACCAAACCATGAACTCATTTAGCCCTTTGGTAAACAGAATAATGGCACACAGAATTTAACTGTATTGTTACACTATATTGTGAAACCCAACAAACTCCTGTACATGCTACAACATGTACAGGAGAACACAAAAACCCTTCCAATACCAATTACCATACTCCATCAAGAAAGCAATTCAGATACACATACCTTCTGGCCTAACTTATATAGCAACACATGTAGTGCATTTCTGTGCAATTAACAACACACCTTTGATTCTATCTATGGTGTATTCTGCTTGTTTGTTATCCTTTGGAAGGATTATCTATACAAGGTAATAGGGGTGAAGTGTCCCAAAGAGGGGTTCACTTCCCAGCTACTGGAAAAGGGAGAGTGTATTGTGTGGCAAAGTGAGTACCCCCTTAGCAATGAGTGATGTAATCTTATGGACAACATATAGAAAGGTGAAACCATTAAGAGATCAAAATAATATAGAGTGAATTTACCTACTGCATATAAAACGCAAGGATATGAGAACATGAGAGAATATGATACTATGGTTTCAGGTGGCATTCACACAGTGTGAGTTACTTACTGAAGATAGATGGTGTAAATCGTAGTGATTCTATCATAGATGGACTGTGTATACTATAAATACATGTACATGTTACAAACCTGCTCCGTGTCGTCCTGTTGGTCTTCATTTTTGACCTTGATGTTAGTAAAGTACAGAACAGTACGTCACAATACATCACATACACATGACAAGACAGGACAGAACACAACAAGAACACTACATGACAGTATCTGTCTGTGATGGCATAAATAATGACTTTCTATGAATTGTAGGTTTGCTGGCTAAACACGTATCAAATGTCGGGCTCTTCCTCCTTCCTTGCACTCTATAATTTCAAACTCTGATTTCATTCTGTTTGCCAGAAATTCCATTATTTTAAGTGATCAAAATGTTTGAATCATTTAAATCTGTCAAATTCCAACTATTCTTTCAGAGGTGTGAATTTGTTATTATTGATGAAGCTGTACAGTTATTACTGATTCAGAAATGTGTTTCTTTTATATTATATTATCTCATTTTGTCAATCAGTTTTGGATAAATGTTTTTTTGTGTGTTGTGTTCACATCATCTACAAACTACACACCTCATCTGTATCTGTCTGTGTTTCCCCATCAATGTTCACTCCTTCATCATCTGCCTCATTAGTAACCTTTGTTAGTTGACAAAAGAGATGAGTTATGAGATGGAAGGATGATGATATTAGGATAAATAAGATAGATGTAATGAGATAAGGTGCACGATATATCAAGCATACAGCTGAAAGCTCCAAAATCACTTTCTGATTTTAGTCTGACATTGAAGTAGCTCATTATACAACACTGGGCTGGCACTAACATCTCTCACAAGTATTACAATGTAACACGATGATGTACATATACATTGTACATGTTATTGTTATACTATTACTGTAGTGTTAGTAACTACTAGGGTTAATGCTAGCACTAGTTAACACCAGGCTAGCAGAGTACTGACACTGGGCTGGCACTAGCATCTCTCACCAGTATATCTGTATGTTAACAACTAGCAGGGTTAATGCCTCCACTAGTTAACACCAGGTTGGCAGAGTACTGATACTGGGTTGGTACTAGCGTCTCTCACCAGCATACAATGTACATATACATGTATGTTAGCAACTGGTTATAATGTTTGCACTAGTTAACACCAGGCTAGCAGTGTACTAACACTGGGCTGGCAATAACATCGCACCAGTATACATGACTGTATGTTAGCAACAGGCAGGATTCAAGCTTGCACCAGAACTACTGTACATGTATGCTACACCTGACTCACTCAGTGCTAATTAACATCGGAGATCCACCAACATTCCCACCCCTGTTACTCTTAGCAGCTTGAAAGATTCATCCTTGCACTCAGCAATATACATGTATGTCAAAACAACGCTAGCTCAGTCACTTGACCCAGTGCTGATATACCTCACCAGCATGTGTTAGCAACTGGATGGGACCAATGCCTGCACCATACCTTTGTTAATGTCATTGTTAGCTCAGTACTAACACCGGACTGACACTAGTAACACCTCACCAGCATACATGTACGTTACCAACTGGCAGACTTACAATTTGCACCAGCACTATGTTAACAACTGGCTTGTTCAGTGCTAACACTAACATCTAGCTGGCATTATAAACATAACAAACGTCGCCCTAGGAACTTAGCAAGTGTTAGTACATGTAACTGGAAGGGTTCAATGCCTGCACCATCCCTATGTTAACACCATGCTAGCTCAGAGCTAATGTTACGCTGGGATTAGCACCTCACCAGCATGTATTAGCAGCTGGAAAAGTCAATGCCTGCACCATCCATATATTAACATCTGAAGGCTAACTCAATGTTAACATCAAGCTAATAATACCAGCCAAGCAATTGGAAAGGGATTCTTGAGCTGTATTGTAATTTGTACATAGAGGACAGGAAACATTAATAACACTGATGGGAGTATACCAGTTATGTAGACACTGAAACATCCACTTCGAAATACTGATTCAGAATTAGTTATAAATATTTTAAAGTTAATGTACATGTACTTGCGAAACTGGACGATAACAAGCTGATACAGTTGGAATGTTCACGTGTAACACGTTTCATTAAATGTGTTCCATGTTTCAAATCAGGCAAAATAAACTTTTGAGTTTGTTTCTTTCTATATTTATAATAGGCATTGAATGTTGCTATCTCATTAGTTCCTTATCTTTTGATGTTCATAAAGAATGCTGTAAAATGTGTCACAGGTGCAGATTACATTGTAGCATTAGAATTTACCGTACTCGTATGGTGTTTTAGACATATACATTGTATAGCTATACCTCATTTTGTTGTTCAGTTTGCTCCTTTACTTGTTCATCATGGACAGCAACCCCACTGACAGTTAAGTCCTTTGTTTTGTTAAAAGTGACAGACATAACATTTAATATGCAGGACAGACAGACATAAATGACATGATATACATAACATATGCAAGACAGACAGACATTATGTGAACATTACAAACATGATAATTAACATGTGATGTTGACATAACAGAGTATAGATGTTACAGACAGACAGACAGACAGATGGACATACAGACAGACAGACAGACAGACAGACAGACAGACAGACAGACAGACAGAAAAGTCAGACAGACAGACAAACAGAGAGACAGAGTCAGTCAGACAGACAGACAGTCAACAGACAGACAGACAGACAGACAGAACACATGGTACATAGATGTCAGGCATGATACAATTATGAAAGTCATGCAGGAATGAATATATAATGACCTAATTTGCATAATGAGATTAATGAAGAATATTAAGGATTATGCCTGTTTATAATTTCAAAATGACAATTTAAGTCGCTGATAGGATATGACAAACCTCCTCCTGTTGATCTGTTCCCTCCTCATCTTTAACTTCCTCTGTTCCCTGTTCTGTCTCTCCTTCTCCCTCCTCTTTCTTAACCTCATCACCCTCCTCTTTTTTATCCTCATCAACTTGTTCATCAGTAACTTCCTGTGTTAGTACATTAGGCATGCAATGAAGTGGTGGGTTTAATACTGACATGCAACATAGAAATGGTTTAGACAGACAGCCAGAACAGACACAGAAAGAGAGACAAACATACAGAACAAAGAGACACAGACAGAGACAGACAGACATAGACACAGACAGAACACTCATAGACACAGACAGACAGACATAGACACAGACAGAACACACACACAGACAGTCACACACACATCATGATAGAAATAATTGACAGTTAATGGTTAATAACGTTAATGAGCAGATGGTTGTAGATGATGAGTTTTGAGTTCAATCCAGTTTGATAATGTAACAAACACTACACTGTGATGACAAAATTATCAGATAGACATTTGTCAATAAACAATGTCTCCATAGTTGCGATATTTGTGTTTCATTCTGAGATGACACAATTCCCTCAGAAAGACAAGACAATACAAACCTGTTGTTCATCTATTTGTTCCTCATCTTTGGCCTTTACTACCTCCCCCTCCTCTTTCTCTCCTTCTCCCTCCTCATCTTTGACCTCTGTGTCCTCCCCCTTGTCTTTCTCCCCTTCTCCCTCCTCCTCCTCCTCTTTTTGCTCAGTTTGTTCATCACCTGGGTCTACTCCCTTTGTTAGTAATACAATTACAGGCAATGAAATGAATGATTTGTAAAGCAGATAGTCAACAGGCATACAAAACACAGATGAAAGAAACATGTAACAATACAACATACTTAACAGTACTTAAGAGACAGACAGACAATCAGATAGACAGACAGACAGACAGACAGACAGACACAATCAGATAGACAGAGGATTAGAGGCAAACACAAACAGACAGACAGACAGACAGACAAAGGAACAGAGACAGAATGACATTCATAGACATACAACGTACACATGTAGCTTCACTGGTGACATTAATAATTATTGTTATGTTAGTTCAGCACACAGTACATGTGTACTTGCAATGGGTTATGACCACTACAGTCTGTACATACTTTACTCTCCGAAGTATATCATTTAAACTTAATTACACAGTGGAGGATTGTAATAACTGTCTTCTTTCTTGGTTATTTACAAAATGCTCAGTTTTGCACCCTGTCCATATGACATGAAAACACACACCTCTTGTTCATCTTTCTGTTCCTCCTCCTCTTTTGATTCTTTTTCCTCCCCCTCGTCTTTCTCCCCTTCTCCCTCATCTTTTTCTCCCTCTTCCTCTAATTCTACCTGTTCCACAGTAACAGGTTCAGCAGTGTCCTCCTTTGTTAGCAAAGTACATGCAGTTAGAGAATCAGGAACTTGAGAGTGTTACTGCTATGTGCATATGACATGTTTACAACAATGACACACGATGACTGGTGAGAACAAGTCTCATTTTTGACATTTGTACGGTATACATGTACATCATGGTGGAAACTCCTATACATGTATGTACATAGCTCCACCTGCCAGTGGTTGGTAAGGAAGTCAATGCTTATTATAAAACACACAGTCACTTTGTGACAACTAAGATTGCAAAAAATTACCAACACAACTAATTTATAAAGCACAAAGTCAACCAGTATAATGTTAGCTTACAAGCAAATTTAAAAACACCTCATCATGTTTTGCCTAGACAGAAATAACCATTGCAGACATGAACACAAAACTGGCAGTTCTCCAAAGTCAGAAAATGCAGACTCAGACTATAGTGCAAGAATCAATAGAAAGCCAGTGATCTGCACTATACATTCCAGCACCATCTGCCTTCAATCAAAGCTCTATCTTGGTGAAATACTATGGCAATAGACAACCTTCACCACTAACCAATGTACTTGCAAGCACACCCAACCTACATTCTCCACAACTAACCAAAGTACTTGCAAGCACACCCAGCCTACAAGCTCCAAAGTGTAGTGCCATCCTACATGAAGCTTCTACTTTTAGACTAAAACCTTGCAATCTCTATGCTAAAAACTAGCGAGAGAGCGAAGTTCTGGCATATCAGAATGGCAGACTACATTTACAGGTGTACTGAAATTCAATTAAGATTGCTAATTACAATATATACATATCCACATCTGCGCGCACACGAACACACCCACATGTACACACAAATACACACACACACACACAAACACACAAATCACTATGACTTTAGCACTACAGAAGGCCACTTCTTTGCACCTACATGTATCTAATGGATAGAGGCAAATATCAAAAGTTACCAGAAAAATTCCCATTTAAAGACAGCGCAAATTTGACAGTTAATTCATAAAACACATGGATCCTGTCCACATGGTGAAGAGAGTGCTATTTACACTATCTGGAGTCACTGACCTGTTGTTCATCAGCTGCTTTCTCTTCCCCTTTTGTTTCTTCTGTGGTTGCTTCTTGTGTTGAAGCCTTAACATTATGGGCCAACAAAAATGTAAAACATAACAAAAAAAATCCCAAAATTAAAAAAATAATAATAATAATGAAAACAGAAATAATTGTTTAACTATCATAAAGAAAACTACAACACAATGTGATAATTAGGCAACAAAAAATGCAATGTTGTGGAGATGTATAATTTCATTTGAATATTAAATAAATATGTCTAAATCACATGTAGCATAAACAAACATAAACAAACATAGCATAAACAAACAGTTTGACAAACATGAAAAGTGACTTAATAAAAGTGTAACATACATGTGCAACGTACACGTCATGTATGTACATGTACAACCCAGTAACTTTTTATTTATACATGTAATGTGTCCATTTTGATTATGGGGTGGTCACGTTAAATATAACCCTACCTCTGTTTCTGTTGGTTTTTCCTCTGTTGTCTCTTCTACTAAACCCTCCTCCCCTGTACCCTTCACAAACAAACAAACAAACACAAACAAAACAATCACAAACAAAAGTAAAACAAACAATAAAACAAAAACAACACTCTGATAGACACGACCACATGAAAATCACAACATACGTAAACATGATATACATTGTACATATCACATTTTACAAGAGGACAAGGAAACATACAGTGATACTGACAGACAGTGCACAGAGATTCAGTTCATGACTAAATAGTGCACGAACCAGTACTAACTTTTAATTTACATGATGGAAAACATATAAAGAGTCATTCACTCTTAAGAAATTACAAGTTCCATCAATCCAATGTCTGTCTTTATATGTATAATACAGTGTTTGAACTAGAAAACAAGATAGAGTTGCAAGATATTTGAGGTAATCAAATATTGGACTGTTATGCTAACTTGTTAAGTCTACTGCTTTCATAATATGAGAAGGTGGAACGTACCACAAATCATAAATGTAAAGTTTTGTACTTGCTATTACTGGGCTAGCATTAGGCTAGCAGCCACTAGCCCAGTGCTACATTTGTACAGTCATGTATGCTAACATTATCACCTCATCATAATACCCGGTACCTACATGTACATGTATGTTTACAATATCAGCAACTGCCTGTACTAGCCCACTCTTCGTACCAAGTTGATCCAAGGTTATTTAACCTTAAAGTGGAAGAGTCTGCGCATTTACAGTCCTGACTGGAATATTATCAGGCTATCCCTTTGCTACACAATGTACAATAGTAACACTGGGCTGGCACTAAAACCTTGCCCATATTACAAATATTAGCAATTGCCTATACCAGCCCAATCTTCATACCAGGCTGATAATAGGGAACTTGCAATCCAAACTGAGCATGCTCAGACGCAAAGGACTATGGGATTATCTATGGTTATTGTAATACCTAATCAGGAGCTACTGATAAAATAAACCTCCCACAATGGTTATGGCAACTATGAATTAATCACTTGTGGTTACAAACAATATAACATTATGTTTACAATACTATTTGATTAGTGTTTATTATCACATTTCCCATGATGCAACATTCAACATGGCGGGTTTGCAAGTTCCCTATTACAAGGCTATCAAATGAGAGAGATTTTTGAGCTAGGTGTATGTTAATTGATGTTCTCCTTATATGCCTGGGATAAAGCCTTATATGAACAACACCACAAAACATAATACAGATTATTAATACAATGTCATGATTGATATAAACTTACAGATTGCTCGGACTTCATTTCTTTGACTGATTTCCTAGCTTGAAGTCCCTTAAAACCTGCCTGTATTTTCACTGCTGCTTTCTCAACTTCTGGATCATTAAGATCAATATCAATCTCCTCCTCTTCCTGTTTGGTTTCTTCTTCTTTCCTATAAGATGTAAAAATATTTGAAATTATTGAAAGTACATCTGACATGTACTGTAGTTTGTTGACAACATCAACTCTTGTGTACATGTAAATTATACTGCCTTTTAGTATACTTGTATTCATCATCAACTTAAAGGAAAAGCCCAGTCAGACTTATTGCTGCCTTTGGTACAATTATATTGATTACTGCTTTCACCTTACAGGAAAAGTCCAGTCAGACTTATTGCTGCCTTTGGTACAATTATATTGATTACTGCTATCACCTTACAGGAAAAGTCCAGTCAGACTTATTGCTGCCTTTGATACAATTATATTGATTACTGCTATCACCTTAAAGGAAAAGTCCAGTCAGACTTATTTCTGTCTTTAGAACACCTGTAATGTTTATTGCCATCAACTTCAAGAAAAAGTCCAGTCACTTATTTCTGCCTTCAGTACACTACACTTGTTCTGTTTACTGTTATTAGCTAACATATGATTTTGGGTGATCAGTAAGTTAAACAACTTGAAATGTTGTAGAGAAGCCCTATTGCACTTACATGTATTTGGATATATTGAGGGTTTCCTGCAAGGCTTTATGGAAAAGACTAGTGAAAATGATGTAATCACAAGAGGTTTTCCCATAAACCCTTGCATAAAATCTCCAAAATGGCTGAACACATGTTAAGTGCAGTATGGCTTCTTCACAAGATTTCAAAGCATCTAGTAAGTTACAAAGAAAGATGCTATTTATCACTCAAAACCACATGTACATGTAAGTTGATAGCATAATAATAATAGCAGTAATAAGTATAATGAAACTTGTGAAAGCAGAAATAAGTCTGACTGGCCATTTTATCTAAGTTGATAGCAGCAATCAATACAAGTATATCCTAAAAGCAGAAATACAGTAAGTCTGGCTAGACTTTTACTTTAAGTTGACAGCAGTAATAAATATAAGTGTATTAAAGACTGAAATGTCTCACTATACTTTTACTTTAAGTTGATAGCAGTAATCAATACAAGTCTTCTAATGGTATATGTAGAAATAAGGCTAGTTAGACTTTTACTTTTAAGTAGACAGGGGCAATCAATACAAGTGTACTAAAAGCAGAAATAAGTTTTACTACACTTTTACTTTAACTTAGTTGATAGCAACAATCAGTACAAGTTAACTGAAAGCAGAAATAAGTCTGAATGCATTTTTTCTATTAAAGAGTTGGAGTTCCACATACATTTGTAGGGCTGTCTTGTGTGTCATAAACATACAAATTTGTATCTGTGTGCAGATTAAATTATACATCAATCATGTACATGTCCTTACTTCATCTGGTCGACTTCTTTCCTAGCTTGATGACCTCTAACTTCTGCCTGTATTTTAGTTGCTGCCTCTTGTTGCTTTGGGTCACTGGTATCACCAATGTTCTCCTGAAAACATGGCAAACAAAATAAAAACAGAAAAAAGGTGACTTAAAAAATAAAGAAAATATATCTAAATAAACTAAGTATGAGTGGTGAAATCATGGAGATGTGTTGTATTATGATGGTGTTTGCAGTGGGGGTGGGGGTGGTGATGGGGATGGTGGTGATGATGATGATGATGATGATGATGATGATAACTTATTAAGTAAATGGAAGTTGTGTCATTGTAAAATATTATATATCTACAAAGAGTTCTTTACTATTTAGAATATTATAAACAGACAATATCATGCTCACTTAAAAGCAGGATGAAGCAAGCAGACGAAAAAAATTATAGTATACAGCTTTAAAAAATGAAACATACGAGTATAGATGTATGTCATTAGAAAGTGAAAAAAAAATATAACAGAAAAGTTAGAATGGAGGAGAAACCACAGGGGATCGAGCATGTAGGAAATTTACACTTGTTTGACCACAAATTTTATGAAATTAATTGAGAAGAGAACTCTAGACATCTACACATTTTTAACTTGGTATTTGAGTGATATGACTTCACCCATACTGAGCTATAGGACTCGGAGCATAAAAAATATATGAGTACATGTATGTCTTGTGGACCAATTTCACAAAATATAAAAGTACTTAAAAACTACCCAAATATGTTACATTTTAATTTAAAGCTTGTTTTTCTGGTCTTTTTTTTAAATTAATGGTTATTTTAGGTTCACCATTTTGTTTTTTAGGAAAAATTGAAAATCTTTTATACTTTACATAAACACAGGATTTGTCGGCCATATTGGATTTTATAAACTGTCATTTTGATCTCTACTTTAAAAAAACTTTGCTAGATAACCACTGACCAGAATTACTTTTCTTGATTTTAACAGAGTGGGATTGAGATTTCTTGAACAAAGTAAAACAAAGAGCAAGAGCTTAAAGTGGACATATGGATGAGGATTGGGTATTTATTTTGGATTTCACTAAATATAAGACCATTTTATCATCATGGCATCCTACTTGAAAAATCAATGTGAAACAACATATGTCAAGTCCTTGTTTATAACTCAATACATTGCAAAAGATTAATAAACGTGTAAAATCTGTGTTATTGTATGTACAATAACAAACTTTTTACACATTTTTCAGCTTCTTGCAAAGTATTGAGTTACAAAGAAGATTTTGTCCATGTTGTTTCACATTGTTTTTTTATGTAGAAAACTATGATAAAATTGTTTTATAAAGTAAAAATCCAAAATAAATACCAATCCTCATCCATATGGCCACTTTAAAAGTGTTTTTTGGGTTGTCGTTTTTTTAGGTACATACATTTAAAGCTGCATGAAAGCAAGTGACTAATAGCAAATTTGTAATTGTTTGAGACAGTTTTGATTACACTAGTACATATAGGTAGATACTAAGACAGGTATAACCTTCAAAGTCATGTTTGGACATGCTTCAATTGAAAATTCACTGCATTTCAAGTGAAAAAAATGGCTGAATATATTATAAACTGATGATCATGAAATGATGATAACATGCTAGCGATGTGGATATGACATTTCCATTAAAAACATTAATTGTAACAGGACAAGTCTAAGGTTTTGATTGATTTGGGATGGTTATGAGTTTAATAACAAAATGGTGTAAGACTCAAAAACATAAAAGTATGATGGAGCAAAAATAAACCACTATCAGCCATGGTTTGCGAAAGTCTCACGCGTTTGGAGCGTCGCGACAGCTTGGAGAGGCCCTTTCCCATGTTTAGTATTTGAGGTGAAGAAGGTCTGTAAGGGAAAGATGTGAGGTGTGTCAGTCAGTGAGTTAGAGAAAGGAAAACACACATTGATTTTTGTACAGGTTTGTGAAAATGGTAGAGAAAATGTGTTGGGACTACATTGTATGTGCATTAGAGAAGGGTTCATGTATGTACATGTATGTGTGTGCAGGTTACATACATACTTGATTGTATAACTTTACATAGTGGTAAGAATAATGTGCTAGAACCATGTGCATTTGTAGTATGTAGTTTGAGAAAGGAGACACTGACGTGGAGAAAATGAGTTGAGACCATGACTATATACATGTACATTAAATTTGTATAATAAGAGAAGGAAACAGCAAATTGCTTGATACTGTCATGATAGATGTAATGTAAATGCTAGCCTGGAATTCATGCAGATGGGGATTTTGAATTCGTCACTTCCCCATCATTCCCAATCATTCCCAATGATGGGGAATCCAAATTCAAACTCCACATTCACCTGGATTAATTCTAGCCTAAGTAAACAATAAACATGTACATGTATGTATACAAAAATGGTAGAGAAAAGGTGCTCGGATCTTGTGTACATTGTACATTAATATTGTACTTTGTATTGTAACTGTTAGAGAAATGAAAAGCCAATTAATTAAATGTGCTGGTACCATGTGTACATACATATACATGGTGTGAAAATTATTTTCTGCCTCGGAATGTCAGAACCCAATGGAATGAAATAATGAATAGATTATTTACATCATTCCCTGCCACCTAAATTAGTAAATGTATCCATTCTTAGACTATCTTTTAAGGCATGTGTTTGCGTTCTTTTTGGTGCCTGTCAATCTCCTTAGTCCTTGGCAATTACAGTGGACATATGGATAAGGGTATTTACATTGTATTTTGGATTTTTTAATTTATATAAAACAATTTTGTCATTGCTTCCTACTTGAAAAACCAAATAATGTGAAACAGCGTTGATCAAGTCTGTGTTTGTAACTCAATACATTTCAAAAAGCTAAAAAAAATGTGTGAAAAGTATGTTATTGTACATACAATTACAGACATTTTACACATTTAGTAATCTTTTGCAATTTATTGAATTACAAACATGGACAAGGACTTGGTATGTATTGTTTCACATTTATTTTTCAAGTAAATATAGGAAGCCATTTTTATAATATAAAAATCCAAAATAAATATCAAATCATCCTCATCCATATGGCCACTTTAAACAAATTGTTCCAGTTAATAGCATAGTGTAATAGTAATTCATCTGATGAAACTACATATTATTGTAAAAATAACGATAACAATTTTCAGATCTGCATCTCCCACCTCTCATTTTAAAGTTTAGCTATCCATGTACAATGTATTGTGGGTAGTTTGTAATTGTCTAAATTTGGGTTTAAATTCCAAATAAAAAATCACATCACATCTCTACAAAACAGTAATTGAATCATCGATTTTTTTTACATGCATACATGTGATAGTGAAAAGGTTAAGATGTTTAATTCCTGCTGAGAACACTTAAACTGATTAGTAACAGCTGTAGGAGATGATGCCAGGAAAGACAGATGCACAACTAAAACTCTCCCTAATCAAGGATTGAGATTGGACTATTACGTATTCCATTCATGTTTTAACTAAGGAATCGAGTTGCATACAAATGTCATCCGAATGGAATAAATGATACATGTATTGCATTTGCAAGAACCAACAGATGTACTGTTACTACTCAGCCTGCTAGATATCAATTATTCAATATATGTATATATATATATATATTCAAGTACTGAATACATTGATGTACTCCTCCTAGTTGGCTAAGGGACTATCGCACAATGTCATACAAGCTGATAAGCGAACTTCGTTTCTTTAGGGGGAGGGGGTCTGGTGCCAATAGGATTGTTCAACTTTGTTTTCACACTTTTATCCAAATTTTGAAAAAATTCACACAGTCTTCAAAGATAACAGGTTTAGTATTTACTACTGAGACATTCATACGTTGATTAAAATTTACGGCTAATATGATATACATACTATGTACATGTATGGTACTGGGTTTCCAGTAGTATTTCAAATTCAATGTGTTTATTATGATGTTTTTACATTGCATCGATTGTAGTGTTTGTAACCAATATACAATTTCCATAATGATTTACATCATATAAATGTGTCGATTCCTACTTATCAAAGTTTATTTAATGGAACTTAAGAAGTGAGAAGGAGGTTTCGTCCTAAACGGACAAAGTTTGTTTAATGTGCTTCTGTAATATTGTGCGATAGTCCCTAACCTGGTAGTATGCATATAT
Source organism: Glandiceps talaboti (assembly GCF_964340395.1). Taxonomy (NCBI): domain Eukaryota; kingdom Metazoa; phylum Hemichordata; class Enteropneusta; family Spengelidae; genus Glandiceps; species Glandiceps talaboti. Next base: position 12,784,488 of record NC_135557.1, on the reverse strand, counting down.
TGAATAGCATATCAGTCATTCATATTTCATTGCTGGTTATTTCATCCTAAAAAAATTGCAGGCCTGAGTTTAGAGATATTTTACTGATCAGAAGGAATTTTAACCAAAAAAATTACTGATATTCAGTGTCTGATTTGTATCTTATTTCTACATTTTTCTTTTTTATATGTTTCTCTGAAATCTGAAGTAATTGTTCAAACATACATGTACATGTGGTGATGTAAAATCATGAAATGATTCTCCAAGACCCATAAGTTTATATCTCATTTCCTGGAGTGGTGTGGTCTGCTTTCATGATTCTAAATCTTTCCAATAACAGTTTGAAGATACAATGTCACGCAAGCCCTGGTGAGTGTCATGTACATTGTACAGGTACGTATTAAATATGCAACTGCATGATCGAGAATAAATTTTGATCACAGAGTCCAATAAAATACTGAATTTCTGTGGATTTAACTGCCCTTGACCACAAAACTACATGTACATATTTTATAAATCACGATAAAATCCACAATATCTTGCATTTTTTATGATACGATAAGATTTCCACTTACATGTGTATCATATGGCATAAGATTTTGCCTAGAACTATTCTATTAAACTTAAAAGTATTATTATCAATTAATAATTGAGAACACTGATAAGCCAAGAACTACATTGTACATGTAGTTTAGTATATCAAAAGATGATAACACTTACAATGTACTTCTGAGCTTTGGGTAAGTTATACTGTACTTCTAGTCAGGAGCTGTCTCACATCAATCATGTGATGACAGTCTGACTTACACAAATTTTAATAATTATTCCCCACTGAGATTTATACTTTATCTGTCTTAACACAACAATGGATATTGGTACAAATTATCAATGACAAGTTAGACACTTCAGTCTATAATCAATTCTACTCAAGCAAGACACACTTATAGAGTACATGTATAAATGTATGGGTGATATATACACTCAGGTCTTTACAATTTATACTTCTACCATGCGCAAGTCAAGTTCTTGTCTTTAATGTGCTCCCTAACTTGCAATTTGACACGCCACTGAAACACACAATTTCTAGTCACGCACCAACATTTGGTATTCCCTATCTCTTACTACATATGCATTGCTCATTTTGACTAACAACAACAAAATTTGGCTATCATACATGTACATGTACACTGTAGGTTACTTGTATTGTGCTATGTGATGTAAACATGATTACCATATCCAACATTGCTGCGGGAAATCATAACCTAATTTTGGGTGTGACTACATGACCATTATAGCGAAATGCCAGGTGTGGTAGGGGAAAAGTGAGAGCAAAATCCAAAAAATGCGCGTGCACAAATGGATTCCAGTAAACCCTACTCAGTGACACTGTGACACTCGTTAAAATGGGTATTTTTGCTCATGTTAAGCGTGCAAGTAATTAAGCAAAGTAACAGAGTAAGCCACACTGGCACTCATATGCCATGACCCAGGGAGTTCTGTGAAAGCGCAAAATGCATTCACATTGTATAACATATGCTTCTGTTAATACTAATAGCAAACTGTCAGGCATAGTGGGGAAAAATGAGTGCAAATCATGACTGAATTTCAGGTTGGTACAAGTCATACAGTTGCGGCTTAAAGTATTGATTTTGTATCTAAATGGCATTAAGATGTATATCATTGCATTAACCTTACCTATTAATATCATATGTCATAAATCTACTGTCTTATCACTGTCATAGTAATCATACACTAGGGATTCCACATCAAACATCGTCTCCTGACATTATCATGTCAAATTATCTATTTTTTATGTTCAATGTAAAACTCACATTAAGAATTAAAATTACAGTGTACATGTATACCATCTCTCTCTCTCTCTCTCTCTCTCTCTCTCTCTCTCTCTCTCTCACTCTCTCTCTCACTCTCTCTCTCACTCTCTCTTTCTCTCTCTCTCTCTCACTCTCTCTCTCTCTCACTCTCTCTCTCTCTTTCTCACTCTCTCTCTCTCTCTCTCTCACTCTCTCTCTCTCTCTCACTCTCTCTCTCTCTCTCAACTCTCTCTCACTCTCTCTCTCTTTCTCTCTCTCTCTCTCTCTCTCTCTCTTGTCTTCATTTTTAAAGCATTTTTTTCTTTAAAATCTTGTACGCAGATCAAGTACATAGGTCAAGGTCAAGGTCAAGGTCAAGACTAGAAGACTTTAAAGCTCATATAATCAATTTCAAAGTTGAATATTTGAAATGTACACACAGTAGATTATTCTGACATACATGCACAATTGGAATTTGACCTTCCTGTCTTCATTTTGAGATTGATTAGTTTTCTGGTTTAAAGGGTTACACATGAATAGACACCTTTTAGATTATAAATTGTATAGTCAAAAATTTATGACAACAAATACATGACTGTATGCTGTTACAAAAAAATGATTTTTTAGTAATTATCAAAATTAAACTCTCTACACCTGTCATATATGCAAGTATCATAATAGTAAAGTTACAAGTTAATAAAGATACAGTACTCATCACAAATTACTTTTTTAATTGTAAATCAAAAAAAAATAAGAAAAAAGGAGAATCATGGAAACATTTTTGTGTTTTAAATGAACATCTCTTTTGAATCCCAATATTTTTCTTTGTTCAGCTATGGAAACTTTCAGTGGCCTAGGGAGCCTTGATTCACAGGTTACAAAATTATTATGTGACAAGTGTTTTACAGCTGAATGAGGAAACTATTGGTGAATACTATATGATCTTATTAATGCAAGTTTGAAATTGAGAAATTTGATTTTTTGATCTGTTGACTCACTTTTGAGTAGTAATAATGTACATTGTACATATATATGCATGCTATTTGTACAGTCAGAAAATAAATTTGGAATCTGCTATCCACACATGTACAACTGGAATGCTTTGTATAATACACGTAAATGGAATTCCATTTTTAAATGACAACGTTTTACAAGGCACTCTAGTCAAAGCTTTCATTTATGCTATTTCTAAAATCTGACCTGTATAAGTTTCCCTTACTACACATAATAGTTTCAGTATTTCAGGCAACGCACACATACGTACGTACGTACGTACGTACGTACGTACATATATCTAACTACTAGAACAACAATTGAAACAATAAACTTTAGTGTTGCCAGTTGGTTATTACTATTTATACCATGCACATGTAAAGTTGAACAAAAAATATTGAATATATACTCTGGTCGTTCTATATGTCATGACAACACATGTCTAAGTCACTGGTTCTGATATGTTCAAAATATGAGTCAAAACTTTCAATATTGTCATTAGTTTTCCCAATTTTACTTTGATATTACTAGCGCTGGTATAATTATGTTATTCCCTAATATTTTTCTTCATTCAGCTGGAAAAATACTTGGAAAAATACTTGAAAATACTTTGTGTCCTAAGTGTTGTCACGACTCATCTAGTGACTTGTATACTGACAAAGGCCCCTTAGGTCACTCATATTTTCCTAGGCTGAACGAAGACAGATATTGGGGAATACAATGTAACCTCTAAATGTACTGTACTATTTAATTTACAAGTCATTTTGCATCCATATAAAATTTGAAGAAGAAAAAATCCCTCTCCCCTCAAAAAATTAAATCATGAAACTGGCATTTTGTATGCTACCCGTACATGGATACATGATATATATACCATGATATAAATATGAATACATTTTGTGATAGATATGGCCTACCTGAACTACCGGTACATGTAAGTCAAGGTTTCAGATTATAACCTCCTTGTGAGTAAAATTTTTCCAATTGTTTTTACAGTTGCACTTTCTTTCCCTGTCTTGATGTTAGTAGGTTTACATAGTCATTGACAGATGTTTGTGTGTGTTTAACTGCATTAGTCTGTGTGTCAAGATAGCTGATCCATATTAGTTATCCAAACAACTACAGACTGAATCCTGGCATTGGCTGCATTCTATTTGTAGTCACATGACTAAATTCCTGGCACCTACAGTTATCTGTAATCCCATTGGTCAAATGTTAATTGTAGCAGCACTTTTGTTTAGTCACATGATCACCTATCTGATACCTACTGTTATCTGTATTATGATTGGTGGAATGTTGCAGAAGCACTAGCAGGGATGTGGTTAGCATTGCCTTATCTGCATTTTACTTTTTAGTAGTAGGCATCAGATAGGCGGTCATGTGATTTCTAGTCACATGACCGCCTATTTGATGCCTACTAGTATGTACATGTAGTATTATCTGTAATCTGATAGGGTCAAATGTTTTTGCAGGGTGTGATTTACATTACAGTATAATGTATACATGTACTCAAGCTACATGTAGTTTCAAATGTGTACATTGTAGCATGGAAATATCTGTACATGGATGGCCTTTTCTTAAATTTTGTTTACAATGATGAATATTTTTTTCTCATTGCCGATGTGTTTACTTGATTATTTCATTTTCCTTACTTGATATGTAAATTTGGTTGTTGTTTTTTCGACCTCTGGCAAATAAATAATAATCAAAATTTAAAAAAAATCTGTCAGTCTGCACTTGGCAGTACTGTTTCAATCAATTGTAAGCTATTTATTTCTGAGGTGCAATATACATTGGGAATGATTATAAAGCAAAAATTCAAGTCTAGTACTGCTGGGCCTACATATACGTTTCTACATGTATGAAAATCACACATGTACATTTATATGACATACGTGTACATGATGATGTACAACACAAAATTGGTAGTTGTTGAAACTCAATCTTTGCTTTGCACTATAAACTTTAATAGCGGTACTTTCTACTGTATTAGAACCTGTATTATAAATATGTCATTGGAGAGGAATAGAATAACAACTAACGTAGACGACATGACTGTATGGTTTTAAAGTATCCATTTCACTTTTTATACACATGTAAATGAACATCTTCTAATACAGTCTTTTCACATTAAAGGTGGTACATACTTCAATAAAAGGCAATTTGCCACAATACACACATACATACATACATACATACATACATACATACATGTACATACATACATACATGTACATACATACATACATATAATATATATATATATACATACACATACATGTACATACATACATACATACATGTACATACATACATACATACATACATACATGTACATACATACATATAATATATATATATATACATACACATACATGTACATACATGTAGATACATACATACATACATACATACATACATACATACATACATACATACATACATACATACATACATACATACATACACATATAGCTACTGTGATTAGTTACATTGATTAATTAAGGTACAAATGTACAAGAATGTTGGTTGGGGATCAATTTCCCTGAAAATTAAAGTTTTTAAAAATCAACCAAACTCACTCTGACATATGAAGCTTGAAAACTTCCTCATTTTTTAAACTTTTGAAATTAAAAGAAAAAAATAGGGTTCACCATTTAGTTTTCAAGTAAGTGATGATCACTTAAAAAAAATGTCATACTTTTGAATTAAAGAAACTTTGGGGTTCGCCATTTTTATTTTCAAGAAAAGTGATGATCGGTGAAATTTACAATATCGGTTTTTTTACTTATTTACATCATTTAGGGATAATACTGCATAATACACTTAGCATTGTATTCACAATAATTCAACCTGGATTTGTTTCCAAGTTGAACTTGACCTTTAATTTTATATGCTATTAAAGACTACTTAAAAACCAATCAAGAAATTCTAATCTTTTAATTGCAATTGACGAGGATTGCTAATTAATTCTACACAAGGTTACAGGATGAATGAAGATCACTGATTAGTGTAATCGGAGTGACAGTTTCAGTGATGAAATGTGATCAGTTGGTCCTTGTGGAGATGTGAATGATAACTGCAGTACATTATACACCATGCTTTTAAGCTGACATGCTTTTTTTTTAGAGGTTGAGAATATAAAGGTGTGTACATTTACACAACAACTTGCATTCACTGCGGCTTTTGTAGGTCAAATACTAGTATTGTGATTGCTGTCTACAAAAAATAGCCACAAGCGATGCTGTTACAATTTAGTTTGTTCAGAAGTCACATAAAATTGTTGAGATTATTAAATGATGGTAGTCACTACTTTCAAAATGGAAAAAAAATAAATTGATAACTTTTTTTTACAGTTATTTGTCTGCTGTAAACAAGTACAAAAAATGATTGAATATCCGCCTGCATTTGTAAGTTTGCATGTACCAGGGGCTTCTCACTGAGCTGGGTGATTCTGATTACATGACATACAAATGTACGTCAATCTACCTGACTTCCCCTCGTATTTCATCAGGGTCCCCCGAACAAAAAATTGTGATGCACAAAATAAACAATTACATGCATGTATAAGGTCCTAAAATTTACGCAACTGTTCCTAGATTGTTTCCCACTTTGTTGCCATGGTTCCAAAATTGTAGTAAAAACAAGTTTTATGTAAGCAATTTATAATACATGTGTATCATGTACTCGTACTCGTTCATCAGAACAAAAATAACTTGATAATACATTTTGGTTATTTTAAATGTCAGACAAGACCCTAGAGAATTACAAAAAATACAATGAATGAATTGACCTAGAAGTCATTATTATAAATTCTTCAATTTATGACTAACATTAATGTTTTGCTAGTTCATCTAGTCCATCCAATATAATGAGGCCCCAGTGGTATTCCTACAACCAGTCTGTTCTATATTCTGTAAACATTGTAAATCACTTTACAGTCTTACCTCGGAATGTACACATGTACTTTTAAAATATATTTTAGACATAATTCCCTACATTTTTCTGCCTTAAGGCAAGAAAAATACTAGTCTAGTTCCTATACAGTATCGTTACGATTTATACCTTCACTCACAGTATAGTCAAGACCCTGACGAAAGGTGTTAATTATGGTTCAACCCCATAGTGAGCAAAGCTCGAACAGAGCATGTCACTAGTAATAAAGGGCTGTGGTCATTGCTCATTAAATATTCGTTTGGTACAGTTGTTTTGACTATGTCCAATGTCCAACCAGGACTCCACTGACAGTCCTTTAAATTATATGACGTGGGGACCCATCAACATAATCATGTTTATATGAACACAGCAGGAGGGAGCAGAGGAATGTGTGCTGATTGAGGGCATTTGACCACAGGCTGGTCATCCAGACTAGGAAAATACAAGTGACCTAAGGGGCCTTGTTAATATGAGGGCTGATACAATTTATACAAAAGAGATTCAAGAGCTGTTGTATATTGTAATTTGATGGGAGTCCAGTTCAAATTACCTGGGAATCTAGGTAGATTTTATTATAAACATTCTTGTACGTACAAATGTACAAAATGTACATGCATGTCTACACATGTACATGGACACAGTAACTGTTCTACACTTACAGCTATAACAGATTTACATTATACAGTACAAATATACATTGTACAGTATATGTTAACAAATTGGACAGGAATTCCTGACCAGTATTGTACAATGTTCATGTACACATTTGATGGGGAGCCCAGTAAGGGAAAGAATCCAATTCAAGATGTCGGTTTCCCTCCGGGTTTCTGCAGATACATTCGGGTGTCTGAAAACACCCGCGATTACCCTCACTCAGGTGATAATGAGCCTGTAATGAGCACACCTCATCAGCCCAACCGCGGGTTTTCGTGCCTATTGTTTAACGTTCTATTGCTATGCAAATAAGTAATTGCTACACCAGACTGGCCAGCATGACATTCTTTGTCAGATATATAAACATATCATTAAAACAGGAAAGAAGTGTGCAAAACATCGTACCATATTTGCTATCCCGGCAACTAGTACATACTATCGTTCACGACACTGCGTAAAGTCATCGTCAGCCCGATCATATGCACACAGTTCATGTACTCGCCGACAAAAGTTCAATCGTATCTCACAGACTTCTCCATAATGAAAGTGTTAATTATCAATATGACATTGCTACATAGTAAGATTGCGTAAATTATCGCTGACCCGATCGTACTTATTTATTATTCACGTAATTATTTGTGTACAATATGACATTGCTACATAGTAAGATTGCGTAAATCGTCGCCGACCCGATCGTACTTATTTATTATTCACGTAATTATTTGTGTACAATATGACATTGCTACATAGTAAGATTGCGTAAATCATCGCCGACCCGATCGTACTTATTTATTATTCACGTATAGGCCGTAATTATTTGTGTACAATACGACATTGTTAGAGCCATGATAGTAAGATTGCGTAAATCATCGCCGACCCGATCATACTTATTTATTATTCACGTAATTATTTGTGTATTGCTTTAAAAAAAAACAATTTACCATCCATATTTACCCCGATCGGGATAATCATAAAGTTGTGCGACTTTGCCTGAGAGTGAGTAACTATGTCGAAGTGTAGATTTTTTTGAAAAGAAAAAAACCCACAGAAATACCCCGTAGCGTATCAATCGAGAGAGAGAGAGAGAGAGAGAGAGAGAGAGAGAGAGAGAGAGAGACAGAGAGAGACAGAGACAGAGACAGAGAGTTGTACATGTATACGAGGATTTACCCTGTTCATGTTGCTCCAGAATCCCAGTGCAGTGAAGAATTTATTGATCTTTAGCAATTTATGTCTCTTTTTGCACTCGATAGCCATGGTTTGTTATACGTTTTTTACGGCACGTCACTGTCAACATAAACCTCTGCAGCGTATACTATATAAACGTGTTATAGCGAAAAGTTATGAATGTGTGAAGCCTGCCTTGTAGCTCGCTTGTCAACGCATCACATGGCGTCACGTAACATAATTTTTACAAATGAAGAGAATTGAAAATATAGCAGGTAAATTTACTAAAAATAATTTTTATTGAAATTTGTACCGTTTTTGATAAGAATTTCTTAGAAAAAAATGTGACAATCACTCAAATATAGCAGTTTTGATTTTCAGAAAAATATAATTGTGAACGAGGATGATGAACTTGCGCCCTCTAACCTTTCAAACAATGAATGTTCATGACGTTCACCATCGCGCATCATCGCTTTCGAAAAGGCCTTATACCGTCGTGATTAAACTTAGTAGTACATGACTTGACGCAATATTCGACATGACGAAGCTATGTGATCGTCGAAGGTATGCTAGTCCTGCCACAAAAGATCAACTATATTTCTCTTTCATAACGAGATGATTTGTCAATGTGAAAACATCGTGAATGGCTGTTATCATGTATCTTCATCATGTCCATGCAACTAATTTGTGAACAGCACCACCCTCTTACAACTTATACAAGTATGTGTTGCATGAACTTCTCGTAACATATGTGTCAAAAATCCTAATATCCCAGACTAATACCTGTAAAGAAAGGTTTACATAAAATAACAACAAAAGCGAAAGAAATGTCGGCAATGACAGAGTGGAACTACGAGTCAGACGGCCGGGTACGCTATGCAACTGTTAATGTTACACGTACGTATACACGAAGTTACGATTCTGATCCATGAATGTTCATGTTTGTATTACGCTAACACACAAATGTCCGATAGGTTTTATATTTTCCTTTATTTGACAATCACCTCACTATATGTATGCCTCCACTACATTTATTTTTTAGAGTCAAAATTTGACCTGATACTCATGTGGTGACGTTCATGCGGGTGTCTGTACGTACCCGCGGTACCGTTATGTTGTAATTTATTGTAATCAGGTACACCTTTCGCCTCAACACCCGCATGTCTGCATGTCATGAATAATCAACAGAAACACAAAGGCACCCGCATGCGGGTTTTGGTTTCTGCAGAGACCCGGAGGAAAACCGACATCTTGAATTGGATTCTTTCCCTAAGATGACCAGGGAACTTGATTACATAGATTTTACTTCCACACAAGTATGTATTGGCTATTGCCTTTAAAGTGGCCACATGGATGAGGATTGGGTATTTATTTTGGATTTTTAGTTTATCATCATGGCATCCTACTTGAAAAATCAATCTGAAACAGCATAGAGCAAGTCTGTTTTTGTAACTAAATACATTGCAAAAAGCTAAAAATGTGTAAAAAGTTGGTTATTGTATGTACAATAACAAATATTTTACATATTTTAACCAGTCTTTTTGCCATTTATTGAGTTACAAACAAGGACTTTGCATATATGTTGTTTCACATTGATTTTTTCAAGAAGGACACCATGATAAAATTGTCTTATAAATTAAAAATACAAAATAAATACCCATTCCCAATCTTCATCCATAAGGCCATTTTAACAAAAACATTGGTGTACATGTATATTTTGTACCTGTATATATACATGTACAAGTGGTTCTTTAGTTCCATTAAACATACACTTTATAAACTGGAATGGGAGTATTTCTATTAAAAATACCCTCACAACAGGATCTAATTAATTTCCTCTATGTGATGGTACAAAACAGGTGCAGAACTACAAGACATGCTTACTGATTGTCACTGTTTCAAGCAATTACACCTCAAAGTCTACAAATGTCTAAATCAGGAAATAGATGACGTGCAAAGGAAATGAAAACCTCCATCAAAGAGTACTCTGTACTTACATGTAGACAGAGAGGTTGTGGGAAAAAATAACTATGCTAAGCAATTGTACCCACACTGTAGCCTAATGTGTGTGTGTGGGGGGGGGGGGGGGGTATTTCGCATTTTTGGATTTTTTTCAAGAAATTTTTTTGGGACTCTGCGAGTAGGGATTTTCATTAGTAACTATGAACTCAGCATCTATTCATTGTCATATTTATCGTTTGTAATTAATTTAGCAAAGCAAGTTGGGAACAGTTTCCTTTAAATACATGTATCGTCTTGTACAAAGCCAATTAAAACCAGAAGTTTGATGCAGCATGTACATTAAGTATATTCAGTTAATATTGTGTAATAATACATAACAAACTATCTATGCCCTAAGGTACATGTTTTAATGGCTGTTTGATGTTTGTGTGTTTACATTCTTTTATAAATATGTTATAGATATACATATGTGTAATACAAATTTAACAATAATAACGAACTAGATTTTAGTAATTTAATATTATATCATGTTGGAGAATTTCTCCTAAAAGACAAAATGGCAATGAACAAAAGGAGCAACATGTCCATTGAAAATTATGAGTATTAATTTATCAGTCAGTGCTTTGTTGGTGTGTTTGTTAATATATACCTTTTCTTAAAATGACTGATACAAGCTGAGTTAAAACAAATGTAAGCTTTTCGCTTTGAATTCCTGAAAATACACATGTACATGTACATGACCTACAACTTAAAAAGTTAATTCAAGTTAAAAAAAAACAAAAACGTAAATTTACATATAATATTAATGACATTACAATTTGTGTTCTGGCATTCTTAGAAAGATGATTGCATGTACTAGGGAGTTCATGTATATTTAAAAAATATAATGTGTAATAAATTACATCATCAGATCATTTTATTAGTAATAACAGGTTTCACTTCAGTGACGTAGTGGTTAAGTACACATCCATAACTTAGTAGAATACATGTACATGTATTACGAATACCAGTGTGCCCTCTAAGCCTATTTGACGCACCACTGACAAACGCAATTTCTAGTGACGCACCAAAATTTGGTGATCTCCTATCCCTATGTGGTGACTCACAAGAAATGCCAGGTTTTATCATATTGACCACAACAACATAATTTGCCTATCATTAGAGGGTACACTGAGGACTACCTTTTAATGTGTAGAAGAAAAAAAACCACCCTAAAAACATAAACTCAGCTTGTGCCCCTTTAATAATATTTATTTTCAATCTTACTAATTCGTAGAGAAAGCATGGACATTTGATGCAAATGATTCCTACAAACAGGCTCTTAAGTAATTAGAGTGAAAACAGACAATTCCATCAATAGATTCTTTCTTTATCCAGTGTTTACACGGCAGCATCAGAGCAGTTAGAATTGACAAACCAAACAGTTAATGCAGTACAGAACAAATTAACATACCAAAGAGAATTCCATAATTGCTGTCTAGCAGTTTCTTATGAAAACAGTGAGTGTGTGTGTCTGTTGATGTACTTGATAGCAAGTGTTGACTTTTTAAGTGCATGATAACATGTGTGTAATTCTAATGAACTTACTTGGAATGCTCTGTTGTTGTAATATCTGTCTTGCAGCTTAGCTCCAAACTCAGCTGGATCAAGACCTTCCTCTGTAAAATACAAAAAATAAATGAAAATCAGCAAATCATCACAATGTACTTGTACATGTATACATGTGATACACTACAATGAACAATGTACACATATATGTAGCTACTAAATGAACAAGGTACAGTCTAGCCACTGCACTGCATGATGGGGTAGAGGTTAATTGGGGAGGGGCCTGTGGGAGGGGAGGAGGCACATTTACTAGTTAAGAGTGGAGAGATGCTGCCATTTTAGTGTTAGCAGCCAAAACAGTGTGTTGTTATTTGTTTAATCGAAATTAGGCTCTCATAACCTCAGCTGCAGTAATTTCATTATCTAACAAGTACATATTATTATGTGGACATTATCATAGGTATACTTTACTCAAATTACTGCATGTTACATACAGTACCGGTAGATGTACTTTTTGATTGTATATTTAGAACTTTAAAGTGATTCTTAATGTTTAGTGTAATTTGTATGAGTAGGAATGTTATTTAATTTGTCTGGATATGGCACTCTCAAATCTCATATATTTGCTTATGTTACAACTATAATCTGTCAGATATGAATACATACATTGGAATTACAAAAAATGTACAAAGTGTTATAACGCGTCACACTACAAGTACATGTAAATTGTAAGTACTATCCTTCATTGAATCTCAAGATCTCTCTTACAGCAAGGTTAGAGATGATTCAATACCACACTGGCATACATACTACAGTGCAAGTACAAAAAATGTAATCACCATGCAGTACATGTAACTTAGTAGTATGCAATATTGAGGCATTGATTAAAATGTTCCTCAAACGAGGAACATCATATTCTTGGTTCCCCAGCCTCTTGCTGCTGGGGCTCTGCCTACGAGACCACCCAGACGAGAGTCTGGAAACGATATTCCAACTACCCTGTGTGCACGATGTAGCCTCTGGAGCAGTGCATCATGGGGAGTACTTCACATTCAATATTGCAGGCTGAACAATTTGTGTACATGCATGTACCTTTGCTACAGATTATCACTTCTCAAGTGATTGATAGTTATAAATTACAACAAACAGACCTCGTATTTTTATGCTTGGAAGAAATGAACTGTGTGGCTTCCATCGCGGGGTAGTTGGAACATGATGGAAGAAATGAACTGTGTGGCTTCCATCGCGGGGTAGTTGGAACGTGATGGAAGAAATGAACTGTGTAGCTTCCATCGGGGGGGTAGTTGGAGCATGATGGAAGAAATGAACTGTGTGGCTTCCATCGCGGGGTAGTTGGAACATGATGGAAGAAATGAACTGTGTGGCTTCCATCGCGGGGTAGTTGGAACGTGATGGAAGAAATGAACTGTGTAGCTTCCATCGGGGGGTAGTTGGAGCATGATGGAAGAAATGAACTGTGTGGCTTCCATCGCGGGGTAGTTGGAACATGATGGAAGAAATGAACTGTGGGGCTTCCATCGCGGGGTAGTTGGAACATGATGGAAGAAATGAACTGTGTGGCTTCCATCGCGGGGTAGTTGGAACATGATGGAAGAAATGAACTGTGTGGCTTCCATCGGAAGGGTAGTTGGAACATGATGGAAGAAATGAATTGTGTGGCTTCCATCGCGGTGTAGTTGGAACATGATAAAAGAAATGAACTGTGTGGCTTCCATCGAGGGGTAGTTGGAACATGATGGAAGAAATGAACTGCGTGGCTTCCATCGGGGGATAGTTGGAACATGATGGAAGAAATGAACTGTGTGGCTTCCATCGCGGGGTAGTTGGAACATGATGGAAGAAATGAACTGTGTGGCTTCCATCATACATGTAGTTGGAACATGGTTTCCCCAGACTCTAGTTTGGGGTGGTCTCGTAGGCAGAGCCTCCAGTGGTGAAAAGTAGGGTAACCAAAACTAGAAACATCACGGAATACCTTTTGTAAATGTACTTTTGTAAATTACAAGTAGTACAACTTATTTTATATTCTGTGAGTGTACTCTATGGTTATACAATCCATGTAGTCTTCCTTTCATTATATAAATATATTCATGTAAGTCAATCTAGTCAAGTGCCTGGGGTTGTAAATGCCAACTAATATGAATGATATTGTCGGCAACCTATTACACATTTTCACTATAATTGAGAGAGAAAAAATGGTAACTGCCTCTAGGAATTTCTAATGGTTTGAAACGTACCTACTTAACACCCTATGAGCATAACAAGAACACTTATCAAAATGTTTTAAATGCCATGGGAAACATACACTGTACTACGTACATATTACAAAATGTACTAGATTTTTAAAAAATAATTCCATAAATTATATATATATACATATATTGCCTTAAAAAGATAAGTAAAATTAAAAAATTGTTGGCCATATTTATGTGCCGGAAAATACTTGTGACCTGAGGGTTTGTCACTACTCATCTAGCGACTTGTAGTGACAAGGCCACTTAGGTCACTCATATTTTCCTTGGCTGAATGAAGAAAAATTTTGGGGAATAACATATAATTATTACTATTGACTATGTATCATATTATATACCCCAATACTATGTATCACCTGATATGACATGCTCCATTACACCGATGGAAAAATATATGGCAATTGCATCGTGCTGTCTCTGGTCTCTAGTCTGTGAAAGTAGCGTTGTCACCTAATAGTTGCAATTGATCTACTACTCATAGATGTGGCTGGCAATAAATCATCACCCAATATACACGATGCATGGGTCACAGAAAGTATATTTTAATGAGCCATGCACATAAGTGACTATGAACACTGATGTTGTACATTACGAGTTATATCCAGTCAAAACGAATTCACAGTTAAATTGCCGATGAAAGTGGCTGTTAGTATATTTAGTGTCAATAAAGTCTCTCGATACATTTGCAACAATTTAGAAATCATTATGATTGGCGCTACAACGTCACGGTTTGCCACAAAAATGTTGGTAAAAGTAATAATCGTTTTGTATTGAATCACAATTGCTGGGTCTCCCTAGAGGGATTATTGATATGTTAAAACGACATGAATAAATTACTAGCATTTTAAAGTGGATTTTTGTCAACAACTACCCGATAACCATGACAACCGGTTACCCTAATCAGTGTCAATATTGGCTAAGTTGATGAATGGTGATGGGACAGAGTGGAGACCACATGGGACGCCTAGATGTTACCAACCACCTGAGACCGAACACAGATCAAATACCATGTGGAAAGTGTAATCTATGAGCGTTTTATCACGTTTTAGCTCAGGCTGTGGAGATTATCACTCTCTGCACATGTACAAAATAATGAGAGAAAATGTATGGCTGTCTTGGTTCTATTGTGTCTTGCAATGAAAGCCAAAGAATTGTGGAACAAAATGGTACAACTTCTCTGGGTTTTCTTATGAGCCTAGTCTCGTAGTACTAGTAGTATACATGTACATGTAGTGTAACTCCACATGTATGTGTGATCGTTCTTTCCAAAAGCTCTCTCCACTGTATCGTCAAATGGGTTTCTTTAGCATGACATTCCGTTCTTACCACCAACAGCACTTAGTTTAATGCTCTTGGAGCATGACATTCCGTTCTTACCACCAACAGCACTTAGTTTAATGCTCTTGGAGCGTTGATATTATAATGTGATGATGTTTTCAGATTCTCACGTGACTTACATTTTTTTGTACTTTAAAGACTGGAAGTTGAGTTTACAGTAAACTGAAAAAAAGTACCAATTAGAATTAAAATTCTTCTTTTTTCTTAATTTGACATTTGTATTTAGGGGTACAGAACATCAATAAAAAGAGTAAAATCGATTTTGTAGGATGAGAACTAAAATGGCTCACCCCCCCCCCCCCCCACCCCAAAGTAAAAGAATTTAGTTTTTTATCCTACATTGAACTATCTATTGATCTTGCTCCTAAGCATGCATACAGATGTACATTAATTTTCAATGTTGAAGAATTCCATTCTTGGTCTCACCATCATTTCACAAGCGAGCAAGCCACATGAAAATTTATAAAACGCTTGGCTATAAATTATGTCATTTGACCAGCATTTTTACGAATTAATTTTCATGATGCAAAATGCGATCTGTCAAAATCTACATTTACAACTTAAAATAGAATAATGTGCGTTATTTGGAAATTGAATGAAAATCTACCTTTCACATCACATTTACATTTAGTGGCATTTATTTTTTGTGTGTCAACTTTGAAAGGGTTCTTGTTCAACATTAGGAAATAAAATTAATGAATATATAATTTAATCATTGTAGAAATATCTAGAAGCCATAATTATTGTTATGACTCGCATATACACAAAGAGAGGCCTGTCAAAATATTCCATGCAAGTGTCAGGTAGTTTATAGTACATGTCCATCCTTAAGGTGACAATTTTCAGTTGACATATTTCTGTATTCTCATCATGGTGATATGCTTTTCATGTTCTCATTTTCCATTATCTAAAATCACCTGATCTCGCTTCCTCCCAGTGGACGAATAAAAAATAACGTTTTTTGATTTGAAGCCAGAGTTTTTTGATGAAAGTCGTAAATACACATAATTACGTATATGGGATGTCTTACACTGTGAATATTGATCGAACTACAGGTTCCAAATGGCAACCACTAGAAAAACGATTTGATATTTACGTTGGCTCAAAGACATCAATGATGTTTGTTTGTTTTATAATTCAATATCATAGTTTGTATTTCATTCAGTTTTGACAGTTTTGGTTATTTTTGCTTGTGCTACTTAAAAAGACAGCCTAACTTGCTGATTATTCTCATTTGTAAGAGTGTAAAGTGCTTTTGATTAGGAGATGAAAAAGAATTTAATGCTTTTCGGAAAATTATATACAGCATGCAATGTACGTGTCGCTATGCCGATAGTCATAAAGTAAAATGTCTTAGCAATGCTTGATAAGTCATGCTTAACCCTGAGAGTGCAGAATACAATTTACAGTACAGTTTGGACTCATAGTAAGAAAGCCCCCTAGGTTGCTCATGTTTCCCTTCGCTGAATGAAGAAAATATTTGGAAATAAATGACGCCTAATAAATACCCTTTGAAATTGGATTGTGATGTCGATGTCGTAAAACTTACAAATCTAACAATTCTAAAAAAATATTTGTACACTACATGTACTGGTATATATATTTTGTATATTTACAGGGCTTGAATTTTAACTTCTATATTTTGGAAGTCACATCTAGTGAAGTGAACTGTTTAAATAGATGCAATTTTCTATTATTCCCATTGGTCCAACAAACAACCATCTCGTAAATCTGTAGTCAAAACGCAATGTGTTCATAGTAGGTTATTTACCATGGACTATTGCTAGCTACATGCACGTCAAAGTCTGTATTACATGTACATATACATACAGTTTGCCATTCTCGCAAACCAGAGCTGTTATTTCTTCCGCGACACTGCGAAATAATGGCGCGTTTTGGATGGTGCCGTACAAGAGGCTGAGGTTTACGAGGATGGTAGTTTGCTACATGCACATGTAATTTCAACTGTAATTACAAATAATGAAATATACGTACTTTGTACCGCATGTGGATCGTTGAAATTTAGTTACATTAATTTTACTTTGATCTCACTTTAATATTTTCACAAGAGGTTTAATTAAAGACCTGTAACATCTGAAATTGTCAGTTAGAGCCTCAGACGAGAGATTCTTAAAGTTTGGTGGCTTGCACTGTTTTAACATCTTTTATTCAACATAAACTAAAATGCGTGCCTTTTGAAGTGCGATTAGTATTATACCATACATGTATTACATGTACATGGGTGTATGCTCAGAAAATACATATTTACTAAGAGTTTGGCACACTTTTAAATCAATTAATCAATGAATTTTCAAACTTGTTTTTAAATTACTTTTTAGTAACTTCATTCAAAGACCACTTATTCACCGTAGCCACCCCTTGCAGAACTGAATTTATGGAATGGCCCTATCTGTTAATCGCAGACGGCATCCTCCATTTTGAACCCCAAGGGTATAAAGCTAGTTAAGTCTGCTTTGTAATTCTTTTAATACCTTAGTACGTCAAGAATTAATATGCTATAATTGGGGAACTACTTCAATACAATGTACATTCTCTAGAGAAGTGAATTTATTGACTATTGATCATGTTATTCATGTTCATTATAAAAGCTTTATATTGATTTCAAAAGCAAAATTTTCTTTGACTACACTTTTTTTTCTCCTTTTTTCATTTGAATACACAGCTTTTTATCCTGTTAGTGTAAGTGTAATTTATCATTCTGTGTGGAATGATCACTTGATTAAATTCAAACTGTGGTGGCTGAATTGTCAGTTTTTATGCTAATGGAGTAAAATACATACATACATACATACATACATACATACATACACACATACATACATACATGTATACATACATACATATATATACACATACATACATACATACATACATATACACATACATACATATATACATACATACGTACGTACGTACATACATACATACATACATACATACATACATGTGAATCTACATTTGTACATCATGCATGCACCTGCACATTAAGTCATTTGATATATTAATATTATAATATACATGTATAGCACATTTATAAATTTTATTATAAAATTAACAGTAGTCCAGGATACATTCACTACTAAACATTGTATCTAGACTACCAAATTTATATGGTGATAGACCAACGAGAATCGACTGTACAATATAAACAAGACAGTACTCACTACCAAGCAGAGAAGTTAAATATAAATTCGAACCAAGATGCACACTGTCACTGTGTGTATACACATGATACAGTACATCTCATTTACATGTACACGGTACACCATTAAAAACTGGTTGTCATGGGAAAGGTGTCTTTCAATTAAGGCACCCATTCCACATACATGTACATGTATATGGAGCACTTCCACAAATATGACGATCATGAGAAAAGGTTTTTGTTTTAAGACGGCTCTGATCAAACTGAACCAGTGGTACATTTTCTAACTCAGCAAAGAATAACAGTCAGCAAATAGAACCATAACCACGGTTTCTAAACTACACTGTACTGTGCGGGGGGAAAGTCATTTTTAATTGAAGTCAAAATTACAATGTGTGATAATCTAGAACTATCCTTTATCGAATCTCAAGATCATGCAGAGATGATTCGATACCACGTTGACATCCAAACTAAATATGTGGAGAAAGTCAATTTGAATGGAATCAAAAAGGCAAGCGAAAATAGTTTGCTCTAGCTACATTTGTAGCTATACATACTTGTACGGCAAAACTAAAAAACAGTCTGACGTTAAAAAATGAATAAAATTGACATACCTGTATGTTTGGTAGTGTATAAATGGAATATTTCAACTTTGATATTCACATACAGGCTGACAGTCAACTAATGAATGGTCAGGTGGCATACTTAGCTAGCTTCAAAGAAGACCCTAGTTTAATTACACAGAACAATTCATTTCTACAATAGGGGAGGCAGCATACATAATGCACCTTTACCAACAATCGGTTGCTACATCATGTGCTATGTACATTTGTACATGCAACCTGCAACTTTTTTTGACTTTTTACTAATATTTCACTCATTTTGTATCAATTTTAGATTTAACTTCAAGAAATAATGTGTCTTGATTCATTCATGTTGGAATTTCGGTAAAAGTATCTTTAAAAATGTTGAAACTCAAATTTTAGTTTTTCAGAAATTTTTAACTCATCCTGTCTCAATTTTAGACTGAAGTTAGAAAGACAATGAATTTGGCTTCATTTATATCAAAATCTTGGTTTAAAAGTTATGAAAATGACCAAACTTACAAAAATTTTCAGTCAAAATTTAGTCTGCATTTGTCTTCTCGGAGTGCAGTTAAGGGATCACAGAAAACTGTTGACCTTATTTCTGTTATCTCTGTAGACATTTCTATATCTAAGATGTACGTCTGCTGGGTATTAATGATTTCAAAAAAAGTAATATCATGTTAACCAGACATTTGTTGAGTGTGTGGGTGGTGCATTATTGCTGTTAAATTATGCATACATTTTATTTTTTAACAGCTAAATTTTTATGTTGATTGAAATTGTTCAAATGTGAAAGGAGAACACAAACATCACACCAGTAATACTAATTGCGACAGGCTTACTGAAAACATTATTATATCGAGTGATCAAACAAGTATTTTGTTAATTAAAATGAATCAAATGTAGATAAAAAAATATATAAAAATATAATATAATTATAATAATTTATTCCCAAAAATATTACAAATTATAAATTTTTTATAAGTCAAGATAAATGTATATCATTATCAATATAGCTAACGGGAAAGGAGAAATGGAAATATCTGTCTTACAACTAATGTAGTCCACATGTATGTCCCTCAGTCGCTCATATAGATTTTACCCACTTACTACCATACAGGATATTATTATACAGACAGTGTATGGGTCCTAATGTCTATGGATTAACTATATACAAGAAATACATGAACATGCATGTAGTTTAAGATTTTAGAGATGACAGGCCACTTATTATCGAAAGCAAAAATGCTATGAAATGTCCTAAGCACACAATGTAAAGTAGGAAAAACAAAGTACATTATCACTTACATCACAGCTTAAAGGATTTTCTTTACTTTTTACTTCATGGTAAATAACTACATTTTGTAAATTGAAATGATAAACTTATTTTTAGCCAAAAGATGTATTGTTTGTCAGAAGACCTTGCCCTCATTACTGCATGCAATTTTACAAAGATCATAAAAGCTATATAATGGTATATGGATATAAAAACAAGTAAATCTCAGATATTTTCTTCTTCAATAAAACCACAATTAAGCACGTTCCTGTAAAATCCGCTGCACCTTTTTACAATAACACTAGTCTAGAAACTATACACTCTCTCTCTCTCTCTCTCTCTCTCTCTCTCTCTCTCTCTCTCTCTCTCTCTCTCTCTCTCTCTCTCTCTCTCTCTTCTCTCTCTCCCCCCCTCTCTCTCTCTCCCCCTCCCTCCCTCCCTCCCTCCCCCTCTCTCTCTCTCTCTCTCCCTCTCTCTCTCTCTCTCTCTCTCTCTCTCTCTCTCTCTCTCTCTCTCTCTCTCTCTCTCTCTCTCTCTCTCTCTCTCTCTCTCTCTCTCTCTCTCTCTCTCTCTATATATATATATATATATGGTGACCCACAGAAATGTCAGTTTTTATCATTTTGCCCCACAACAACAATTTCTTTTCCTCCAATTTTATGTTAAAACTAAAGTTTATGGCTGATAAACATCTATGATTGTGCAATATGTTATCTATAATTGATATTGACACTCCAAATAGAATAAGTATATCATTTAAAATATCTAACATCATGATGATAAACTTTAAATAGATATATTAATTTTTTAATAACCAGTCACTACAATGTCAGTAGCAAGAACTGAGACACAATGTCAAATCATTAATCATGTACAACACAACAAGTTTAAGAATTAATGTACTACATGTACAATGCAGGAGACCATGACATTGAACTAAATGTTGAAATTTAAAAATGATAGATCTGGGACAGCTTTCTCAAAATAATGGATGACTTTTGAATGAGCCGTTACCTGAAGTACCGCTAAGCCAATATTTGATGTGTTACTGACACTGATCAATTTCTTGTCAAGTAGCACTTGACTGACAGCTTGCTTTTTTTTCACTACTCGTACTTGACACACAATTAAGGCCTCTTATATTGTACATTTGTACAATGTAGGTCGTATTTTGCTTGGTTGAACGAAGATAATTGAGGAATAAATACATAATTCAGTGATTGGGAAGTCAACGCGCCCCGTGCCATAGTCGCATTTAATTGAAAATTGGCACATTGAAATCGACTTCTTGGCGCCCACAAAGGCGCATTGTGGCTAACAGTGAAATTTAAACACTTCAGTAATGGAGTGCCGATTCGGTAGAGGCGAAGTACAGAAGTACATTGTAAACCCAACTCACGTCAGCTGTTTGAAATGATGCCCCCACACTTCGTCTTTTGGAAAGCAAATCTGAATACTTATACTGTTTCATGTCCATGTTTTACTATTTGAATACACGATACACGCGTGACCATTCCCCGGGTATAGTGAAACAGATCAAACCAATACGATTCAAGATATTCAAATTAGTATGCCCTTTGATGACCTTGCCTGACCGTCACTGCATTCGTCATGCATGAGAAAAGACGTCAACTCCTTGAATGAATGTTACAATCAGTGATTATGATCACCGATGTTTTAGAATAAATACTTAAAGCATAAATTTATCAACACAATTACTAATCTTGTAGGTAACAACTCAAATCGCTACCACAGAAAACTACCGTCGCGATGTCCACTTTTCCGTGTCAGGCTTACAACGGTTGCATGGCTTAATACGGTACGGACTTTACGGTTCACGACTTGAACATGCTTCCCTACTGTACAAACAATAACAAGCAGAAATATTACTTTACTTATTTATGTATTTAATTTTCATGTGACTACATAAGAACACTTTTACTTTCGTACCCCTATAGACCCTATCAGAAATAGGCTCTCACCACTACATTGTGAGAGACTATTACGAGTTTGACTTGAGGGTAAAGGTCTCAAAGACCACAACTTTGAGGAATCCTTAAGGAAATTTCATGACAAAAAGAGGCTAATAAAAACCTCTGTTAAATAGAGACTCGTATATCCCTGTGCTCATCATTGTTTGGATTTTGTTATAATAGTTATTAACTGTTATGTAATGACCTGTGATTGAAAGATGCATCTTTCACATTTGAAACCTCCCTATGTGTGAGCTCATATTTTGTCAATAAAAATGTAGAATTGATGGTTACTTCATTTTAACTATTTCACTTTATTGTTGGATCATGAATGCTAACTTGAGCCCATTAGAATTTCTGAATGGCCCATTGAAATTGAAAATGGCCCATTCATTTTTGCTGGAATGGGGCCATTGTCACATTGGTGTTTTGAGACTTCCCAATCACTGATAATTAATGTGTTACAGGTAGGCTTTATATATTATCGAATATAGTAATGGACAGTGTCCCCTCTAAGCCAATTTGACGTGCCAGTGACACCCACAATTCCTAGTGACACACCAAAATTTAGTGTTCCCCTATCTCTTACTATGTGCTGACCCACAAGAAATGCTAGTTTTTATCATTTTGACCCACAACAACAAAATTTGGCTATCATTAGAAAGCACACTGGTAATGGAAGATATTAAAACTTGTTAAGATAGAATGTTCTTGGTCAAACAAAGTTTAAAATTGCTGATATTTCAGGAGTTACCCTTCTTCATGTAAGACTAAAAAACTAAAATGTCAAAACTCACACTATTGATGAAAGTATACAAAATATATGATGTTAAATAAAAAAATGGCCAGCTATATCATACATGTAGCTTGATAAAACTTTCCCTTCTACACATTGTACATTTGTAAATTTTACAAATTCCAAGACCAAATTCCAAATTTCTACTGATACCACAGTTTGCAAGGTCTTATAATTAAAATTAAAATTTGAATAGGTGTTGGCATGACAACATGTAGTATAATGACTGTCCTCAAAACTGCACATGTATTCGTGACTATATTACAGTATGGTGTACAATGTAACACTGAATGATTTCTAACAATGGGAGTATTGACACTCTGGTAAATTGCTTCATAAAATATTTAGATTAATTTTAAAAATTGGGGAATTACTTATCACCAAACACAGAATAGAAGTGACAGCCATGGCCAGTCACACATACTACATACATTGTACATGTACAATCCATATAACACCAATGTATTTAGCATTTTCTGTTTGTACCACAATCATTTATAACATCAATGTCAAGTGTAAAAGTACACTTTTTCATTTGCTATCGTACAATCCACAAAGGTAGTGACAGCTAAACAATTAGTTTACAAAAATTACATGTATTCTTTTGCAAGCCTCATAGTACACCTGGTGCATGCATGCAGGGTTGTCTGGAGTTCTAGTTGAATTCTGGTATTATTGGGGGGGGGGGGGGGTGTTCAGCACCAATCTACATGTACATGTACTTGTCTGATGTAATTACTATTAATCAACCAGTACACAACACGATAGAGAGAGAATGTTGGAGTGAGATTGAAGCCTTTTTTCTATTAAGGTTCATGGAAAAAATCCTTCCAAATGATATAGTGATAGGGCTTTTACTGTATATGCACCAAAACTGTAGAATCACCTTCCATCTGGTCCTCGGTTATTAGAGAAATTTGAAGCCTTCAAGGCAAGTCTTGTAACGTTCATATTTTGTCAATGTTATTGTTGAAGTGTCGTCACACTATTTTAGACAAACTGTCTTGACCAGATATAATTCTTCTTTCTTTCTTTTTTGTCTTTTTTTTTTTTGGGGGGGGGTGGGGGGTTGGGGCTTACATGTAATTGCTAAATCCAATTTGCTAGTCTGGTGCAAGTCTAATTCATGTATTAACACTATGTGGGCTTGTCTAGTGACTGTGTCCTACATAGTTCAATTCAAGCATTAAATTATTAATTACAATTTGCTGGTCCAGTACTAGCCTGATGTATACATTACTTCGACTTCCTCATTGACAAGTGTCTGGGCTTTTGCCATTCTTTATTCAAATGTACAAATTTTTAACACTAGTGTGTTCTTTGGAGTGAAATGGCAACCTGAGTGAGTGATTACGAACAGTCAGGTGAACACTAAGTCCTTGGGAGGATGCATCCATGTACTGGGTGCTAGTAACTGTGAAAATGTTTTTGAAATGTTGACCACATTTTCCTTTGCAAAATTTGAAATTAATAACAAATTCAAAACATTTGAAGAGTGTGAGACAAAGGACTGGTGCTAATCTAAAACTTTAAAATGTTAAAGTCTGACTTCACAACAAATTACAACTAGTAACACTGAAGTAAAGCACTTTCTCAATGTGCTACAGTACACTCTTTATAGCATTTATATTACAACTAGTAACACTGAAGTAAAGCACTTCTCTACATGTACATATCTACGTGCTACAGTACACTCGTTTATAGCATTCATATTACAATTAGCAACATTGAAGTAAAGCACTTTCTCTATGTGCTACACTCATTTATAGCATTCACATCAAGTGTAAAAGTATACTGTTTCAATTGGTTTATTTACAAGGCTAGCATGTGACCTTTCTAATGTGGTCAATTAGCAAATGAAACAGTATACCTGTACACTTGATATGGATGCTATACTATTGTGGTACCAGTACATACAGAAAATGCTTTACTCTGGTGTTATGGGTTGTATTAATAGCAAATGAAACAGTATACTTTTATACTTGATATGGATGTTACAAACCATTGGTGGTACACACAGAAAATGTTTTACTTTGGTGTTATGGGTTGTATAAAGTGAGCCTATGGGAATACAAATGACATTATGGCATCTCATCTCTTCTTATATCACCACTTTTCTTCTACCCACACTTTGCTCCTCTTTGTATTATTACTAGAAATGTGAGTGGTTTGTATCACAGAGACACCTGTCTTCCTGCTGCAAACCCATTACTTATCAGATCATCCACAATTTTAAGGAGATTTTTTATGAGATTTTAGAAATGTCAAGATCGTGTCTGTAATAGGTTACAGTCTTTAGGGATGCTAGGCTAAAATGTGACTGTGAAAGATCATTATTCAATTACAGGACTCGAATCCCAGTGGGCTACTGGTTTCAGAAATTGGTAGTCCAAGGATTTTGACCTGTAGTCCCATATTCAAAACAGAGTTCCTGGGCAGTATTGGCAATGTATTCATTATCAAAAATACTTTTATTTCTTTAAAACATCGCATAATCAGTGGTACTCTGACTCTGAGTGGGCTACCAGCTACAAATTATGGTAGCCCCAGGATAAGAATGGTAGTCTGTGGACATGGGACTACTGTTAATTTCGAGCCCTGAATTAGACATACATGTACAAAAAATTTTGTGTTTCTGGTAACCCAACCAACCCTAGTTTAAGCTACCAACCCTAAATATTTTTCAAAACATTTAAAACAATAAGATAAGAAATTCTTTGTCTTCTTGACTTTCATGTATGTCTGTTTTCTTTCCCCAGTCATGTCTGTACATATTTCATCAAGGGATATTCAAACCGACATTTTTGGGAAGCAGTATTTTTCCAAAAAAACAATTAAAAAGGGAAAGATAAAAGAAAATCTCGACCTACATGTACCTTTAATAGCCCTACCCTAATTTCTGAGGCTATGTTATCGGAAACACACAATTATTTTTTTCCCGCCATGGTATGGCCAAATTCATACTTTTACATGATGTATTTGTATTTGGTAACTAATGCTATATGTTTACATATACATGTATATATGTATTCAGCCCAGGTCTTTAGGGTTACACATTATCTCAAGAAGCTCTCACGGTGTAGAGAGCTCCTTGAGCTAGCATGCAAGATACATATTTTCAAAATGCATTCAGGATCAAATTTAGATTGATATCTTTCACTTGTCTTTTGTTTTTATTCTATTCATTGACCACTAGAGGGCTCTCATCAACAGCAAAGTCTTGTTACTGTATACTAACCCTTGACATGTCTTACTGCAGTGAGTTATAACATTAATAAAACGATGCATTTTTTTTTACAAATTATGTCTATTCTTAATTAATAAGACATGTTTAATTTGCCTTCAGAACTGCAACATACGATCTTACCTCAGTGACATTTACTAAATTTATTTTGCAATCATTAAAGGCCAGGGTTTCAATCCCATGTTCTTATGAAGGGTTAAATAAAAGCCTGGCAGTGGTACACTATATATAGGGTGTAATTACATAGAGTTATAGAAACCAAGTCATTAAAGCCTGGTACACTATATAGGGTGTAATTACATAGAGTTATAGAAACCCTGTCATTAAAGCCTGATACCCTACCGGTATATTTAAGGCGTAATTACATAGAGTTATAGAAACCAAGTCAATAAAGCCTGATACCCTACCGGTATATTTAAGGCGTAATTACATAGAGTTATAGAAACCAAGTCAATAAAGCCTGATACCCTACCGGTATATTCAGGATGTAATTACATAGAGTTATAGAAAGCGTCATTAAAACCTGGCATTCCAATCTATATATACTAGGGTCTAGTTATATAGAGTTACAGAAATCATTAAAGGGCAGTTCGGTAGTGATATACATGTAATATGAATCAAACAGTCAGAATCAGTCATTTACTTTTTTATCAGTTAAACATGCGAATGTACAATTATAATGCTCAAATATTTTTTCCTTTCGTTCAGCTGAGGAAAAATGTTTTTGTAAACTATTCGTCTTAGACTCGTACTTATACAAGTATTTCACTCATATTAGTCCCAAGGTGAATGAAGAAAACTACTGGGTAATAATTACTATGTATTCAAGTCATAATTTCTGAGAACCTGTGATACAGTGGGAATAAACTACCTTGCCCTTTAAACATCCTAACTCATTCAACTCAGAAACTGATATTTTAGATTTTTGGGGGAATGGGGCGAAAATTCAAAATGTCAGTTCGGACTTGGAGTAGTTATACTGACAGTATAATTACGAGTCCACGGTTAGGATTTTAGCAGAATAGTGTAGTACTAGTAGCAATGGTGGTTCAAGTCTACAGGTAGGCTAGTAGTAGTAGTACATGTATGTATGCAGAATTTAATGTGATGCCATACTGTTACCTTGCTCACAATTAGTAAAATTCAAATTTGAGTTGTTTTCTGTTGCTTTACAACATGTACAACTCCAATACACACTTATACTTAGGTTTCTGGTGTGCCAGTAAGTAAGGACTTCGGAGGTGACGTCGCTGGAGGAGTGGGTATCAGTATCACCTCCCTTGTGACAGCTTGACTTAGGGTTAGGGATTTTGCAAATGTCAAACTTTTAGGGTTAAATATCGGCGATCGATGGTCTGAATTTGACAGGATCATGCCTTTCTATTCTTGTTGTCACGATTTCTATAAATGGATATCTCGTTTCTATATGAAACCGGTATCCAGTCAAAACGTCCCCGGGTCAAAACGTCCCCAGTTTCCATAAGTCAAAACGTCCCCGGGTCAAAACGTCCCCAGGTCAAAACGTCCCCGTCTTTCCATTTTCCTCGACCCAAACTATTTGTGTGTGAGTGTGTGTGTGTGTGTGTTACATTATATCCTTATTTCTTACATCACAATACAGTAATGTGACTGCGTACCCACCTCAGGTGCCCAAAATACGTTTATGCGTTTATGCGTAATCATTGTCTTGGGCAACCATCACTTTATTTACGGGAAATCAGACAGATTTGAGGTCGTAAAAGTCTTGCGTGTCAATATCAATGGTCGGTGAAAATGAGCATGTAAATCACGAACAGAAAATGGTTCGGAATATGGGCATCGATACTTGACCGTGTTTTAGGGAAGGAACAGAAACTGTTACACAGTCAAGTCTCTTGGTTAAATTTTGGTCATACCCGAGGACGTTTTGACCCGGGGACGTTTTGACCCGGGGACGTTTTGGTCATACCCGGGGACGTTTTGACCCGGGGACGTTTTGACCCGGGGACGTTATGACTGGTAACCATGAAACCATATAGTAGCATGAATGAACCGGGGCAGGGGTCAACAAAAAGCGTAACGATGGTGATGACATTACACCGATCAGTAACGACATCGTAGCAAGACAGTACTCGTCTTGTTTACAAAAATGTGTCAGTTACATCAAAGTTTTAAAACGATCACGTTTGCTGTCATCCTATAAATTAGTTCCTAAATGTTTGACTCATAACACTTTTTTTGTTGAATAGTTCAGTGGATTAACTTGTATCAAATATTTATCACCTTCTACGGTGCACCGTGTGCCCGGACAGCGAGTGTACACGTATGTAACGCCGTGTCAAGTCAATGTTTTCGTCTGCACCTCTCCGTACAGATGTGAAAAACAAACGATCTGCACATTCAAACATGGAGCAGCTTTTACAAATTCACTAGTAATGCCTCGAAAGTAGTGATAGCATTCATGAAACTAAAACTTACCTTCGCGAACCCTCAAAAGACTGTCAAAATATTGTGCGGCAAACTGATAAATATTTTCCGGTTGGCTCCGAAGAACTTCACGGGCAAGGCCCTCCAGGAGGTTTTGGAAACCATTTGGTACTCGTAATTTGGTGTTTGAGAACGGTACTGCCATCTTGATTACCCTGTATCTCACAAAATATGACGTATCTACGACGAATGATTGATTTTGAACCAAAATATATTGATTTCCCTACAGTTCAATGGTGGCTGAGTGATTTCAATGGTCGCTAGCGTTTACATCGTGTTTCCTAACGACAACCTCATGAATATTCACCGTTCATATTTGCATAAAAGTTGGTTGAACAGCGCCACCAAAAACAAAGTAAACTTTACCTGTAGGCGCTAGGCGTAAGATGGCGTTTACTCCTCGCTAACATGTACAATATAAATGAACAATGCGTGATGTAAGCTGGCAAAGTCTTCAAGTTAACCTGTTCCAGCCGATATCATTATTCTAATTTTGTTTTTCAATAAAAACAGTTTGTGTAATGTGTGTTTATGAAAGCTACCGATGGCTGTTGTGCAAATCGTTGAGGGTAGATCGTGCGTACCATGCCTGTGATTCAACCTTTACGGCAAATCAGCATACTATTGAATATTGAGTAGATGTCATAATCTCCCACAGAATTAAGTTTGAATACAAGCAAGTCAAATCGTCATAGAAGTGTATGATGTAACCACATGGAACTGGAGGCATATGCGAAGATACAGATTTACATGTTTTTTTACTACACTTTTATTCATTCCCAATGTTTATCTTTAGCTGTTATCAGCTATGTCACAGTGTATATAAGCTAAGGTGTGAATTGTTCAGCCACACTGTGATCACTTGTGTAAACATTCAGTCTCTAGCTTACCAGCTAGTCTGAGAGTTCTCAGTGGCCCTCACTTCTGCGCCCCCCCCCCCCCCCCAAGGATTGCAAGCAGCGCTCCCAATCTGATTAAAATCTGATGTTAGATAGGCTGGTTTTCCTGTATTTACCTTTATTCCATCGTTATTGCGTCTTTTACGTGATTTTTTTTCCCCCGGGCGAATGCAATCTGATTAAAATCTGATGTTAGATAGGCTGGTTTTCCTGTATTTACCTTTATTCCATCGTTATTGCGTCTACTACACGAGTCCCCCCCCCCCCCCCCCCCCCCACTGGCGCGGCGATCACTCCGAACAAAACAAACGTCACAACAATAGAGGTAAATAAGGACATCTAGCCGCTTTCACCACATCGGATTTTAATCAGATTGCAGCGCTCCTGGGTCGCTGTCAACCTGTAGATTTGAAGGATGAATGCTACTACAATATTTCTGACATTTTAAATTTTTGAATTTTCGCTCGTGAGTCGTATATCTCAATGGCAAAAGCTAGTCAGAGCTTTTGGAAACCCTTTCAGTTGAGTTTGCTGAGACCATAAAGTTCTTTTTATAAAAAAAATACATACATACATACATACATACATCCATACATATAAACATACATCCATCCACCAATCCATCTATACATATATACATACATACATACATACATACATACATACATATATGCATACAGACACAGAGACACACACACATGCGCACACACACATGAACTGTCAAATATTCTTCAAACCTATTAAGTCCGATATAGTCAATTTCACAATACCATTCAGTTTTTCTGTTTCATACAACCACACAGAAACCAACAAGAAACTGCATATGCCTCACTTTAATAGCAAGATTGCATTTTTTGCTACATTTGGTCTAAATGATATAAACCATTTGAATGTATTGCAACTCCATGCAGACATTCGGGTGTCAATATTTTTCTTAGTATCAAACACTCAATGAATCTTCGCATATGCCTCCATGTAAAATGTCCTTTGCTGTGTTCATTTGATGTCTGTATGGTGGCATGTGTAGTTCATTTCACTTTGACAAAATGTAGCAAGAAACTGTACTCATTTAATCTCGCTATCTTAAAATGTAGCATGTCCAGTTTCTTACTGGTTTCTGTCTCAAACAGACAAACTGCACAGTATTGTGGAAATCACTGTTAATAAAAATAATAAATGGGCCTTTGCTCCTTTTGGTCATCTTGGAAATAAAATTTAAATAAAATAAAATAAAATAAAATAAAATAAAATAAAACAAAATAAAATAAAGTAAAATAAAATAAAATACTAATAAAATGAAATGAAATGAAATGAAATGAAATGAAATGAAATGAAATGAAAAGATAAAATAAAATAACATAAAACCCAACGTTTTGAAGAATATGTACCTGTTTATGTTTACAGCGGGTAAATCTCTTATTTATTGAAAAGATATCTAGTATATACAAAATAAAAAAAATATTTACAAAGTACAATTATATATGCAAATTTCACAAGTAAATTATGCAAATTTTGACTTGTTCTTTACAGTTACAAATTCAATTCAGTAAATTTTTGAAATTGTCAATTTAATTAAATCTTTCTGAAATAGCTTGTTTTTAATATATATTTTTTTCAGAAACTATTCAATGGTTGTTAGAAAAAAATACTAATATATTGAGATGTGGATTACAGTCGGTAACCAGCTACAAAGAAAAAATGATATTTTACATATACCATTACTTTACAGGCTACTGTTATTGTGGTGGACTTATGGATGAGTAGGTATTTATTTTGGAATTTTAATTTCTATCATGGCTTCCTACTGAGTGAAAAATCAATATGAAGCGACATTGACTAAGTCTGTGTTTGTAACTCAATATTTGCAAAAAGCTAAAATATGTGTATAAAAAGTTTTGTTATTGTAACAAACATTTTACACATTTATTAATCTTTTGCAATTTATCGAGTTACTAACAAGGACTTGGCATATGTTGTTTCACAGTAATTTTTCAAGTAAGGAAAACTGTTTTATAAATTAAAAATCTAAAATAAATACCCAATCCTCATCCATATGTCCACTTTAATTTACCCTTGACTAGTAAAATAATATGGAAGTTAGTTAAGTTGGAATGAATTATAGTCTGGCTGGACAAATATCTTGTATCATATGGCAAAAACATGTTTGAAGTACAATATGTCTGACTTTCTACACAGTGTGGTGAGGGGTCTGTTAGGGTTGCTCACGCAAAGAAAATTTACCAATGTTGGTAAGATATTTGTTGAGCCAGATGATATTCAGTTTCAAATTAACTGGCCAACATATTTTGTATCATCTAAATACTGAAAACCAAAATTAGCTAGATCCATGGCATAATATTTCTGAGGCACATCGGTCCATCCAGTATACATCTACATGAATGTGCAATAAAACTGAAATAATATTTTAATTAACAGGACAAAAAAAATTTTACAAAAAAAATTGTCAATTGTTGAATTGATACGAAACTATAAATCATACACAATTTCCAATGTTCTAGTTTTACTTCTTTTACATTACAGGAGAAATAAAGATACCTTGCTGTTTTACTCATGAGACAGGGACATCTTCAAATGTAAAAGAAACAATAATAGCATGCCATATATTGTACACAGTGTGGATGTAGAAGAAGACAAGTTAATATGTTGTTTATCAGTTGGAAAATAAACAATTGAAGCCATTAAAATAATCAAGTCCGTGTGTATTTACGCGTATTTATGTGGTTTATTCAGCAGAAGTGTTTCTACGGTACTGTGAAAGAATAGCAATGCTTTATCACTTTTCAATGTGACTGAGTGAAGGATCTGCTGTGTGTCCTGTCTCTGTTATTGTAAGTCTCGAGTTGAATTGTGTCCATTTTTGAGTTAAAAACATAACGACTAAAAGAGTGAAACACCAAGGCAACTTCATTTCTCCTGTAATAATTAAATCACAGTAAGTAAATCTTTAGTTTAGAAATATAGGATATATGTATATATACACAGTTCATACGTTTGTGAAAAATACTACACTATATACAATTATCTTTGAAGTTATAAATTATAACATTTGGAATGTCTTTTTACATCATGTGCCTTAAATAAACAAATTCTGAATAATTAATTAGATGAAGTCATAAAGTTAGATAACAGTGGAACGCCACTCCAGGAAAATAAAGTCATTTTTATCAATTTTGAGTTCTAGAGTCATTTCATGATTTTTCATCACTTAGATTATGCATGACAGCTAAGAAAAACGAGTTGAAACTAGTCCATGTCACTGTTCAGAGAAAGCTTTACCCTTTGACCTGCACTGCATCATGGGAGTCAGCAGATAGGACCTACACAGAACAATGAATTAGGACTAAGTTCAACTTGATTTTTCTCAGCACTCACACGCAATAATTTAAGTAGTGTAAAAATCATTAAATGATTTTCCAGAAGCCAAAGTTTACAAATATGGCTTTAGTTCCTGGAATGGCATTCCCCTCTAACAATAAACCTCTTCAATTTAAACAATAAAATAACTAGTTTCAGAGAATATGACTTGTGTTGAGTCTTTCACATACAAAAATACTTTATTTTCTATCCACCCGGTACATGAAGCTATGCAATTCAAAGTCAGATATGGTATTACAACCCTTGCAGCAAATGTCTAGAAACGCCGCTGATCAAAACATCGTTTTATAAAAGGTGGACTATTAAAACTGGCTTTGTAGTTGCTGAAAGACAACTGTTTGAAAGAAGACTTGACACTTACTGGGAGGGAATAGACATCAAGTACAACCCAGAAGCCGATACTTCATATTAGGATTACTGTGTGTGTTCATCCAACCTGGAATCTATTCAGATCTGACATCAGCTGCCCAGGAGGACGTAACTGTTAGAATGGAACGATGAAAGTCTTCTCCTTATCACATTATCAAATATACACTGATACAAAATAACATCACATGCCTGTTATGTAGGGTCACTCCATGTTCTCATCAGTTTGTTTATATCTGTGTAAGTTAGTCATATCATTGTATATGTACATGCCCCTTTATCTATGGAATGCCTTGCCATTACAGATCCGATCTGCATATCATATCTTCATTCGACAGTTTTAAAAGCAGTTTGAAAACTTACCTTTTTAGGTCGTTTTATCAGTACACATTTACATTTTTTATCTTTATCCATATGTACCTTTGTACTAGTATTTTGCTAATATCAGGACATTTTTTAGCAGTTTTTCAAATAGTGTATTTTTGTTGTCTTTTATGTTTGTTTTGTTTTTTCCTGTCAGTTGTGCTTCGTGATTATTTTTAATGTAATGCGCTTTACAGGAAATAAAGATTAAGTATACCATATTGATTAACTAACTTTCGATCACAGACACAAACAAACTGATAAAAGTATCATGTGAATCTACATCTTGAACATCGGCTATTGTTTTTATATGTACACATGTCACAAGTCTGAATACGACAACATTGACATCTCACTGCAAATGTTAGACAGTGTTATTTCTCATACGGCTTCAATAGATTATTTTTTCCCATCCATCGACTTAGATCTACCATTGGTAAAGGAGGGGCTGGGGAATACCTGAAACAAACAAAAAATGAACACATAAACAAGCAAATAGGTTGAAGAAAGCTCATCTGTGCAAAAGTTCAGTCTAAATTACATCTACACAAGGATCACCCAGGTTATTCATTCGACCCTGACATTGTTACAATTTTGGATCATTAGTTGGACTGGTTTAGATTGTGTTTCCTCACATATGATACCCTATCTAGTACTACCATACTCATACCTTCTTG
Organism: Glandiceps talaboti; assembly: GCF_964340395.1. Taxonomy (NCBI): domain Eukaryota; kingdom Metazoa; phylum Hemichordata; class Enteropneusta; family Spengelidae; genus Glandiceps; species Glandiceps talaboti. The sequence goes on along the minus strand of NC_135557.1, from coordinate 12,749,621 downwards.
GTGTTTCCTCCTATACCCTATCAAGTACTACCATACTCATACCTTCTTGGTGTTTCCTCACATACCCTATCTAGTACTACCATACTCATACCTTCTTGGTGTTTCCTCCTATACCCTATCTAGTACTACCATACTCATACCTTCTTGGTGTTTCCTCCTATACCCTATCTAGTACTACCATACTCATACCTTCTTGGTGTTTCCTCCTATACCCTATCTAGTACTACCATACTCATACCTTGGTGTTTCCACATATACCCTATCTAGTACTACCATACTCATACCTTCTTGGTGTTTCCTCACATACCCTATCTAGTACTACCATACTCATACCTTCTTGGTGTTTCCTCCTATACCCTATCTAGTACTACCATACTCATACCTTCTTGGTGTTTCCTCCTATACCCTATCTAGTACTACCATACTCATACCTTGGTGTTTCCACATATACCCTATCTAGTACTACCATACTCATACCTTCTTGGTGTTTCCTCACATACCCTATCTAGTACTACCATACTCATACCTTCTTGGTGTTTCCTCACATACCCTATCTAGTACTACCATACTCATACCTTCTTGGTGTTTCCTCCTATACCCTATCTAGTACTACCATACTCATACCTTCTTGGTGTTTCCTCACATACCCTATCTAGTACTACCATACTCATACCTTCTTGGTGTTTCCTCACATACCCTATCTAGTACTACCATACTCATACCTTCTTGGTGTTTCCTCACATACCCTATCTAGTACTACCATACTCATACCTTGGTGTTTCCACATATACCCTATCTAGTACTACCATACTCATACCTTCTTGGTGTTTCCTCACATACCCTATCTAGTACTACCATACTCATACCTTGGTGTTTCCACATATACCCTATCTAGTACTACCATACTCATACCTTCTTGGTGTTTCCTCACATACCCTATCTAGTACTACCATACTCATACCTTGGTGTTTTCTCACATACCCTATCTAGTACTACCATACTCATACCTTCTTGGTGTTTCCTCATATACCCTATCTAGTACTACCATACTCATACCTTGGTGTTTTCTCACATACCCTATCTCGTACTACCATACTCATACCTTCTTGGTGTTTCCACATATACCCTATCTAGTACTACCATACTCATACTTTCTTGGTGTTTCCTCATATACCCTATCTAGTACTACCATACTCATACCTTCTTGGTGTTTTCTCACATACCCTATCTAGTACTACCATACTCATACCTTGGTGTTTTCTCACATACCCTATCTAGTACTACCATACTCATACCTTGGTGTTTTCTCACATACCCTATCTAGTACTACCATACTCATACCTTGGTGTTTTCTCACATACCCTATCTAGTACTACCATACTCGTACCTTGGTGTTTCCTCTTCGTCTTCATCAGGTTTATCTAACTCAATTTCATATTCATGTAGGTCTTCCATGTCTTCATCTAGCTGCTCTGATAACTCTGTTACTAAGGCATTGGTCAACTACAAAAATAAACATAGTAACTGTTACTAAGGCTTTGGTCAACTACAAAAATAAACACAACTGTTACTAAGGCATTGGTCAGCTATAGAAATAAACAATAGAATACTGTAACTCAATTGCCAGAATTCAGAACAGCTCTCCAAGTGGTCAAAAGTAAACATTCTTTTGTTTTTCCAACGACCAAATATGACATGCACACAATTTAACCACATTTGTAAAGCTGATCACTCTAACCATTCGCCAATCATGACCCCACAACCTGCAACCTCCAGATTCAAAGCCGGCCACTCTAACCATTCGCCAATCATGATCCCACAACCTGCAACCTGCAGATTCAAAGCCGACCACCCTAACCATTCACCAATCATGACCCCCACAACCTGCAACCTGCAGATTCAAAGCCGACCACCCTAACCATTCGCCAATCATGACTCCACGACCTGCAACCTGCAGATTCAAAGCTGATCACTCTAACCATTCGCCAATCATGACCCCCACAACCTGCAACCTGCAGATTCAAAGCCGACCACCCTAACCATTCGCCAATCATGACTCCAGTGACTCACCACATCCGTTACAACGTCTTCATGGAAATGTTTCAATGCTTTGTGGTCCTCTGTTAGTTTTCTCAGATCCCGTATGTTGAAGTACTGACTAAGCAGGACATCAAGTGTCATAGCTAGAAAACAAAGAATTCAAATAATGAGAAATAAGTCAATTTTATGACAGTATAAAAAGTATATACATTCTATGTATAGCACTTCTGATGAGGTACAAAAACCCTGGTAATAAAACCACTTGGAGTAAATCTGGTATTATTTAGATTTCAATGTTTTTTATCATTTCTACTGAGGTCCTACTAAGTTCTTCAGTGTATTCTTACTGCCTGTTATTTTGTTAACATATATATATATCGTACCATATTTTGTAGTATAGCATATATTGTATTGTACCATATTGTATTTCATCTGATCATATCATATCATATCATTATCATATCATATATATATATCGTACCATTTGATATGCTACTATAAAAAATGACATGATACGATACCATCTGAGACAATGTATGATGCGATGCGATACAATTTGATACAATAAAAATTAATGCAATATAATTCAATGCAAGGCAATACAACAAAACACAACACAATTTACTAAATAATTTACAGAAATTATGTTATATTTCTCTAATCCACAGTACCTACCATCTAAGAATTTATCAAAGTATTCCCTCTCAGTCCAAATCTTTCCATTTCTAGCAATCATGGTTAATAAATAGTCTAAGAAAAAACTATCTATGACCACATCACCAGCATGTGTAGCAACCTGTGAAAGAGTAAATTAATGTAATGTTAGACCAAAGAATATATCATTAAAGTGACACAAGCTTACTTTATACATTAGTGTATTATAAGTGTTTTACTCAAGTGAAAATACTTATAAATCAACAAATATAATCAAACTGGCACAAGCTGAGTTTGTGTTATAAGCTTTTCACTCAAGGGAAAATATTATAAATAAACCACATTCTAGTATAATGTTAATGTTGATGCATGCCTTTTGTGACATAAAAATTGTCTTCTGGAATTCTCGCTATCTGCAATACAATTCTATGCATCGCTAAGGAGTCAAATGGAACGCAGTCTCGCGACCGTGCTTGCATTTGTCAACACCTACACTTCTGGTCGCATATGTCAATACACGTGAATGTTTCTTCTAAACAGTTTAAGTTGTAACAAATAAGATAAATGCAAGTTTTAAGCTCATATAATTATGGAGGTGGGAAATTTAAATATGTACAGTATCTTTCCAGAGCAAAATTACAAGAGATGTCTACAACTGAAAATGGGAAAGAAACATCCCTGTGTATTAGCATAGCTGACCGGAAGTGTAGTTGTCGACATTAGAACGCGTTGTCGTGAGACTTCGTTCCATTTGACTCCACAGTTATGTGTAGAATTGTATTGCAGGTAGCTAGAATTGTTCGACCAGTAGATTGCATAGCACGGATTTCCTGAACATTTTTGATATGTACAATGTATGATAAATTACATATTTGGATCATTTATTGGTTATATCTTAATACCATGTTTGAGTTCAGTCAAATGCGAGTGGTGATTAAGTGTGCTTCAGTAGGTAGAATAATATGAGTACCGTTTAAATATGCAGTAAAAACTACGCCTATACATGATATAAACTCAGCCTGTGCTCTTTTAACATCTTCTCATTAAGTATCTAGTCAAGGCAAATGTAATCGCCTGGCCAGGCAAGCACTTGTTCCAGCCAGGCAATCAATTGTTCAAGCCAGGTCATTATTTAAGGCAAAGTCTGCTGGGAATGTTTAACACATCAACTATTATTCAGAAACAAACAAAATTGTAATCGATTCAAATACTTGTGATCAAATAAATGTAGTAGCAGATCACAGGATGAAAAGATGAATTTGATAATTTCAGCAGTTGATAATATTATGGGATATACAGCATGGCACACACACACACACACTACACTCAAGGTGGCATGCACGAATATATTTGATGACAGTTTATGAGTTAATGAGGCTTTACAGAAAATATACCTCTCTGTGTTGTTGGGGTTTTTGTTTTTGTTTGATTGTTTGTTTATTTGATTGTTTGTTGTTGTCTTTTTGTAGGGGTTTGATCACCGCTTTATCATGATATCTGTTCAGTGTCTCCTTCATTTAATATAGTCTCCCGGGATTTACAAAACTTACCTCTCTGTGCTGCTTTTTGATGACTGCAGCATCGTATCTGGCAAGTGTCTCTTCTGCCAATTCTTTGTGAAGGTTCTGTACTTCTTCATTCACAAAATCATCAATGTAGTCTTCTAGAATGACTTCAAATATTGCCTCTCGTACCTGAACAAAAGAGATAGATATTTCATATGAAATTTAACAAGACTTGAAACGTTTTGATGTAAATTTTATTCTTGGGCAAGATTTGAATCACAAGTATGTTTTAATCAACCAAGGTAAGCTATGTAATGGGGGTTCAGGTTCAACCATGTACCATGCTAGCAGTTCGTATTGGGTGGAGAAGGGGGGGGGGGGGGGGGTGTTAGAAAATATGAAGGACTGTTGTACCATTTATCTACACTCTCTAATAACTGTAAAGTGCTTTTTGAGCACTGTGTGGAAAATACATGTAAAATTTACTTTATAGTGATATAAAGATATGGTAAAACGTTTACGGGGCCCTTTTGCTGTACGACCTCGGTATGCAAAACCCATATCTGGGTATGGGCTTTGAATAGCGAGGTTGTACAGCAAAAGGGCCCCGGCTTTAAGAGGACCTGTAAACGTTTTACCATGAATATACCTTATATTAAAGTGACACCGAAACATCATTTAAACCAAATAGCCATATAATAATATGATAATGGAACATTGAATTTATATTCAAAAACATGAGAAAATCAAAACCGAATTATTGAGTGGACGGATATCAACAAGTGCACCACTTAGGACCACAATGGAAATAAGTATTAATTACTTTGTTGTGTTATCCTCGGCAGTACTTTTATATACAGGTATGTTTTTACTATATTTTATTGCCAAATAAATTCAATTCAATTGGGGCAAAGTGTGCCAGGGCTTAATACAATAAATTCTTGCACAGGTTCGATGTGCAGGCTCTCCATTGAATTACATTGGAAGAGATACTGGGTATGTGACAATAGAAGTTATGGGGTTACAAGAGTGGCCATATGGATGAGGATTGGGTATTTATTTTGGATTGTTAATTTATAAAACAATTTTATCGTGGCTTCCTACTTGAAAAATCAGTGTGAAACAACATTGACTAAGTCTGTGTTTGTAACTCAATACATTGCAAAAAGCTAATAAATAGTTTAAAAAGTTTGTTATTATTATACGTACAATAACAAACATTTTGTACATTTATTATGATTTTTCAATTTATATATTGAGTTACAAACAAGAACTTGGAATATGTTGTTTCACATTGATTTTTCGTAGGAAGCCATGATAAAATTGTTTTATAAATCAATAATACAAAATAAACACCCAATCCTCATCCATATGGCCACTTTTACTTACAGCATCAGTTATGGGTTTACAATATAAATTAAGGGGTTACAATACAAGTTAAGGGGTTACAATATAAGTTAAGGGGTTACAATATAAGTTAAGGGGTTACAATACACATTAAGGGGTTACAATATAAGATAAGGGGTTACAATATAAGTTAAGGGGTTACAATACACGTCAAGGGGTAACAATATAAGTTATGGGGTTAATACTTACAGCATCTTCCACATACGGTTTCTCTATATCTTCATAAAGTTCCACAAATGCATCATACACAGCAGCTCTATTAAGATGGTCTTGTACTAAATCTTCAATGGTATCAGCAACAACTAATTCTATATTCTCAGTAACTACTTGATCTACAAGTTCATCACTGTATTCTTCAATGTAATCTTTCTGATCCCATTTATCCGTCATGTACCTGCAATATTTAACAGGACACATCAGACATATTTCGACTCTAGACTAACAATAACAGAGACACAATAAACACAGCAGGATCTTTTTTCCAATCATTGAACACTGATATGCATTGCCACTCTTTCACAGTGCAGTAGAAACAGACTTCTAATGAAAACATTACAAATGGACTTGATGATTTTAATGGCTGCAATTGTTTATTTTCTAACTGATAATTAACATTTCAACTTGACTTCTTCTACAGCTCCTCTGTGCATGGCACCTAAGTAATTGTTTGGGTTTTTTGCATTAGAAGTTCCCTGAGAGTGTTTGTAATAAATGTCATGTTGCATGAGTGAAACACCAAGCCTACATCATTTTCACTGTAACAGCAAATTTCAGATATAAAATTTGAGAGCGAACAATGCTTGTCTGGCAGAACTTTAGGAAACGTTGGTCATGACTACACAAAAATTCCAATGGCATCATCGATAAACTAGCAGTATTGCAAGACCCTGGTATGCAAAAATTGGGTTTTAAAGTGTACCAAAATATGTATGACAACTGACTGCTATATTGGACATGAAACAAGACACTAGAATCAAATACTTTGGAAGGAATGCAAAGAAAATACTCACTTGTCAACCATGTGGGATGTCATTTTAACGACAACTTCTTCAGCTATCTCTTCTACCGTTTCATCTACAATATCTTCACAAGCTAGAACAGCTGGGATAAAGGCTGGGTGCTCTTTGGGCTGTATATAAATATAAATATATCAATATGTAACTTACACACAGAGAGACACACACACAGAAAGACACAAAGACACAGACAGACAGACACAGCCAGACATGTTAAAAAGGTATCAGTGTGTGAAATCACAATTAGTGGAATCAATATGTAACACACAGAGAGACACACAGAAAGACACACAGAAAGACAGAGACAGAGACACAGACACAGACACAGACACAGACATAGACATAGACACAGACAGACAGACATAGACACAGACATAGACACAGACATAGACACAGACACAGACATAGACACAGACAGACATAGACACAAGACAGACACAGACATAGACACAGCCAGACACAGGCACTGACACAGACATAGACAGACACAGACATAGACACAGACATAGATACATACAGACAGACAGACACAGACACAGACAGACACAGACACATACATAGACACAGACACATACATAGACACAGACACATACATAGACACAGACACAGACACATACACAGAGTCAGTCACACACCTTTTAGACTCAGAGGTATCAGTGTGTGCCACCCCTGTTACTGAGACAGACAGACAGACAGACAGACAGACAGACAGACAGAGACAGACAGACAGACAGACAGACAGACAGACAGACAGACAGACAGACAGGCAGAGAGAGACAGCCACACACCTGTTAAAGGTATAAGTGTGTGACATTCCTGTTAGTGGAATCAAAGTGTAACATTCTCCATTGGTGGAATCATTTACCACATAATCAAACTCTTACCAGCATCCAAACCCCAAATATAGTAGGCCAGTACTTTAACTACTACATTGTACATTTCTGTAAGTTATAATACTTACCAAATATTTCCTTTCTGTTAATACCTCTATCAGCATATCAGGAATGGCTTCAGATACCAGAAATTCATCAATGATTTCATTCACAACTCCCTGTGCAAAATCCCCATTCCCTAGATACTTAGCGGGTTCAACATTCTGGAAAACACAGGATAGATGGAATGGATTGTTGGTACAGAAATCTGGATTTGTGGGATATATTGTGGATTTGTGGGATACATTATGATGGTTTATGCATGCATTATATCTCAAACTTCATTTTCAAGTTAGGCAGGAAATTGATAAAATCCAAGAATTTACAAGGAATTTCCCAAAAAATGAATCTGGGTTGGTGAGTTCAAATGATAATAAAGTATGTAAATATACACTTAGACTGTAAGATACATCATGTTCAGCCATATCAGGCTTCTGAGTGTGCTGGCTGATAACTTGGCTTAAATGTCATAATATCTTACAGACTAGTATACACACACATACTGTTAGTTTTTCCACTAACCCGTCTAACAGCATATCCACGGTATGCACTCTGAATGGCTACTGCTGCTTCATCAGGAGTTGAATATCTTTGTCTTCTTTGACGTCTTCTCTTTTTCTTTCCCTGGACAAAGACAACAACACAAAATTAATTTTAAAACTTTTCCTGTAGTTACTATATCATAGTACATGTAGTTAGATAATGTGAAGTACTCTATAAGGTTTATTCTGATTGGTTAGAAAACAAAGGAAACAAGCACATCTGTTGGCTGTGTTGTTAATGAGTGATAAAGTATAGGTATGTTATGCAATCAGAGACAACCTTGTAATAGCTTCACACTGTCCCCATGTAGGACTGAGGGTAGTTTAGTAGATGTTATATCTATTTTAATTAGTATTCCATGTAGTTACTATAATCATAGTACATCTAGTACAGGACTGAGGGTAGTTTAGTAGATTTTATATCTATTTTAGTATTACTTGTAGTTACTATATTGAACACATATTGCCTGGCCATGAGGGCTATAACACTCGTTTATTACACCCGAGGGACTGTGAGTTACCAGAATCACATGTTATTTCCCGAGGCCAAAGGCCGTGCTATTTCTCGAGGCCAAAGGCCTAGGGAAATAGCATGTGATTCTGGTAACTCACAGTCACGAGGGGGTAATGAACGGGTGCTATAGCCCGAATATAGGACAGGCAATATGTGTTTTATAATATACCTCATGCTGTGAACTCGCGGTGGCATACAACATCGTCAGAAGCTGCCATTTTGACCTGCTGTGAACGCGCGGTGGTCACGTGACCATGTAAAAGTTGATGGAACTATTTCCCTAGGGAAATAGTCATTCTATTTTCCTATCACGTGACTGATTCTAGCAAATCATGGCACATCATTATCACTAGGTATATTATAAAGTACATCTATGACAGGACTGAGGGTAGTTTAGTAGACTTTATATCTATCTTAGTATACCCGGTAGTCCTCTTAAAGGCCAGGGTTTCAATCCCAGGTTCTCCCATTAGTATTATCTTATCATGTAATTAGAATTTGACCACCTAGGCACATCATAAATATACAAATACCAAATGTGTGAGAATTAGTCAACCTTCTTGTTCTGTATTGGCCCCCTAGAATGAGGTGAAGTGCTACTCCAGGAACTGAGAATTGGTGCCCATAGTAAAAAGAGGGGTGTGGGAGAGAGGGTGCGGAGGGAGGGGGAGGATGGAGGGACTGGGTTGGGGGTAACTGATGTTGTCCCTTACCTTCAAAGCTGATTCTAAGTAATCATATTTTGACTGTCTTCCTGAGTCTGATGTATCGTCCCTCATTTCTGCATCCAACAACATAGCTTGAATGTTTGGACTATACTGTCGTGGCTCATCAGGATTAGCATAATTGTCACCCACCGTTAAGTACGTAATCGGTCCTCGCGGACTTATATACGGATTAGTCGGTAGAGGATTGATGTATTGCAGCTGTGGATCATGATTTGTATATTGATTCTGTTCCCCTATTGGTAAATATTTCTGTCCTGGTTGTAAATATTTCTCTTCGCCCGGTAAATATCCATATCCCGCTGGCTGACTAACAGCACTACTGGTTCTACTAGAAGTGTCAGATCCCGTGTCTGTAGTCTTCCGATAACGAACCAAAACTTTCTTCTTCTTTTTACTCTTTGTGTACGGATACGAAGCATATGCGGATGGTTTATAACCATTGTATCTCAGTCCGGAATACAAATCCTCAGGAAGTATCGATGTCTTGTGTTTACTTTTCCGGGACGGATTATGGCTGTATCCATTAACGACTGACTTTGATTTGGGATCAGTTCTTTGTGAGAGATCTCTGTAAGTACTTGGCTTGCTATAATGTGAGCTTCTGTCATGGCTCGGTTGTTTTTTAGTTGGATTGTGACGAGCGTAATCTCGTGGTTGTCGTGGATCTAGGTAATTTCTACGGTCATGTGGATCATAATAATCTTGATATGGATTATCTCTGTAATTCCTCTGATTATGGTAATCGGTGTAGCCATAATCTCTATCGTTATATGGGTCCCTGAAATAAAAATTAAAATAGTGCAAAAGTGTCATCATCATTAACATATAGATATTAATTCATACACACATTCTCTTCTTCCACTTTTTGATTGAAAAAGAGACATGTTTCGAACAAATCACGTGTCCGTCTTCAGCATCTGACTGGATCAGACAGAATGATCCAAATTTGCTGGAGGTGTTGAGTAACCAGACAGTAACCAGTGACATCATCACAGAAGGTGGACAGTTAGAGGTACATAACTGACAAGTACTTTCACACCTGAATTTACATATATTGAAGGTAATATTTTCACACTTCTGGTTACTCAACACCTCCAGCAAATTTGGATCTTTCTGTTGTCAAATCCAGATAGACAATAAAGGCTAAACAAGGAGTGTTTAAAATGTTTGTTGTACGTACAATAACAAAGATTTTACACATTTATCAGTCTTTTGCAATTTATTGAGTTACAAACAAGGTCTTGGCATATGTTATTTCACATGTATTTTTCAAGTAGGAAGCCATGATAAAATATTTTTATAAACTAAAAATCAAAAATAAATAACCAAGCTTCATCCATATGGCCACTTTAATATAAATGAGCATTTGGTAGCCTAATTTGATGACAATATATAACTGATCCCAACAAATATTTTTTATAGATCTGCGATAAAATGCAATGTAAAAAAGGCATGGCATGACAGGTTTTTTTAAAATTAGCAATCACAGATTCTCTTTTAGGTAATGGACTATTTGACAAGACACAGTTTTACAGATCAACAGGTCTCACCTTTCAAAGGCGTCCTCTCTTGGTATCAACGGTGGTACAACTTCATATGAACTTGTTCTGAGGTTGCCAGGGAAACCAGACACTGGGGTATCCACTGGTGGTGTTCTGTAACCATTACGTGTATCCAAACTGAGTAAAAAGACAAATGTTCATAGGACTTCTTTAGCAAATTCTAAAGGAAGCCTCTTAAAGAGAAATGGAAAATATAATACACAGCCATGGAGATATATGAAATATTTTGCAGTCGTTAGATACAATATTTACTATGGCTAGACACAACCCAGCTGCAATATTCGACCAAGCTGTGATATCCGTAAGGAGATTGGTGTAGATAGCTAGATAGATAGATAGATAGCTAGCTAGCTAGCTACAATGTAGATAGATAGATAGATAGATAGACGGAGACAGACAGACAGAGACAGACAGACAGCAGACAGACAGAGACTGACATACAGACAGACAGACAGACAGACAGACAGATAAGATAGATAGATACCATTACTTTCAGGGGGCACTGTATGTGTGTACATGTATATGATACTCCTAATATTACCTTGGTAAATGTTTAGGAGTTAAGTGTCCTGCGATACCCATGATTCCTAGGGTGGGGTGATCCAAGGCTAAACCATTATTTGCTTGGATGGTCATTGTATGTGTGCAAAGTATGCTACTATTATTACCTTGGTAAATGTTTAGGTGGTGGCGTCCTACGATACCCATTCCTTGGGTGTGGTGTACCTTTGCCAGATGATCTAGTACTGCTTGCTGTAGACTGTTTCCTTCTTGCTTTCTGTAACCTGAATTTAACAACATCAAAATAATTAATTCCCATATGTAAATCACCCTGATATATTTACACACTGGAAAGCTGAGAGTTTTAGAGTTTTTGCTAATGTACACTTTTGTCACCTTATACAATATTACACACTTATTGACTGGCTATGAGGGCACTAGTAGACATCTATTCCCTCAAGAGCTATTACGTGGCAACTATTTCCCCGAGGCTGTAAGTACTACTAGACTCTCTCACAGTCCTCGGAGCATCACTTTGCTAAAAGGGCTGTTTTGTATGTACCGATATCTACTGCATAGTTCTACTCAAATATCCTTGTACCGTGCGCCTTCATCGACCACATCATGCTAACTATTCATTGATGTGTTAATGCAACACTCCAAGCTATCACAAAGCCCCGAGTGGTTAGCCCTATGTGGCTGTACAGTACAGGGATATTTAATTGAGTACAATTATGCAGTAGATATTGGTACATACAAAGCAGTCCTTTTAGGGATGCGATGCTCCGGAAGTCTACGTTGGTACATAACTGCACAAGAGGTAATATGACCTCTAGTAATAGTATTAGTACTTGTGCCCAAGTAAGGCATTTTCCTTAACAATCTTAAAGTGATTACTGTTATAAAAGAAAATTCAAAACATTTGAAGAGTACATGCATGAGTCTTTAAAAACAATCCCAAAAGAGACTGGTGATAGTCTCGGGGCCGAGATGAAACATGTCAGTAGGTATAAATAACCTAAGATTCCCCCCCAAGTGTTTTCCATGGTGCTTTCTGAGTGTCTTATAAATATTATGGGTGGTATATTAGGTAAACTGTACCTCGGTTCACCAGATACTGTATTTACCATAGTGACTTCCAAGACAGAGTGTACTACAGAGTGGGTAAAATCCACAAAAGTAATTCCCATCGTGTTTACAGTTTACATAATTACCAGGGTGCCTTCTAAGTGTTGTTGTTTTTTTACTGAAGCTTAATAGTAATACTCTAGATGCTCTAAAAATGTTAGTCAAAACCTTGGCAAGGAAAATTATATAACAGAATATCAGATTTAAACTCATTAACATTTTGACTTCTATTTTTGTCCATTTTCAACATAAAATGGACGATTTTGTCAATATATTACAACATGTTAAGTCTCTGGTAAAATGCCCGGAGGACTCACATAATCCCCACTCGGACATGTCTGCAAAACCTCGGTGCAAACACGTACAAACTCAAGTGACATTCAGGAGGGCCTGAGGCAGAATGTCTTGTAAACATGCATGGTGACATGCTTGAAATAGCCATGATTATAAGATATACGATAATTTCACTAAAACATTCAGGGCGAGGGGTTGGGAATAGTTTGAAGAAAATCCACAGCCCGTCTTTATCGGCAAATATAGCGTTCCGATAACGTGTAAATTATAACGGAGATTGTTCATAAACTAATCCGTTGTTATTTACACCAAAAGCTGGCCAACCATACATTTTGAACTGTGTTTTAATCTCGTTAACCATTAAAAGACACCATATTAATTATTAAAGCTCGATTATAGGGTAATTATTATCATGTTTCCTTCCGTTTCATCGCCCATTACAGTTAGCTGAATGGCAGACAAATCTGAACAAACGCTAATATTGATTATTGATCTGTTTACCATTGCTTTAGTCGGTCTCATCGATCGTTAAATGCACGTATGTAATACCGGGAAATTGTTTGCAAAAGTTAACTAGAGAGAGTTTTAGTAAATTAATTAAACCGATCGCAGTCCTTGCTTGAAAGAACTATTATACAGCTACCATTTCCATCAGACGATCGGATTCACACGTCATGTTGTCACGATCGATTATGATTTAACGGAGATTAAACAAAGCAGTACCTTTCTTGTAGCTTTTCCCATGTTTCTTCTCGTCCACTACCATTAATGTAAGCCATAGTAATCGTAAAACACGACGAGAATTGCCTGACGGCTTACATGTCTTTCACAAAATGCTTGTTTTGTTTGGTGTTGTTAACTTCCATGGAATGTCCGCCATATTTGATTTGTAGAGATTTGTAGTCTATATTTACGCATGCGTAGTAACTTTCTTCATGACCTCATTTGGAAGTTCAGTTGACACCTGTTTGAATACTACAGCCTTTGTTTGGGACATTATATATTGTCATATCAACAAACACGCAACTACTCTTCAAACTTTGGAGAATTCTGCGTCGTATGAGGGAGGGAGGGAGGGAGGGAGAGGCAGACATACATACATACATACATACATACATACATACATACATACATACATATATACATACATACATACATACATACTACATACATACATACATACATACATACATACATACATACATACATACATACATACATACATACATACATACATACACATATACATATAGCTACTGTGATTAGTTACATTGACATACAGACAGACAGACAGACAGACAGACAGAGGGGAAAGAGGGGCTGGGAAGGGACGGGAGGAGAGAGAGAGAGAGAGTGGGTGTGTGTGTGTGTGTGTGTGTGTGTGTGTGTGTACATGTGTCATGACTCGGGCGAAATTCTCTACTGATGATCTGTCAGTCAGCCAATAAATCGCTCAACCAGTCAACAAACGGAGACTTTTTGAGTGGTTGTGCGCTGCACGAGAAATGAAATAATTAGTTTGCATTTGGTATGATTAGGTAGCAGAGAATGGAGGCGTTCGAGGAGTTCTGTGTGATTTATTTGTTGGGAAATGTTCAGCGACGATAAATATCATGGGTTGTGGCACTAGCCGTTCCAGTGAGGATCGACTCGTGCCACTACAGTGGTACTAGACACTCCGTATTTGTAAAGCTAATAGCTGACTTGACAGTTTGATATGGTTATTAAATTACATTTTATAAAACCTCTCAGACCACTACCGCTATAGCCTGGACCAGCCCATGCACCCAGACCATGCCGAGTTCTATTTGCATATCATTTACATACACGTATTTGATATTGTTTTCGTTAGGCCTAATAAAAAAAATATGTGGTTCCAATTACCGGCGCTCAATTATAGAATAGGTGAGGTAGGTAGATTTTTATTTTTTATTTTATTATATATTTTTGTCATGTGTGAGTGTCTAGTTCAGCTTTTCCATTGTTTTCCAAATGGTCTCTGTGTTGTTTATTTCTTCCTATCAGATGTACAGCCATTACAGATTGGAAGAATGGTTTTAGAATATCTTTTTAAGTTGATGTCAGTTTCCGGATCCACTATTTCTCGTGAGACGTCACAATTTTTGCGATTTTATTTTTTTTTCTCGAATACGTAAAAATAAGTGTAGGGTCGGCAGTGAAAAGATAGGTGGGTTCGGGTAACTGGAACCAAACAATTATTTTTTAGGCCGTATTAGTATTGCACGACAGTAAAGTAATCACTAAGTACATATGGAATAATTTCTTTACTGGGAAATGTTGTGAGTTTCGTAAATCTCACACAATACCCGAAACTTTAGTTAACAAATATATACATCTATATAGTCATGAATATTTCAAATTGTCATGTATAAAACTCGACGACGTCACATCTTGATGTCCTTGACGTCACAGATTCTGTCTTTTGATTCGTTTCCGATCCAATTCCATATCAACGTTACTGTATTTGAATCCCTGTCACTATGCACTTTTAGGGTTAAAAATGTCTCATGTCTTCCTAGGAATCACCAATGCCATGAAATTGTAAAGAGAATGTAACGTCTTCATCCGGTTCTCTTTCATTTTCTTCATTGAGTGCCATGGTAACCACATTGTCATCTACCTCCTCCTCTCCTGTTATATAGTCACTAAACTGTAAAGATCTATGCCTAGAAAAGATAATATATAAAGATAATATATGCGATCGAGTATTTAATTTGTCTAAAAATTCTCACATTTTTCTATATATACTAGTACATTCCCTCCCTCCCATGCACACGCAGGCACACCCATCTCTCAGTTTTCCTGTAGGACTCCGAGGAAGAGTCGACCATGCAAAGCGGAGGGTGAAGACGTATCGGCGTTCTCGAAGTGCACATGATATTACCATACGTAATATTTATTTATTTATTTATTTATTTATTTATTTATCTATTCATTCATTCATTCATTCATTCATTCATTCATTCATTCATTCATTCATTCATTCATTCATTCATTTATTTATTTATTTATTTATTTATTTATTTATTTATTTATTTATTTATTTATTCATTCATTCATTCATTCATTCATTCATTCATTCATTCATTCATTCATTCATTCATTCATTCATTCATTCATTTACCATCCAATAGGCATTGCCCAGTAGCAGAAGGAATGTTTAATGTTGGTCGCAGGTGTTACTGAGTGCAGGCCCCAACCGGAGTACGTAGTGACCCTGGGAAAACCTGCAGCGTTATTCGGTAGAGTAAAACAGTACTAGTAGTAGGGTTGTGCGTAATGTAACTTACCTGCACCTTGACGTACAGAATGCAAAACATCGGCTTAATACATTTCCTCGGGGATGCGAATTTCCCATTTTCACGGTGGAAAGAACTTTATGATTGTTTGCGGTCACGTGATACGCGCGTTAAAAATAAAACAAATCCAGACACTGAGGGCGCTGTTCAAAGTTGACGCCCAGACACTATTGTTGGATTCGGCGGCCATGAAAACATTACTAGCTCAGATACTACCCGGCAATAAACCTTTCCAAAATTAGCCATGGTGGCGCTCTGTCTGTGTGTACCTTAGGGGATATATGATGTAGATACTTGGTTAATCATAGAGCACTGACCATTGATTTCCTCGATGTCTGAACAGTACGAAAATCATCCCTGATGTACACTTCTGAGGAATACCAAGGGACAAAACTCTTAAGAAACGGTACAATGAGGTGATGATACTCCCAGTCTGGAATGAGCCAATAGAGTGAAAGTCATTTTGAATGTAATGAACAATTATCACACGATGAAACTACTAGTACCTTAGGCTGGAGTCAGACACACACATTTGCTTGGCTATTGATTGCCCCTCTATGGTAGGTAAATGAAGTACATTTTTTGTATACGATTTTGCAAAGTACAAGGTAAACGACTGCTCCTGAGATTTGATTGTTCAAGAAAGTCTCCAGAGAGAGAGAGAGAGAGAGAGAGAGAGAGAGAGAGAGAGAGAGAGAGAGAGAGAGAGAGAGAGAGAGAGAGAGAGAGAGAGAGAGAGAGAGAGAGAGAGAGAGAGAGAGAGAGAGAGAGAGAGAGAGAGAGAGAGAGAGAGAGAGAGTCAGACAGAAACAGACAGAGACAGACAGACAGACAGACAGACAGACAGACAGACAGATAAACAGAGACTAGCAAGGGAGAGATACAGACAGTAAGACAGAGAAAGGCATACACAAATACATTCGCATGGCTGTCACCCAACTCATCGCTGAATATATGTTTTAGAAGGTATTGTGGCGAAACCGCGAGAAATCTTTTACTCGGTAAACGATCGCTCCTGAGGTTTAATTTGGTTCAAATCATGAGCAAAATATTTCACCCGCTCCCCTTTCAGACCATCAGAATTTCCATGGGCCCCCCTTTGAACCCTCAATTTTTCTCATGCCCCCCCTAATTCCCCCCCCCCCGTCGTAAATTCTGACTCCAGCCTTCTGACTCCAATTTTCTGTCAGAGTGTTATGGAGTCTACATGATAGATGAATCCCATTTTTCTAAACGCATTATCTGGAAATATTCGGAATTAAAATTATGTACCATTTTATTCTTAAGAACGACATCTGATCTAATTCAAAATCCGGAGAGTAAAAACAACTTTACACAAGAAATATGAATAAAATATGCCAATTGATGAGAAAGGAGAGTGCAGAAATCGTACATGAATTCTAAAATTTTACTATAATGTTATACAAAATGATAGAATTCAGAAATGGTAAAATAATTAAGAAAATCTGCTGCGTATTCATAATATTCTATTACATGAGTTCCTATATCATAATATATGCAATTATGTGTAATTTAGGTGAGCGTAAACAGTACGTTTACCCCATCATTAATTCCGAATATTTCCAGATAATATCGTAGGAAATGAGGCCATGCGTTTTATTGCTAGACTATTGTCACAGATGTTTGTAACAGATGTGATGATAAAGGGTTAATATAAATAGGAAAGTGATTATGTGTAGGATGTAAAATAATTAAGAAAATCTGCTGCGTATTCATAATATTCTATTACATGAGTTCCTATATCATAATATATGCAATTATGTGTAATTTAGGTGAGCGTAAACAGTACGTTTACCCCATCATTAATTCCGAATATTTCCAGATAATATCGTAGGAAATGAGGCCATGCGTTTTATTGCTAGACTATTG
Organism: Glandiceps talaboti; assembly: GCF_964340395.1. NCBI lineage: Eukaryota > Metazoa > Hemichordata > Enteropneusta > Spengelidae > Glandiceps > Glandiceps talaboti. The sequence goes on along the minus strand of NC_135557.1, from coordinate 12,731,588 downwards.
TCACAGATGTTTGTAACAGATGTGATGATAAAGGGTTAATATAAATAGGAAAGTGATTATGTGTAGGATGTATACATCTATTACTCATGTAGATAGATTATATACCCTTGTAACAGTTGTCCAGAAATGCTGATGAGAACGTCATTTTATAGGTGGTTGACAGTTAAAACTCTTTACCACACTATCAAATTGACATGAAATGATACTAAAATAATAGTGGGTGCATCAAATGTAGATTCACGATGCTGTTATCATTTTGTTTATGTCTGTGAAACTTGGTCATATTGTCTATGTGTGACTAAAATTCACATAAACAAACCAATAAGAACAATATATAGCATCTGCTTTATAAATACCACGATTTCTGTTGATGGCAGTAGGTATGGATGGATGAATACATAGGGTGCGCAGTGGTTAGTTGATTAAATGAATTCTTGGTCCAGTTTTATACCCATGATTTGATTGACAGATCAAATTAAAAGCTAGGTGGTTTAATGATTTAAGGCTTAATACTGGATGGATAGTTGACCGGTAGCATGCAAGAGGTATATTTATATCTTGTAAATTGCAAAAAAAAAATTGATATTTTCCCTACAATCGTAAAACCATCATTTTTGGACAGTTTAACTCATATGTAGGTGAGTTCAGATTGATACAATTAAAAGCCAAATATAGATGCAGTTTAGCAGAATCAAAGATCAAGCTTTAACTGTGAATTAAACTAAAATTATTATTAATCATGAGACAAAACGATTCTTACATTGCTATCCTTTATCATCTGGCACGACTACAATCTTACAAACATTGTTACCGGCATTCCCTAGAACACAATCGCTTTAAACTGTTGGATATTTGTTACAGTAATATTTGTCAAGATGATGTTAGAATTTCTGATCTGAATATTATTTTTACAAAACCTCTGTATCACAAACGAAATACATTGTAAGACTGTCTAGCTTAATACCGGGTAAGTGAAGTGTCCACAAATATTGGATAACAGGAAGTAGTATTCCTATAGAAATTCTTTTAAGAATGAATTTGTATTAATTGACGAGAAGCTAGGAAGTAGACACAATGCTAGAGGAGGTTTTGAAAAAATGATGAGGTTAATGTAACCGCTTTTATTTTCCTTTGGTATGTGTGCATAACGCCGTAGTGATAACAAACAAAAACACATCATTACATTGATATTCTCGCTCAAACAAAGTTGTAGTAATAAATAATATTGCGCCATTTGATCATCTGCCAATGTTATATACTATTGTAAACATTTCTCTATTTCGTTGTATGTGATACCTTTATCCATTGAAGCACTTCGTCACACAGTAAATGACATAGCGCTGTTGTTTGTAACATCAGAATATGCATTACAGCATATATGTATTATTTGCGTTTTGGGGATTACCTAATATTAAGTTTCAGTGTCTAAGTAATGTAGTTGTAGGTAGATCGGTAGAACGTAAACTATTCTCCACTCTAACGATCTCTCTAGAGTACCAGGATCTAAGGAGCTTGTCTAAGTTAGGAATTAGCCACACACAGGTATCGTCACTCACAAGTACGCTTTTACACTGAGAGAGAGAGAGAGAGAGAGAGAGAGAGAGAGAGAGAGAGAGAGAGAGAGAGAGAGAGAGAGAGAGAGAGAGAGAGAGAGAGAGAGAGACCACACACCAACAGTTTCGTTGTAAATCAAAATCAAAAGTCAGGAATAGGAATCGGAATCACTTTATTCACATTTACATTCTCATATATAGTCTGAATGACGTCATTAATCTTGAGATATTTTATAAATAGATCATCTCTCACCTAGAATCATTGTTCTATAAGACATGGTGAACTTTCCACCATAATATTTAAGATTAAGCTTTAAGATCATGCCATATGTACATTTTCTACGCGTAAGACAAGTGTCGATCACGCTATTGGAAAATTAGTTATTAATGTGAATTCGATAATTAACAAGTTATCTTGTTCACAACTACTAATTTATGCTGTTTAATCAAAACCCTTGACAATTGTTATCTTCTAGAGATACATGCAATTAATACAGGATAAATCAACATATTAGTAGATCATGCTGTTGTTAGCTCCTGTTTGTAAGTAAGTAGTACAAAGGTAAATTATACGTTAATTTTGGTAAAATATAATTCCTAATACAATATTTCTGGATCGTAACACGTTAACGTTGATACAGATTCAGCTACGATCTGCTAAGATAATGGTAACAAAGGTAATGAAGATGATGTATCGGTAGACTGTCAATCGGTTAGCTGTGTTCAATGTTGTATGGCTATTAGACGTTGACAGTATGCTTCTTGCATTATGGAACTGAAGTATCTGGCAATCAGAGCAAAATTCTCATAACTTCATGGGCCTTATAATTGGGCACACATACAGTTATTAATCAATGCTTGCAAAGCATTGTTCAGACCTGTAGAAAGTTGTTTTCTTGCAATTTTTATGGTGGACATTTATCCAACAAACTGTCACAAATCAACGCCATTTGAATCAATATGCATCCCCGGGGTATGCATCCTATATTCTCTTCACATTATAAAATGTCTAACGTTTCTCAAAGATTAGCCAACCTACTTCGAAAGAAGTTCCTTCAAAACCAGTCTGTTTGGCATATTGCTTAACAGTGACATGGTCATCTTGAATAAAAGCATAGACATTATCCAAACAGTATTTTCGACTCACTTCAAAACAGAGTTTTACACACATGCATCCATAAAAATGTTTCCCCCGATGCTCTTCATGAACAAACCCAAACCCTATATCACCAAATTCTTTGTGGACTATACCCGCAATTACGTTGTTGTTGTCATCATAGACTGCTAGGCTGTCACAATATTTCAATATATTCACAAATAAGGGCGTTGGTGTAGATGATGATTCCTTCCAAACCCGTTCAAGCAATGACGAATGCGACGGTGTTAATTTGCCCAAGGAATACTCACTGGGGAGACTTTTGGAAGCCATATTTTCTGCTTTAGTTATATCTTGGCATTGGTACATACGTACGTAGTCTTTAAACTTCAAGCTAAAATCTCTTGCCCTGCAAGCACTTTGTATAACTGGAACAAGAATTTCCGGTACAGCTTCAAACATGATTTCTTCCTTTGACCAATCGATGATTCCGCTCTCAATCAACAGTGAATGAAGGTTTCTCCGATTTCTAGAGTACACCAAGTAAGTCTTGTCGAAGGGAGGTGAATAGTAGTTCTTGTTGACACAGATCATAGAAGTAGCGTTAGCATAGTCATCATTGTCTAAAAAGACATCAATACATGGCCAAACGTTGTTGGTGATGTCACGTTGACGGATTATTAGATTATAGACAGGGTTACATAGCGGCAAATAATTCCGTAAATATCCTAAAAGCTCTGGTATTCTCTTTTGGGATAATCTGGTGACCAACATAGACATAGAAGATGGCGAACTGAACTAACCACAAATCACACAGAGATAGGCGTTCGCGTTCAAGCGCAAACCAGCAGTGTGGTTACACAGTCGGGTATAACAATGAAAATGACACTGCATCTGTGCAAATAATTTTACAATTGCCTTGATGATCTTTGGATAGGTGAACAATAATCACAGATGCTACCTTGGGAAGCTTACAGCAACATAAATATTTAGTCTGATTGCAATTGGTTACACTGTAGGGCTTATGGTCTAGAGTAATTAGGCGTGACATTTGGTACATACCTTATTCAGTAATTTGTTCACTCATCAGTCAGCGAAAATATCGATGGGTCAGATTGCACTGTGGGTTCTCAGTAATTGGTTACTACTATAGCCTTGCAATGTACATATATGTAATGTCAATTTTAGTCTTTAAAATATAAGTAAAACTTGTCTGAATATGGCATTTGGTCTGTCATTAACATTTGTTATACGTTCTAGCATTCGATAAATCCGAATTCGCTATACCGACTGCAGACAAGCTGCTACACAAATAAGTCGACGTTGTTTTGACGTCTGTTCGACGTTACACAGTTTAAGATTTGCTCGGGTACGCAGTGTTTATAATACCCCAAAACCCCATTTTTACCCTTTCACACACCTGGGGTGCAATTAACAACAGGCTACCCCGGGGGGGGGGGGGGGGTGTCTGGAAGTCATGGCATTGATCAAGTTGTTACGATTATGATCGTCTTACTAATATAAAATTATATTTCAGGTCATGAGAGTCCACCTCTCTTTTCAAAAAATGTAAACAATAGTCAATATTCAAATACATCTTTATTTAAAGACAACTTGATTGGCCGAGAGGTTTTTGAACTTTAAGTCACACACACACACACACACACACACACACACACACACACACACACACACACACACACACACAATACTTGAACAATTCAGTATATTGTTCATGTTGATGTATATCTTCTATAACATTACACTTGTCTTATGGCATGGTTAGAACAGCAGATTGCATAATATGGATATCATGAACACTTTTTGATATAATTTGATGAAGTACATAATTGGATCGTTTGTGAGTTATATATATATTTACATACCAGGTTTTCAGTCAACTATGAGTGGTGGTTATGTGTGCTTCAGTATATGCAGTTTTGCAGCCAGCGGTTTTTTTGGGGTCACTTGACATACATTTTTTTTGACCTGACCCACAATTTTGGAAGTGAAAGGTCTATTCTAAAATCGTATGCAAATATGTTGAGCAACATGACCACGCCCATAGCAACAGCCACCCGATCGCGGATATTGTATAGATAACAACAGGGTTGGATAGGCAACCGCATAATCATTCAGCAAATATCTAGCATGGATCAGCTTGTGGGTAAATGTTAAAACTGTACAGTTGTGGTACAATGCCATTTGTGCTTTTTTATGATGTCCCTTAAAACTGTATGATGACCATGAAAACTGTAAGCCGTAGGACACTATGTCTCACTCTTTCAGAAGGCTAGCTACAACACTGATTATAATACGATACTGCAAGTACATTTCTAAAAGGCAGCAAATCTATGCATAAATACATATAAACACAGCTTGTATCCCTTTAAACTCAAATAAAAATAGACATAACAGTACTGAATGTTTGGACAGATGAGCATTTATTCTTCTAGATCTCTAAAATACAACACTATACCGATTATTTTTATATGGATAGAAAAAAAAATATGGAAAAACTTTAATATGGTCACATGGGTGAAAATTGGCTGTTTGTTTGTAATTTGTAATTGATAAAACATTCTAATATGCTTTTCTACTTGAAAACACAATGTAGAAGAACAAATATCAAGTCGTAGTTTCTATCTCAATAAATTGCAAAACATAGAATTAATGTGTAAAATGTTTGTTATTGTACGCACACAAACTTTTTACACACTTTTTTTCTCAATTTATTGAGTTTCAAACACAGATTTGGTGCATGTTCTTCCAAATTATTTTTTTATCAAGTAGGAATATACACTATGGTTGTCTTGTAAATTATAAATTCTAAAATAAATACCCTTTTCCCATCCATATGGACACTTTAACGAACAAATCTGTGGAGTTTGGACTCTAGGTCTTAGTTTTTTTTGTCAAGTAACATGACAGCCTTGACTGCCATATACATATTCAATAATGGGAAGATATTAAAAAATGTTTGATTTTGAGGTACTTAATATTTACAAAAAACAAATGAGATCCCTCAAATTGTGGAGATTGTCTTGGACACTTCGTTCTTTGATTTAACATGTCCTTGCATACATGTGCTATTGACAGAATGGTCCCTCGTGTACCACAAAGTGAAACACCATATATAGCTTCGTGATCAGAAGTATCAAAAGGGGAATCTTCTGCAGCTGTTAAAAACTGACGAGTCATTTTTGGAAAAGCAGTGCTCATTGTGTACTGACCGACTTTACTCTGAAAGTAAAAAAATAAAAGTGTTAGGAGAACTGTATTACTCTCGAACCAACTTATCACCTGTGAACAGAAAATATGGATTATATACCCTGGTCATTCTACATAATGAGAACCTGTGTCTATGTTACTGGTTTTGCAGAGCTCGAAATATGACTCACAACATTCTCAATCATTATTTTCCCTAATGTTTCATCCATTATGTTTGAGGGGGTATAATTATATCATTCCCCAATATTTTACATCATTCAGCCAAAAAATACTTGTGACCTAAGGGTTTTTGTCAATACGAGTCGCTAGACAAGTAGTGACAAAACCCTTCGGTCATGAGTATTTAAGAATTGGGAATATTGTTCATCTAATTATCAGGTTTTTGAGGTTTGATTAGAAATTTAACTTACATGTATTACCATCTACAAATGCAGTTCCGCCTTTGTCCTAATTTTATTAGTGTTAAACGAAATTTGATTGATCAACTTGTTCCACATATTGATACACTACAAAGATGTACTGCAATCATTATTAATAACTTCAATTTAATTTGTTAAATGTCCCAGTTTTGATGCCATTTGTGGTTATATCAGTCTGCAAACAGACAGAGACAATAATCTCTTATCATTCATTACTCATATAATAAACTTTTGGTCATGATTATTATTATAATTAGTAGTTCTACACTACATTCTGAAGTACAACTTTGGCCAAATATTTCAAATTGTCTCCTTGAGTCCACATTTCTTCTGAAAAGAATAGTGCCAATAACACATTGTAGCATAATTGCCGTGTTTGGGCAATAATTGATGAAATAATTCCTATGGTTTGATTGCAAGAATATTGTTCTATCATGGCACATTTATTCTCACTTATCTCCGTTACTATATTTGAACAAGATGCCATTGATCATTGATATCGGCATGGTCTTGTTGCTATGCATACTGCATATATTGTGTTAATTTTCATTCCCTTGCTTACTCAACCTTGTTGTTATTGTTGCAATATATACCCTCATTTGCTAGGTTCATCATGTCAACTTCTGCAGATTGATACTTCTAGAAAGACCCTGTGTAATCTCAGTCCAAGCCACCTAATATTTCTTGAGATATACATGTACATTTTCGACCAGAAAACACATGTTTAGATCTAATTTGCATATCACTTATGGGATCAGCATGTCCTAAATGATTCTCCATTCAAACATCCACAGAAAAAAATTCCCTGCTGATATCACCGAGAGTAAGTGTCTGTATCTATAATATTAATAACCATACAGGTCAATTATAGAATAATAGATATAGGCACAGTTGATGTCAGTAATGGTAACCTGGTTCCAATCCCAGAATTCCTTACTTCAGTGTACAGAGGTCAGGTACTAGGTCATGGCTAATTTGAATAATGTTATTTGTCTGCCTTATTTAGACAAGCTGCACACAATGTAGAGTTGTAAAATTGACCTTTGGAGACTCAATGGTTAGTAACTAAAGCTGCCTCGCCTATGTTCCCATTTAACTAAAGAGGTATACTTATTCAGTAATCGCACGGGTGTGTTTTTTGTTCTTCAGCTGTGAATATGTATTCCATAACATGGCTCAGCATCCTATCTCGCTCCGATTCTTGTAGTTTTTCACTCTGACAAGTGTCAAGCCAAGGCGCGGCCAGCTAGATACTCTGGCATGTTCGATTTGCCCAGTCATGATTGTGATTAATCTGACGCCAGTTCTCGAAACGAGGTTGTAAACAAAACGTTCAATCACGATTATGCTTATAATTACTTACATATATACAGTTTCATAGTTTCACACATTTCCTATAAATCAAATGATTTTACACCGTCAAAATTATTAATTTTACAATGATAACAAATTACCAATCTCACCAAACACTATGTATTACATTATGTTTTCCCACCATTTATAACTTTCATATCAGCCTCGCGCACGCGCGATCCCCACGGTGTCCGCCATCTTGTAATCACGTCAATCATAGTTTGGGGCATGATTACTGTGATTACCAACCATGACTGTGATTTGAACTGCGCTGATCAAACCCGAAATCGTGACTGTGATCGATAAATCATGATTATCATTGTGAAAATCGAACGCGCCCCTAGCTCTGAAACAAGTACGTTTAAAGTACAACTTTAGCAGCAACGCTAGTAATCCGTACTATTTCTGCCAAAATTAACTCCGGCAAAACCCATTTCCCGATAAAGATTAAATTAATGTACCCTATAATCATGATTGTGATTAATCTGACATCATTTCTTGAAACGAGGTTGTAAACAAAACGCTGAATCACAATCATGATTAGGCCTAGAAAAGTCTTTCACTGGCGATCCTAAATTCTTCTTAACATATTCGAGAAAAAAATATTAAATAGAATTGCGAAAATTGTGAAATGTCGCCAGAAATACAACCATTACTGGAGTTATATAGAAACGCCTGTGATCAGAACGTTTATTTCATTAAAATTTGTCCACACATGCTTTACTCTAGTGACGTGGACAGACATATTCTCTGCTACCAGTGAAATACTATACCATTCAACACACTCCAGTTGTTTTTTGTCACATCCACAGACTTTAAACTCTTTGTTGACAATAATCTTCACTTGGTCTTTTTCTCATACTGAAATAGACGACCTCTACTGTAACGTTTGATTACCTGTAAACTGTGTACACTTGTATTTGGTACCGGTCGGTAAAAAACAGGTCAGGTCAGGTCAGGACAGACAAGACCAGCTTAGGTAAAGACTGAAAAATGGCATATGTTTTTATTTGCAATATATATTGGTTTCCATGGCAAATTTCACCTTATCTTTTATAAATGCTAATTCAACAATGTAAGTACTCAAATGCGTTAACATTCTGTTGAAAACGTCTATAAATGCTTTGAACCACTCAAACGATATCTATCTTGACAACCATTAGGCAAAACAAAAAGAATTGTTTCTGGTGAGGACAGTTTGTCTAAAGTGATCAGAACGTCGCTTTTTCGAACGAATCGATGATGCCAATTTTTCTTTTAATTCTCATCAAACCTGTTATTAAATCTACTTTTAAAGGCAGTTACTGTTCTTTTTATTTAGTATAATCTATAGCAAGTGTGTATGTGGGACAGTTCTCATTTGCTTGTTCATGATTGGCTCTGCAGTTGCCTTCACTGAAGTAGGGAGGCGGAGGGGGGGGGGGTATTTCTGTGTTTCTCCCCCGAATTTACAGACTGCATGGGCTGGACAAGCACAAAAAGACTGATGAGAGAATATTCAAGTGATGTGTGCACTGACCAGGAAAAAAATCTTTTTGGCCTTAGTTACCAATTTTAATTACCACTCACACGGATCGTGCACATTCAGATGTGTCATACACTGTGTAGTATACAAGTAGAAATTCAAGCCTATTTGTAACATTGTATACAAAAAGGTGAGTATAAATGGTAGATGTGCACCCAATGATGGAAATCCACAATTCCAAAGCATACGATGTACCCATCACCTGACCTGATTTCTTTGCACGAACTTCCATTGACTTTTCGTGCAACGTGTATGGTTAGTCTCGGTTACCCAGACTCTTGCCAGCAGGATTGCGCCCTCAACGGCAAGAGTCTTGGTAAAAGAAACTACCTCCACATCAATATATTAAAGTGTATGTAAATAGGTTTCCAAAATTTCAGACTTTTTGCCTGCAAATGACGTAGTTTTCATAGGTGATTAAAGATTTGTGTGACATTTTTGACAAAAGTACAATATCAATTATAAAAAAATGATTTTTTTGGAAAAATTCCGGAAATTGCCGAAGTTGTTTATGTATTTCATTTCATTTTCACAACCGGAACGAACTTCAAATATTTCCGATTACATAACAAGGGATAGCCATTCTAGTGGAACCACGTTCCACTATTTAGAAGTCAAAATTGACAATGACAACAATAAATGCAGTACTAGTGATGACGAAGATGATGAGGTAGTGGGGGATGCTTGTATTGTACCGTTTCTATATGAACCACTACCAAAACCATGACTACAGCCAAACAGCAATCCCCAGCTGCAGACATGCATAATGGTCGTTGACGATGTTATTGTCGACAGACTAAATAATACTGACTGGTAAGTTATGATAATAAAAAGTAGATATTTTAAATTAGCAGATGAAGGAAAACATTGGGTTGAAATTTCGAAAGTAGTTGTCCCATTGACATCGTAACACCGTAACAGTAGTACTATTTAGTGGGGTTATAATCGACTTACTGACTACCTGACTACACGATGTGTGTACGCTGACATGTGTTTGAACCACAGGCATTTGTTTCCCGAGTTATGTCTCAGAATGTTTCTATCAGAATACAATAAAATATCGATAATATCGTTAATATTGACGTATTTAGCCAACTGTATATGAAAGGGGTAAAATTACACTTGTTTCTGTGATCGCGCAGGTTCACTTACCGCCAAAGAAGACACAAGGTTTGAAAGGCAGCCGCCATTACCGTACATAAACAGGAACTTTTCAACCGGCCGTTGTAGTGGGCAAACATTTCGAACATTTTACCTTCCGTCCCTTTCGCGGTGAGTGAACCTTCGCGATCACAGAAACAAGTGTAATTTTACCCCTTTCATATATAGTTGGCTAAATACATCAATATTAACGATATTATCGACATTTTATTGTATTCTGAGACATAACCCGGGATACAAATGCCTGTGGTCTGAACCGCCATTCATATATTTCATGTGAACGTCTATGTAAAATTGAAGGTATGATCGGTTGTCAATCTTTAAAGGATTTTGTGAAATCATCATTACCAGAAAAAATCAGAACAGTTCAGGAACGGCCAAATGATTTATTAACGGTGAGCACTGAGCATGCACTGCGTTCCAGGGTAGCAGGGCGACTCGGAGGTCTACCGCTTGAGCATCCAGTACAGCCGCATGACGTGTGACTAGACACGCTCCGGAGAACACGCGAGTATACAGCCCGACGAATCTCTGGCTCTGTTCTCACTCTCAGTCACATCCAACTGCTCTCAACCTTGCGAACAATGCACTAAATTTTGCATTTATAAATGACTGGTCTTCATTCACTGACAAGGAAACCAAAGTCATACAATAAGGTCATGATTATGTCTAAAAGGAAGTGCACTGTACATGTGTATAGTACCATAGTACGTATGAGCGTGTTTCGTTTTTGTTGTTCATCGGAGCAGTGGGCCGGTACGAACGAAGACGTTACTATCCCAAGTAAAAATTGCCATTATGTGGTACCAGCTCGTAACGTTGTACTGGTATGCTCTTTGGTGAATTGCTTTGAAAAAAATAACCTGACAACTAATCGAAATTCTACACCAAATATAATGACGGATTCAAATTTTTGTATCCGACAGTCAATAAAATAACAGTCTGAAGTCGATACCTGGCCTTTCCTGGCTTGTACCTGTGTATTGTACCGACCGATTTGGTACCACGAAATAAATAGTCAGCTGATTGCATAATTAATATGACCTACTGTCAGATCACCGATTGTTTTGAAGGTACATGAAGTGTAACAGTAGAAGTGAAAAATCATATTTGATGTCCATCTAGCCTTGATTCAATATCAAAGTCACATTTGTTTGTAAATATCATCAAAATTGTTTGAATAATTGTAAAAATCAAAATATGACACATTGATTAATAATTTGGTAATCGACTGGTTCATTATATAGCACCCCTTACATAAAATGGTATGGTCAAACGAAAAGTTTTCGCGATCATTTTGCTGAATGAACAAGTATCCTGTCACATGTCAAAGCATGGAGCAGGTAGACACCACTCCACGTCGGAAGAAGATTGATGTCTTTCTATTAAAGTGGCATTGACCTGGTTTCTTAAAACACTCAGATGACTTCTGTCGTTTAGATATCAAAACTGAGTCCAAAATGATGTTTTTCCGTTCAAGAGATTTCGAAGAATTCTCCAATCTGTCTGCAACGTACACACACAAACGCATGGTTTTACACGGAGTTGCTAAAGTAATTTTTCAGTGTAGACTTGAATGTCGGGTGTATGTTTTTTGTTGTTCTATTGTCCTGCTGTGGGTCATGTTTAAAATTTGTTGGCGTCAGTAACTGCTGGTATAATTATGGGCTGCATGGAATATTATCTTTCATATCAAATCAGCCACACTTTGTGTATCTTATATTTAGCCAATGAAAATATAGCATGTACATATGGTTGATGTAGTTCGTGGTAGTTGGATGTTTGCAGTAAGGGAGCCTTCAGTAATTGCATACAGTGACTCAGAGAATTTGTAATGTATTGCGAGAAATCAAAACATTGCTCTTATAGTACCACTTATCCATTATTGAGTTTGTGTACTCGCCCTAGATACGAGTCAATCACATGGTAACAAGGCGCGCAAGCACTTGCACACACTTATTAGAGACAGGACCTTCACAATTTTGATATCTGACACGTTCGTTCTTACACGGTATTTATTTGTCGTGTCAAAGGCGTGCCAGTGCATGACACTTAAGAGAATGTTGTTCACAAAGTATGTCAGCTTGTCTCCCATAGCTTTATGTTCAAAGACGCTACTAGACGATGTAGGCCATGTCGACAACACACAGTCTAATAGAATATAACATATTATATTATACCAGTATATTGATGGTGCAAATCGAGAGATCTGATTGGTCTAGACATCGAATTAGCACGTCTAAAATGAGCGATAATGCATGGTTAATTGGCACGCGTCCAAATTTTGTTCGTCTACGAGCGTTGAGTTATAGTCCGCCGCACCGTGATACTGATAGTGAACTCCGAGAATTGTCAGTGGAGGATTTTCTCAATGAGACAATAGTTTGTGAGAAATTATGATGGAAATTTCGAAAGCAACCAAGTCATCGCGTATTTGTACAAATCATCGCCTACTACATGTACTAAGGTAAAGGCATGCACGAGATCGGTCCCAGCCTCGGCGTGGCTGGAGTGGACACATTGGTGAGCTGTCATGTCCTGTCCTGTCATAAAAATGAAGCAAGTGAAAGAGCTTACACTGGCCGACTTACCATTATATCTAAATAAAAAATTGTCTGGGATCCTGTCCCAGAGTATCAGTCATCAATCTGAGAGGGAAATCCTCAAACCCGAAAATCTACTGACGTAACTTCCAGTAATATAAATACATTGTGAATATCAACCTGCCGCCATGTCTATCGTCTCACTTCACCGAGTCGCGAATTCGGCCGGGAACGATCGGAGCACGCTGTATTCAATAAACCACTTCAAGTTTATACCTTGAGTCAAACAGGTTGTTTATTCATCACTGTGCACTTTTAATGAGCCGATCAATGTACACATTATCCCTAGAAACGACTAGCAGATAAAATAAATCTCACATCCGGTGACCATGCACCAGCTAGGTGGATGCATCTCATACCTGTACATACACAGAAGGCTTGTGTGCGATGTACGAAGGTCTAGTACAGGTCTCGATGTCATTTCCGCTTAGTGAATTCAAAAATGTAATCCATGAAAAAATTATGTAATAGTCGATCAATCATAGCATAATATGGATTCTGACCTGAGACAAACCCCACCACCCAAGCAATCCGTGATAGGTTGATTGATACCGAACATACATAGCTTTCGCTTTCCTGCTTATGTACACATTGACAAGCTTAAGAACCTGCGATGTACTTTTTTGTATTTTAGTTCATTGGCTTGATTTTTAACAAATCGAAGTCAGGTATAATTGCAAAATTATAACTAAATTTACCATTTATCAGGTGCCAATGAAATCGTGAAGCATAGCAATCATACAGTACAAAATATAATATAATTATATGAATTATATATGAATATATATGAAATATATGAATATATATAAATATGATATATGACCAGCACAAAATCCAAAACTAATATTACTTTCATAAATATAAGTATTCGATACGAAACTGTTGCAAGTTTGAGCTTTATTATTTCCAGTGTATGGTGGGGATGGAGGGGGGGGGGTTAGGTGGGTGTTTGGTCTGTCCCACTATACCACGACTAAGTATTCACTATTGATGGATGTATAGCGATCTGTACATGTTATTTCAGGTCATGCAATACGGAAACACTACTTTCTACTGAGTGTGTTCAGAAGCTCCGTTACTATGATATTACTGGCCCAATGATGAATTCAATTACTGTTTTCCTGAATACAAGGCTCTGTGTTAGGACCAATAGTATTTGTTATACACATCTATACACTACATGCAGTTGTCAAGTACTCCGAGACACCATGTTTCCAAAGGGAATGTTTGAAGAGGACTGTTTCTGCCTCCAATTCAAGCAGACATAGACACGGTGTACAACTGGACAACAAGCTCTCCTGAATAAACGGAAGCACAAGTAGCAGTGAATGAAGTGTTTGCTGACTGGAGAGAGTTGCAGAATGGAATATCACATGTACAGAGATCTGTTATAGGACCAATACTATTTGTTATACACACCAATACACTACATGCAGTTGTCAAGACTAGTACTCGGAGATGACACCATAGTTGTTAAGGGAATTTTTAAGGATGAGGAGGACTGTGTCTGTCACCATACAATCCAAGCACACATAAACAACGTGTACAACTGGACAACAAAATCACTGTCAAAATTCCACTCAGACAAATGTGCAAGTATACTGATTGGTAGGTCAAATATATCAGATAAAACATACACTATGGGCCCAAGTAATCACAAACTCAAAACTCTCAAGAAAGAAAAGGACATCGGCGTAACTATTGATGATAAGCTTACTTTCACAAGTCATATGGTCAGCGAAGAATAACATAGCGAAATCCATAAAGTGAGTTATAAGGTGAACCTAAGCCCACTTTGAAGGTGAGAGCTTTTCGTTATATAAAGGTCGTCTGACTTGATCTCATTTAGAGTACGCCAACCAGCTTTCGATGCCTCATCTGAGAAAAGACATTGTAGCTATGGAACAACGTAGAGCCACTACTAAATTCATTCCAGTTTTCAGAGTTTCATACACGGACAGATAAATCTTCTCATGCTCCCAAATCTGACCTTTCGCCTGATAGAAATGTGCAAGATTATGACAGCCAAGAATGATACTAGTGTGTGAGCAATTTTATCAAACGCAGCTACAGTGAAACCCGTGGACATCAACACAAGTTTTACAAAATTCACACGTGACTGGACATTAGGAACTTTTCACTTGTGCACAGGAGTGTTAACCACTAGAATAACCTATCTACCAATATTGCGAACTCACCAAATATATTAACCTCCGAAAGAGGATCGCGACGAGACAAATTATCGGCAGAAGAATAGAAATTCAACTTTGAAGACATTATGGACAATAGAGTAAACGTGATATATGAGCAACTAAAGTACATTACATGTATATGTATCTGATGTTAGAGAGTTTAACAAGCCAGAAGAAGACATGTAAGTACCTGTAAGTATGACGTCATGCTGTCTTCCAACGCACTATAATTTATAGTCCAGTTGCCAGAGGTGGTTTTGGGGGGTTAACCTTGCAATGCGAGTTATATGATATTTTTTTGCAGATTCCACCCCAGAAAGGTGTCCTGTTAGCATATCTGACGGATGCCACTCGCGCACCCCTGGGCATTTTGTTATATCGCGAGAAAACCGAAATACCATGTATTGCTATGGGTAAACACATGTTTTGGTAGACTTAATACCTACTGCCTATAAAACCATGTCAAAGTTACTTAAAAGTCATATTTACATGTTACACACTGTATATTATGAATAATCAGTCAATTACAAATATTTTGTCAAGTTTTGGATATTAAAATATCATTATTAGTCCAAAGGTCAACAGAATGTCGCCATTTTTCAGTTATTATGACTTATAGGTAGTGGGTGTGTTTTCTGTGTATCATGTGGGTACATCCATGTATCATATAAATTTTATTTATCAAATCAGGTTATGACACCAGTTACACATTATTTCACTGCATGTAACTGATATATTATGATATTACTTTACGGTGGTGGCAGTGGTGGGATGTGGTAGCAGTTGGATCATGCCAAAATCATAAAAATAATACAAACTTATCTCATACATGTACATATACATATACAGAAAGCTTGTGTGCGATATACTAAGTTCTTGTACAGGACTCGATGTCATTTATTCTTAGTGGATTCAAAAATGTAATCCCCCCAAAAAATTGTATAATAATCAATCATAATATAATACAGCTTCTGTCCTGAGACAATCCCCAATATGCTATAATCTGAATTCTACGCATCGTGCGCCCAAATGACAAGTGTTTGTTCGAAACAGGGTTCAAGCACACTTCAAATCCAAATTCTGCATCCCTTCTACAGAATGGTACATTCCAGTAGGTATTCTGTATGCCAGAATAAAGTTGCCTAGTCCGTGTATGCTGTCACTGTAGGGTACGATTTTTGACCTCGTCATCGTCAATAAAACGATAAGAATCATTCTAAAAATACCTGATTTTGAAAGGGAAAGTACTTTGTGGTTCATTTGTGGAGTTTTGATTTTGATTTCACATTTGTTAGCAAATCGCCATGACAAAATTGCTGATCAGTGGTAATGTGGCAGCCATGTTTAAAACTTGTACTCGGTTCAACCAGTTGAGGTCAAAGTTCTTTCGCTAATGAGCCTTATATGGAAAAAAGTAGTCATGAGATTGCAGTCCAGAGTTTCGTTTTAATTTTTCGTTAAAAACTCGCGATATGAGGTTATTTCGCTGTTTTAAAAATCATTTTAATGGTGAAACATTGTGAATTTTGTGATGTCTTCTACTTAATAATGATTTATCTTAGTCGATTAATCTAGCAGCTCAAAAGCAAGTGATAGTTATTCAGGAGACGGTAGATGGTTTCGCTTGCCGCATGACGTCACCGTTGGAAGACGCTAGAGTTCTGCATCTCTGTGAACATTTTTCAGATAAGACCTTTTCAGTCATGATTAGTGAAATATTTCTATTTGCCGAGATTAGTAAGTCTGCAATTAATTCCAATTTACACGATCTATTTTACCATGTCACATTGAGTTATGAGTAGAACACTCAACTAAATTTGGTCCTGCTTGCATACGAAACGCGTGCAACGCCAGCAAGCAGGACTAGACTAAGTTAAAATATCAGACGATGTTATGTATACTACAAGTTGAATGTTGTTGACAATTATGGACGGTGTTTTTGGTTAAATTTGTTAGGAAATTGAAATTCGAATTGCCTCAAAATTATTTTAGATCCCCAATTCAATTCATCCATCATGACAATTCCCCAGGGTTAAAGCTGTAAGACACTGGAATTATGTATAGCCAACCTCAAAAATCCTTTTTTGTTATTTTTGTGCATTTCCCTGTCATTACTTTAGGTAATTTTTATAAAATTAGATTTTTTTGGTGAAATGGTGACTATAATATAAAAGTACAATAGGCTGCTTGTTAAAGGGTGCAATGCCTGACCAGTACTTCTTGGACTTTCAACATTAAACATCAAACCAAAACCAATACTATAATCATTCAAAAAGTGAGTGTTATTGCAAAAGTGAGTTTTATTTGATGCTTCATGTTTATGATTATAAACCAAAGACATGGAATGTTTACAATAATCACCAATGTCGTGGTAGCTGTAATGGTGTCAGTGCCAACACACCACCTGCACGGTCTCAATACAATTCACCATCAGACATCTGCTGTAGTCAAAACAGTAATTTCCATTTATTTAATGGTCCATTTGAATGCGAGATATCGCTTTTCTAAGTGTACACAACGGAAAGTGAAAAAGGTCACTAAACAAGAACCATGGTGTTATTGTCACTCTATCTTCCTTACCACGTTTTAAAACACAACAAAAAGAAACAAGTGTATGGACGTATTTTTGGTTTTGATTAGCCTAGTTCCGTTAGGACTTACACCTCCACTCACAGTATAATCAAAGTCGTTCATCTAGAGATCCTGAGATGCAAGGGATGAAATTTAATATTCACCCATAGCCATGCACACAGTAACTACCATCATGTCTCATCACAAAATTCTAACCAATATCACAGTCCCTAATAAAGTTAATGTTTATTGGGGCAGTTATGTAATGTCCAAATATGATATAGTATATTTGTCAGCTCAGGATGCTACTTGGTACACTGCTTACATCACTATAACAGTTGGGGTTCACTGATAGAATGAACAATTTTCTATGCTGATTGAGTCGGTATTAACCAGACATGGTTTAGAGTAGAGACCGCGTTGGCATCAAGACTATATTTGATCAGGTGTAAATACAGGTATTTATAAAGACCGTGCGACGAAACTTGAATAGACGTCATTTATTAGCTGAAAGCAATTGAAAATACTTGAATTGTTGTCAAGGCAACTATATATAAAGTAGAACTGTTTATAGAGACCATACGTATACACTTTAACATTGAATAGCTAGGGCCACGACAATCAACATCCTTGATGATATTCTCACCACGCCCAATGGTCTGTTTTAGTGTCCATATACTTTATTGAATAGGGTCCAACATCCATGATACTATGTCATCACGTCCGGTGCTTAGTGAGCATGCTTTAAAACACATTTAACCCACATACATCATTGATCAGATGAAAGAAATGAAAAGCTCAGTTGAAAATTGACCCCTGTACTCCCTTTGACTCGTTGTTTAATTGTCAGATTGATATAATTCTATGTTACCAGTGATTAGTATGTCCACCAATTCATTAAACTTAATTTGTAAATATGTAAATCAGTGAGATATATGTGTCACTCCCATTACAAATTTATGTATCATGATGTCTTCACTAAATCCTCACGTTACTATGAAGATGACAAAACATGAAACAAAACGTTGTTTAGCGCAATAAAATTCATACAAACATTGCTACATTTTATCACCTGACTCAAGGGAAATCTCATCATCAGTATACACATATGCTGCGACGAACATATCAAATACAGGAGAATCAAGTCAGACTTGTTGCATACAATTTCACCATTCCCTGTTTGCGTTTACTATAAATGGGGCCCTCCATCAATTTCCTTTCATGACCCCCATTGAAATATTTCAAGACTGGCTAAACTGCTGTCGGAGGCGAAAATGTCACTGGTCCCATAATAAACATGGTAAAGACTCAATTCCATCACACCGACGAATTTAAAGGCATTGGTTGTTTGCCATTACTGCCACCACAGTGAACTTGTGTGAAGGCTTTGCATAGATTAATTCCCATTATTTGGCCTCCCATATACTAGACGGCGTTAGCTGGCGCATACAACTCAACAATTTCCTTACCAAGCTGAATTTAAATTTGACTTAGCGTCATAACGGCCTAGTGGCGACAAAATGTGTTTGGCCATTTCCTAAAAATCGCATGTTTGTAACTGGAGTCGTTATGACACTAATCCGTACATTTGTAAATGTATTCGTATTAAAATTCATGTGTATCATGCCGTGCGATATCGTTGACTGCACTGTATACATATATGTCTATCGGTAAATTGTCACGGCTAGAAAAAATACAGTTGGTCAAAATCCTGTGAGTAGGTTGGACGCATGCAATGTGAACTAATTATAAATGTCCAGCTGTACGTATGGTAATAAACTGGGGAATTATCTACAATGACAGTATCGCAAGGGACAAGTACCTGGTCATGTTCTCCCCGTACACTCGTGTCGTGCCACTGTGAAAAATGCAATGAAATCTTTGACAGTCGACGCTCCCTATATTACAGAACTTATCGTTTATATGTGTTCGATCCAACCTTTAATTTGGTGGTGTAGTTAAGTCCTGACGCATACCGACATGTCTAGACATGGAACTCCTAGCGGGGAATGGCATAAAAGTCATTTCCGCCTTTGTGTGTTTCAAAGAGTTTAAAAGTGAAAACGTTAAAAACTGTTTTGGGGCGTTTCAAAATTCTGTGTTCCTCACTGGAAATACAATATATATATATATGTAGACACAACTATGAAACCATTCTCGTATTTAAGAAACAATTGCTACAGGGCGTCATATTTACTACCTTCATACGTTGGCAGTTACATGTATTTGAATAATATCCACTTTAAAAATTATTCATCGTTGCATGCATGCAACCTTCTTTGCTATTAATTTTGTAAAGTGATCACGTGGCATTTTTGTAATATACAGCTGACGTTAATGGTTTGTTTGCATTACGTTGTCTTAAATGTACCCTAAATTGCAAACATGTTATTTCCCATTAAAAATATTCTTAAACAAAGTTATCAATCATTGAACAATGGTCAACTCCGGATCCTACAGTCCAAATTAGAGAATAGTAAATGTGGAGGGAATCATAACATCAGCTCGTTCATTGTGATAATATTTTTAAATAGCCCATTGACCTATACGCAACAATTGTATTTCAATTTCTGTCGTGCCAGACGATAAGGAATCGAAATGTCGATATGATTTTTGTTGGGATATTTCACTAGCTAGACGATACAATGTAGCAATTTTATTAACGTGAAGATTTTGTCTACATAGAACACGTTTTATTTCAGGTCTTATGATTTCGATTATCGTGAAAATATACCAATTATTACAAGGATAAGTGATCAAAATCGTATTTTTGCATAAATTATGATTGCGGAGGTATAATATAATCATATATTATTTCCCAATATTTATTTCATTCAGCCGGAAAATACTCATAACCTAAGGGTTTGTCACTACTCGTCTAACATCTTGCAGTGACAAGGTCCCCTTAAGTCGCTCTTATTTTTCTTGACAACGAAAAGAAATATTAGTGAACAATTTTTCAATACGCATGTACTCTGGCCATTAGTCAGGATCACGAGGTCTAATTGTCTAAAACTTCTTTGTATTTTTTTAAAAACATATGTACTCGCTGTCGTAAAATGTCAGAGTTAAGGAGGTCAACGCAGGCAGACGGCGTTATTGACTGAACCATGCAAACAGTCTAGTGAATTGAGGTCGTTTCACAGGTTAATAGGGAATGAGAAACACTCCTCATTTTCATCAAAGAAGACATAGAATTCAAAACCAGTGCCGATTTTCTTTGTCCACGGTCATAGACTCACCATTGACATGGTCCGTACTGACGCACATTGTTTGTTTGCTCAATCCCCTGTATTTGTGCCACTCTAAGTTTAACAAATTGATGTAGCTTATATTTGAATATATCATCAGCTTTACTACCAAAACCAGAATAACTATAGTGTTTCGCTTAGGCGACACGATGATTTCACATCTCACTGAATGCTTTTACAAATAATAATATAATCTGCTTAACACAACAGTTTCCCAAGTTACCATAATCCGTAGTGTGAAAATGGCTGCTATTTTAATTATTTAAACTATTGCTTACAGCAAATGAGAAAAAAAACGACAAATGAGAAGGCCAAACCTTAAAAAATCGTTTTTATCATGATTAAAAACAAATACACTGACTCAAAGGTCAATTTAAAGTACAAACTATAAGCCAAATAATTTTTTTTACGATTCGGCGGCCATCTTGGAAAATCTCCGCCATCTTGGATTTTCAAATGTGCAGTCGGATGAATGTAAGACATACCCAACTTAAAACAGTTTCATGCTTGTATTACAATTTGAACAATACCCCCATGTTATCAGCTGAACTATTTGGGTATGATTTACAAAATACAGACAATGATACCAGGAGCATTCAAAATGATACATTTTAGCTCACTGTAAACACAAATGAAACAAGGAAAATGTAAACACAGAACTGTTTACTTGTGGTTACAGTGAAATAAAATGTAGCATTGCATGTACCAGTTATCAGTGCCTGTATTTTGTTTGTGTTATTCACTACACAACACGTTTTGTCAGACATATAAAAATAGCCTAAGTGAAACTTATACTAGTACACTCACTGAAAGAGTATACATACCTACCTACCCACATGCATACACACACACACACACACACATACATACATACATACATACATGCATACATACATACATGCATGCATGCATGCATGCATGCATATATACATATATACATACACACACACACACACACACACACACAAACACACACCTGCCTGCCTGTATGCATACATGCACACATGCACACTTGCATACATACATACATACATACATACATATATACACATACACAAACACACACCTGCCTGCCTGTATGCATACATGCATACATGCATACATACATACATACATACATACATACATGCATACATACATACATACATACATACACACACACACACACATACATACATACATACATACATACATACATACATACATACACATTCTTTGCAACAGGAAATATAAATAAAAGATCTGCTTCAAAGAAATTCTTTAAATCAGCATTTCTCTTCAGAAACCCTAGAATCATTGACCTTCTAGAATCTTTATTTTAAAAAATTACTTAGTTGGTCTATGATTTCATCTCTCTTGGTACACTATTGAAACCTTGTACTAAATTCTCAAATGTAGAGAATTTTCCTTCTTAAAATACATGTATTTAAACTCTGGGGTAAAACAAGTTGGAATATTTTGAAAACATTTATAGAATCTTCTGATCTGAAATAATTAGACTTTGAACGTGTAGAATATTTACATTTTTTGGCACCAAACGTATGAATCATGTTTAAAAACAAATACATTGACTCAAAGGTCAATTTAAAAAATATGTCAGTCAATAAAACATAAATATTTTGTTTGTGATTCGGCGGCCATCTTCGAAATCGCCGCCATCTTGGATTTTCAAATGTACAGTCGGACGAATGTCACACATACCTAACTTAAAACTGTTTCATGTTTGTATTACAATTTGAACAATATCCCCATGTTATCAGCTGAACTATTTGGGTACGAATTACAAAATATAGACACTAAAAAAATACTGCGAATGATATATTTTTTCTCACTGTAAACACAAATTAGCATCAACATACGATGAAACAAGGAAGATTTAAACACAGAACTGTTTAGTTGTGTTTACAGTGAAATAAAATTCTCTCATGCATACACACTGACATGCATACATACATACATACATACATACATACATACATACATACATACATACATACATACATGCATGCATGCATGCATGCATGCATGCATGCATACATACATACATACATACATACATACATACATACATACATACATACATACATGCATGCACACACACATACATACATACAAAAAAACATGTACATACATACATACATACATACATACATACATACATACATACATCGAATCACGCTGTTCCCCATGAGTAGCTAATGGTTGATTCGTAGCTTAGTAGTATCCCAATTATGATCTTAACAGTAGACGACTTACACGGGGTTATGTTTCTAACATTATATTGATAAAATAAGTCACTGAATACGTTCATTTTACTAAATGATAATTAACCACCAAGCAGGAACTAACTAAGGTGAAGACCGTTTACTGAGTAAAAGCATTTCTTTTTTTACCATGTAATTTGCATGAGAGATATTTCAGCTGGTTTACTATTATCTTACCCTCCAAACGACAGTCACTGTGTTGGTTGTTTTGCACAAACAACAAATAGGTTGCTAGAATAATTCAATAGACACTATAGGGTATGTATATTGCCAATTGATAGCGAATTATGTTGACCCCCTCATAGATTATACCGAGAAAGAGACACACCCAGCCTCCTCAGAAGCATACAAAGTTGTTCTTAAAATTTCCTTAGGTGTAATATAGCCTCCAAGAAAACAAAAAAGTGTACTCAAATTTCGCAAAAACTCACATTTTCTGTCTTTACGACTTCAACACTTCACAATCCACCAATTCTAAATTTTAGTGGGTTAGTACTCAATCTGAATAGAGCCATGATTGTAAAGCGTGCTTCACGGGATATTTCCCCTAATAGACAATTTTCTCTCCCACAAGTTTTTAAAAGTAAAATATTTTCTGAACTAGTTTTAGGCTGGCACATTTTTGCTCTAAACCAGAAACTGGTTTAAAACTTCTTTGTATTTTTTTAAAACATATGTACCCGCTGTCTTAAAATGTCAGCGTTTAAGAAGGAGGTCAACGCAGGCAGACGGCGTTATTGACTGAACCATGCAAACAGTCTAGTGAATTGAGGTCGTTTCACAAGTTAATAGGGAATGAGAAACAATCCTCATTTTCATCAAAGAAGACATAGTATTCAAAACCAGTGTCGATTTTCTTTGTCCACAGTCATAGACATATTTCTGTGGTCCGTACTGATTGTGATTCGGCGGCCATCTTGGAAATCGCCGCCATCTTGGATTTTCAAATGTCCAGTCGGACGAATGTAACACATACCTAACTTAAAAAAGTTTCATGCTTGTATTACAATTTGAACAATATCCAAATGTTATCCGCTGAACTATTTGGGTACGAATTACAAAATATAGACACTAATACCGCGAATGATATATATTTTCTCACTGTAAACACAAATTAGCATCAACATACGATGAAACAAGGAAGAATTAAACACAGAACTGTTTACTTGTGGTTACAGTGAAATAAAATGCTCTAACGCATACACACTGACATGCATAAATGCATGCATACATACACACACATACATACATACATACATGCATACACACAAATACATACATACATGCATGCATGCATGCATACATACATACATACATACATACATACATACATACATACATACATACATACAGATGCATACATACATACATACATACATACATACATACATACATACATACCCACACATACATACATACATACATACATACCTACCTACCTACCTACCTACCTACCTACCTACCTACCTACCTACCTACATACACACACACACACACACACACATACATACATACATACATACATACATACATACATACATACATACATACATACATCGAATCACGCTGTTCCCCATGAGTAGCCAACGGTTGATTCGTAGTATCCCAATAATGGTCATCTCAACAGTAGACGACTTACACGGGGTTGTGTTTCTAACATGATATTCATCAAATTAGTCACTGAATACGTTCATTTTACTACATGGTAATTAACTACCAAGCAGCAACTAACTAAGGTGAAGACCGTTTACTGAGTAAAAACATTTCTTTATTCACTATGTAATTTGCATGAGAGATATTTCAGTTGGTTTACTATTATCTTACCCTCCAAACGACAGTCACTGTGTTGGTTGTTTTGCACAAACAACAAATAGGTTGCTAGAATAATTCAATAGACACTATAGGGTATGTATATTGCCAATTGATAGCGAATCATAGAGTATACCGAGAAAGAGACACACCCAGCCTCCTCAGAAGCATACAAAGTTGTTCTTAAAATTTCCTAAGGTCTACTATAGCCTCCAAGAAAACAAAAAAGTGTACTCAAATTTCGCAAAAACTCACATTTTCTGTCTTTACGACTTCAACACTTCACAATCCACCAATTCTAAATTTTAGTGGGTTAGTACTCAATCTTAATAGAGCCATGATTGTAAAGCGTACTTCACGGGATATTTCCCCTAATAGACAATTTTCTTTCTCACAAGTTTTTAAAAGTAAAATATTTTCTGAACTAGTTCTAGGCTGGCACATTTTTGCTCTAAACCAGAAACTGGTTTAAAACGTCTTTGTATTTTTTTAAAACATATGTACCCGCTGTCTTAAAATGTCAGCGTTTAATAAGGAGGTCAACGCAGGCAGACGGCGTTATTGACTGAACCATGCAAACAGTCTTGTGAATTAAGGTCGTTTCACAAGTTAATAGGGAATGAGAAACACTCCTCATTTTCATCAAAGAAGACATAGAATTCAAAACCAGTGTCGATTTTCTTTGTCCACAGTCATAGACTATCCATTGACATGGTCGGTACTGACGCACATTGTTTGTTTGCTCAATCCCCTACATTCGTGCCACTCTAAGTTTAACAAATTTATGTAGCTTATATCTGAATATATCGTCAGCTCTACTACCAAGCCAGAATAACTATTATAGTGTTTCATTTTGGAGACAAGATGATTTTGGAATCTCACAGAAAGCTTTTTACAAAATAATAATATAATCTGCTTAAACACACTAGTTTTCCAAGTTACCATAATCCGTAGTGGGAAAATGGCTTATTTAAACTATTGCTTACAGCAAATGAGAAAAAAAACGATGACTGAGACGCAGGCCAAACCTTACAAAACTGGTTTTATCATGTTTAAAAATAAATACATTGACTCAAAGGTCAATTTAAAGTATAAACTATGTCAGTCAATAAGCCAAAAGTTTTTTTTGTGATTCGGCGGCCATCTTGGAAATCGCCGCCATCTTGGATTTTCAAATGTTAACTATTTGGGTACGAATGACAAAATACAGACAATGATAGCAGGAGCATTCAAAATGATACATTTTATCTCACTGTAAATACAATTTAGCATTAACATCCGATGAAACAAGGGACATTTAAATACAGATCTATTTATTTGTGTTTACAGTGAAATAAAGTGCTACCAGTGCCTGCATTTTGATTGTTTAATTCACAGCAAAACACGTTGAGTGAGACATATGAAAATCGTCAAGCCTAAGTGAAACTTATACCTTCCCCACTTTGGTAGTACATTCATTGAAAGAGTATATTTACATACATACATACATACATACATACATACATACATACATACATACATACACATACATACATACATACATACATACATACATACATACATACGTACGTACATACGTACATATATACGTACATACGTACATGCGTGTGTGCGTGCGTGCGTACGTACGTACGTACATACATACATACATACATACATACATACATACATATGAAACGGTACAGAGTAATAATCGACTGTGACTCATATATTGTTGTGTAATAAAAACACCTTTATGGAATTTGTCACTGAATATGTTCATTAAATTTTACTTAGTGATAATTAACAATGGAACTACCTAGGATGAAGATAATTTACTGAGTAATTTAAAAGCATCTTTATATACCATACCATTTATCAAAAGCGCACACGAGACATTATATGTTGGTTTACTATTATCTTACCCTCCAAATGACAGTATTGGTTGTTTTGCACAAACAACAAATAGGTTGCTAGAATAAATACTATAGGGTATGTATATTTGCCAATAAGAGCGAATCATTTTGACCCCTCATAGAATATACAGAGAAAGAGACACATCTAGTCCCCTTGCATACAAGAGACGAAACTAACAAAGTTATTTTTGAAATTTCCTAAGGTCTACTAAGGCCTACAAGAAAACAAAACGTGTACTTAAATTTCACAAAAACTCACAGTTCCTGTCTTCGACTTCAACACCTCAAAATCCACCAGTTTCAAATTTTAGTGGGTTAATACTCTATAATCTAATTTGAGCCATTGTATTGTGAAGTTTTCTGCCCAGGATATAAACCCAAATATGTCATTTTCTTTATCACAAGCTTTTAAAAGTGAACTATTTCCCAACTAGTGCTCCAAGCCAAACACTGAAAAAATCTTAAACACATCATGGCCCCAGGGTCTAGATGCACGAAATAATGTAAAGTCCCACAGAAACACTGATTTTGTAATCCCTGAAAACTGGTAGCTTGTTTAACCTTTTAAATAAAGCATAATACCCTATTTTACCTTATACCCTAATTACACATGGTTGCTAGAAGCCAAGTTCTTAAAGGGTTAACCTACTTTAGAAATCGTATGACGTGAAGTTTCAGGCAAAGATCTGAGTTGCCTCATACAATATCTCCATTCATGACCAACTTAGGTGCAAACTTATGTAACCTCACAAACTAACGAATGGTGCTATTTTGAACAGAACCACAAGTTTTGAAACAATGGAAGCCCTGATACTATCACAGTAGACACGACTTGGCAGAAAATACGGGTTAAAATGTAGTATATAACGAAATCCCCTAAATCGATGAATTTTTAAAATCACTGCCCCTAAAGCACTTCCTGCACCATTATATAGGAGGTCAGAGGTTACTCCGAGGTTTAGACATTCATCCAGAACGACCTCAAGGAATTTGGTAGTTTGGAACCTGTGTCTTGACGTCATACCTCAACCAGTGAATAGATATCACTGTATGTTGAGTTCTGAAGTGAACAATTTGTGAATACTATTAAGACGAAAACAGACCTTTCCCACGATAAACAACTCTGACGACGGAAATAGCACTATTGACAGGATCTACTTCTATTGACAAGATTAACGAGCTTCGCTGGACATCTCAAACGCCATTTAATTCTGCCCAACCCAGATAAACAGTAAATAGCATCTATGTGAAATATTGTACCACGAACAAAGGCCAACACTATGGTAGAGAGAGGCTTTTGAATTACTTTACCAGCGAATCTTGAAGAACCCAACAACATGTGCCAACTAATATAAGATTGTTTAAAAGAATACAACAAGTCTGAATTGTAATTATACAAACGCATTAAAGGCCAGTCACGGTTGAAAAATCTTTCATCGAACATCAGATACTATATTTAATTAAAATAGGGAAATTTCAAACGTTTATCCGTTGATAATCTGAACTAGGAAAGCAACAACACATACTGCCAATATTTACTCACTCACTCACTCACTCACTCACTCACTCACTCACTCACTCACTCACTCACACACACACACACACACACACACACACACACACACACACTCACTCACTCACTTTTTTAAAATTAAAATTGTGCTGCGAATTCCTCCCAGCGATTTTTCTGTTATGCAGACACATACATACAAACAAACACACACAAATGCTAGGGAGAACCATTCGGGTTTGGGACTACATGACAGGGCTATACTACACGCTCTATTCTACGTTGCTGTGGAACTGTCAAGGTCAGTCCACAGACTATCCAAGAGTCGCCCAGGCCAGGCAAACATAGCACCCGCGGGCTCCGTGTGAGTAATCGTCCCCGACTTTTGAGTCATAACTCCAGGAGTCCCCCAAAATTCGCACTCCTCTTGTGAGTGAAACCCGACTGAGTGATACAGCCTACCCATTGAGTCTGTAGAACACTCACCTTGGGTTTGGGTCGGTCACAGAAAAATCCCCTGTTTCCAGTGGGATTCAAACCCGTGACCTACCGACTGATAATACTGTGTGCTAACCACTACGTTACAGGGAGCACATTCACTCACTCACTCACTCACTCACTCACTCACTCACTCACTCACTCACTCTTCAAATACATGTATAGCTACCCGAGGCATGATATCTAATGCGTTATTATTGTCAAGCTTGTATTCTTCAGATAAAGCCTAATTACCAAAATCATTAATTATGCAAATACCTTATTCAAAGTAACAAGCTGTATCAACATGATTTAAAGTACACGTGTCCAGTGCTATCATTAATCTGCATGTCCTGTAATTATATGAAATTTGAAGCTTGTATTCTTAACGTATTTCATAATTACCAAAAATCATTAGTTATGTAAACTAAATGGTAATCCTTAAGCTTTCCATAACACATAAGTGTTGGTATCGTTAGAGTACGTACGGGATTAGACAGAATTTGAATGTTGTATTTTTAAGATATAGTCTAATTACTGGAAATCGTTAATTATGCACATGTTTCATTGATATTCATTTGATGCTTACCGATTTGAAGGAGTTCTTGACATTTAAGGACAATGCAAAATTGGAGCAAGTTTCATTAGAATTAATGCAGTACTTGTTTTTAGATATCATGTCTACAGACAGACAGACAGACATACAGACAGACAGACAGACAGACAGACAGAAAGACAGCTAGAGACACAGACACAGACACACAAAGACATACACAGACAAACACGGTGAGAAAGAAAGAAACAGACAGACAGACAGACAGACAGACAGACAGACAGACGCATAGCCTTCTCTTACGGAATGAAAAATACCCATCTGGTAAGGTGGAAATGTAATTGCCCTCGGGAAGAATTTATTTGAAAAAATGAGTAAACGATCCGTTGGTAGAAATACCTTTTCATGAACCCCAGTGAAATAAATTTGAGTGTAACATGGTTGCCTTGACGACAAACACCGTCTTGGCACGAGTGGTCGAATCCTTTACACACATATATTACATTACATCTCCTGACTCACTAAGGAAGAGAACTAAACAAACACTTATTGTGAAGAATTTGATTCACGCCCTTTCATTGACAACACAGAGTTTCCATAGCCGTAAATATTTCATGAGAAAAATGTAGCAATGCATATGGTTGCTAGGAAAGTAGCACAGCTGTTGAGAAATGGACATTCATTTTGGATTATTCATTATTAACAACTACTTTAATTTGTTGGGTTTTTTCTTTAAGGAACAACGCGAAAGAACATTGATGAAAAAAAAATAGCATTACTCATGTCTTGTGTGCATGGCCAATTGTAACCAATTCCCTGGAGTGAACCCTGGGCAAGTACTCTATGGATGCGTACATCATTTATCCATTTTGTTGTTAACAACGACATATTCGTAACTATAAACAAATCATGATTCCATCGAAAACAAATATGATATTTGAATGTCAATGATAGTTATGTTTTCACCAATGAAATTACCGAATTCAAAAAGAATTAACATCTCAATGCTAGTTTTGACCAATTATACAGTCGGACTGTAAATCTAATTTGCATTTCGTCACTCCCTTACTGTATTTCAGTCCCAGTGTTCAGGCAACACCATCAGTAACACTCCATCGGCGTCAGTGGCTGTTTGATATTGTTGAAACCAGGTAAGCATGAAAATATGTTCAAATTTCATGTGCGCTTTATTTCGACAAAATTTTCTCCGATGTAAAATGCAGCCAAATTTTACATTAGGAAGGCGACCACTTCTTATTTTTTGCTTGATTTTGACGAATAATTTTTTGTCATCATTGACGTCTCACATATATGATCAGCTTTGAAATCGAAATTTGTAGCACGGGTGTTCAATATGTGTCTCGTAACTACTGTGCTAATACCAGAGCAATATCGACTTGTTTTTCGTATTAATTTATCCTTTTCCACTCATCTCTTACTTATGTTTTTACCGCAGCTGTAAATCCTGTTAGAGTTTTTCTCCCCCACCCCTCTGTACCGCGTGCCTTCTCAGTTTCCGTTTCATCGCTCTTCTTGTCGACAAATATTTCTTTGGTTATTCGTAAGGAATAGTGACCTCTTCAGCAACTGTTTATTTGAATAGTTTAGCGCGCAAGCATCTAAAATATACATTTTTATCCCACTTCCAACACAAATGAATCCCAAGTGTAACATTTTATATGCGTGCTCACCATCAGTGTGTCTGTATTTTGTCTTATGAAATTTGTAACAAAAGGAGGAACACTGCGAGATGTAGAATCATCCTGCCGCCTAATTGAAAGTGTATAGTCTCTGTTGTTTGGTAGTAATTCTGAAATACAAGTTCTTTCGGTATATAGTCATTTCAGTGAAATCGTACTACAACGTACAACTCCTTCAGACCTATTTTTGGCAACTTAAAACTAAAACGTAAGACACTGGTCTGTACCCAAGTAACATATCTGTTTAAAAAAGTGTAATTTATTGCTTGTGGAAATTATTGTAGAAAATGATTTCAGGTTTTAATTTTGGATTTTTCTGTTTCAATTTCAGTTGAATTCAAAAAAGACGAAAACAACATGAAAAGGTAAGCGTTTCCTTTCCATAACTGTTTGTATGCAGGTTGTGTCATATAATTGTTTGGTTAATTTGTAAGGCCTAAAGACAAAAATTGTTTGGGTCAGGTTACCCGACCCCATCAAGTTTTTCACTGCCGACCGTATGCAGAAGTTGACGCCCTCTTCGGCAGATGAAAACGACACTAGTCCCGAGAGTGCACTGCACTGAGACCAGGAGCGCGTTTGATTTGCACAATCGTGGTTGTGATTAATCTGACGTCATTTCTCAAAAACGAGGTTGTAAACAAAACGCTCAGTCACAATCATGGTTAGGCCTAGAATTTGTTTTGTTCCGTTTTGACCCCACCTAGTTTTTCACGGCCGACCCTTTGTACATATTCTAGAACAAAATAATAAAATCGCGAAAATTGTGAAGTCTCGCCAGAAATAGTGAAAACTGGCATCAACCTAAAAAGACAATATGAAACTGTTCTATCAATCTTTAATGGCTGTACATCTGATGAGAGGCAACCAATAACACAGAGATCATTTGGAATATAACAGAAAAATAACTACCTGAAGTAGACACCTCACATAAAAAAAATAATGAAATTAAATAAAACATCTACCTACCCCATCTATTCTAAAATTGAGCGTAATCGGAACAACACGGTTTAAAAAATATATATATATATATATTTGAATATTTCCATTGGGTTGAGGAGCGACCTAACAATTAAAAATGTCCAACTCATTCTACTCTAAACCTTCCTTGCTTGGTCGAGTATATTTCTTTCTGTAGTGAAATTCGTCTCGTATAAGTATTTAATTGTTTAGAGGTTTCGGTGTAAACTTTATGATTGGTGGTTTTACAATATGGCAGAAGTTGCTCTAATACCGATGATCATTGCTGGGATTAAGTACAACTGTTGACATCAGACCGGTGACAAACGGAGCCTGATACAAACAGGGAAAGTAAACACATGATTAGGATTTGTAACACTTGGCACAGCAGGCTGGAACAGCAGAGGCTTGTATTACATTTCATAGTTTAATCAGAACAATTTATGGCTTCTTTATGAGTACATGCAATACCAGGGAAACTTCTATTTTTTTTGTGAATCAATGTGAACTATTATGTAAAGAGGTCATTCAACTGTTCTTATCAAATGATGTAATTTAAGTCTCCGCTATTCCAACATGTTGTGTCAAGTGAAGTTAATCCAATGCATTTGTTTACTTTCCCTGTTTTAACAGGTTATGTTTGTCCACGGTCTGATGTCGTCAGGTGTATGATCCTTCTCTGAGCTCTTTCTATTTTAGCCATAAACGAAATTCGGTGTATATGCAAATTATCTGTACTACAATATGAAAATTATATGTACTATAATATTACAAATGTTCAAACGATCGCCTATAAATTACTCAAATATTTTTCAACTCAATTTTTCAAAATTAATTTCAAAAATGAAACACTTTACATGTATTGCACCTTATGTTTTAGCGCGGCATAATGGAAATAAATTCTCAACTGACAAAAAAAAATACATTTTAACAATATGTTTCAATACAACTTTGAAAAATTACTTTCGCCTGTCAATATGTACTAAAGCGTATGCTTTATAACTACTCTTGGCAAACAATGACACTTTCTGATTAAGTACATTACGATGTATTTCAAAATGACTTCTGCAAACATCGATTAAAAGGAAGAATTACACAAAAGGACCTTCAAATATGTTTCTAGAAATCGATTAATATACGATAGTGTATTTATTTTCAATACAATGAGTAATAAAAGACTAAGGCAACTAAGGGGGTGAGAATAGTTGTGTAGAGAATCTGGGAAATGGCTGTTCAAATAAAAAGAAAATATATATGAGGAAAAGTCGAGGCAGAGAAACATTAAATTGAAGATGATTTCTCAATTTTTCAAATTTTTGTAAATCAACCGACGGACCCATGTTGCTATGAAAAAGAAATGAGAAACACAAAAAATAATGTCACCCCTATAGTGAATTCATGAGTTTATTTTCCGTTATTCCATGTTCAAAATTGGGAGTTTATAGTACATGTCTTATATTTTGTAATCCTTAGTGTAATATTAAATTTTAATTTGCTAAAAGATTCCCATATGATGTAGTATCATAAATGTATCACAGTAATTATAGCACCTGACGTATATTCTGCAACTTTTCCAACCAAAATCAGCTATTTTTCCACATATGTAAGCACAGGAGGTGAATTTTACTCTATGCGTTCACTCAAATATCGTGGCTAAATTATACAAACTCATCGAAACAAAGTACTCAGCTAACTTCATATACGTCTGAGGACGAAGCGGAATGTTTTTATTCGTATCAAAAGGTATAATTATTTAGAACCGAATGTAATCACCAAAATTACAATATTTTCTTTTACAAAAATTAGCTCAGGACTTTATTATGTATTCCAAATATAAATCAATATTGATAAGGGTAGTAAACAGTAGCACTTCACAATTTAAAAAAATCTTTGTACATGCATACATTCATATATTGATGAATTCTGCGTTATTGGTGGTGAGTATTCATGACACACTTACTAAACCTTGACCTTAGCTATAGCGAAGACGAAATTCAAATTCAGGTTATTTACTGCAAACTTGTCAAAATGTCTTGTTTTAACAGAAAGCTTTCACGATAGGATTGAAGTTTTACGTTTCTTGCCAATAAAATTGAAGCCCATAGCTAATTATAATTTTAATCTAGACGAATCTAAACAATCCATTTTGATATATTTCCAGTAATCATCGTTATGGTACGTTACTTGTTCAATCGCACGTATACTCGACTTAAACATTTGGATGAATAATTTGTATATATTTAACATATTTGCATATGCTAAGTTTTGTCGTTTCCTTTCAGCTCCATCGGGATTGCATTATTCTTTGTCAGTTTCCTTCTGAACCAGTACAAGGTAGAGGCAGGTAAGGTTACTATTTGTGTATGTAATGAACTTGGTATGTAATAATGCGGATAATAATGTGGATTTACAATGCGCGTTTCCTCCTGAGAGCTCAAGGCGTTCACAATTATCACCCCTGGCACGGATCAAATGACAGCACAACGGCCTTTTATGATTCTCAACTCCCTTGGGGCATGCAATCCATTGCAGCCTCTATAAGCGCATAGGATTAAACATATGTACATACCAATGTAGATATTGTTTTACTTACGTAATTCGTTTAACACACACGTACTAATTTACATAGTCTAGTTATAGCTCTGTGCTATTTCCAAACTCTAAAATAATTAAATGTGCCCACTTACTATGTTTTACCCACAGCCTGCACTGTGCCGGCCGTACCGGCCAATGGACAAATTGATGGGACAGCAGCAGCATCGGTTGCAGCCGCTGTAGTAGTAACACTCACATGTAATAACGCAATTGCCGTGACTGGCGAGGCTGCTATAACTTGCCAAGCAGATGACTCATGGTCACCAGCTGCCTTCGGCACTTGCACTTCAGGTAAATAATTATCCTTAGTAAGGAATCCGGAACTTTCAGAAATTACAAGCAGGGAATTGGGAGATGGGTCACTTTTACAAATCGGTCCTCGGGGGTAAAGCCTTATTTTAGAAAAGAGAAATTAGGGGATGCTCACATTTTAGCTTGAGTCATTTTCATCTTTCTCATTTTCATTCATTATTTTGTTATTTTTTTGGACTGGTCCCACCGCTGCCACCGGTTACAAATCCTACTACTACCACATGCCACCACTACCACTATTGTACAGTACCATAAGAATCCCATAAATCGTTGTTTCTTAATGTTTTTTAGGATTCGTAAAAATAAAGCTCCCCTATCGATGGTTATATTTGGTGGTCGAAATAAAAAAGAAATAGGATTACATTGATTTTGGTGTGGTCGAAAAGCAAGGATTAGAAAAATAATGGCATTTTACAGACTGTGTGTTGTCGATTTAAAAGAGCAGTCAAATTGATTAATTTCGGTAATATCATAACATGTCAATAAAAAAGGAAATGAGTTTATTGTTAGTTGTGGTGTGAGGAGGGGAGCAGGTCTCACAGTAGTAAAAGGAAAAACAACATGGCAAGGTATTGGGGACACTGTGGTGGGGTGGAAATGTTGACCTCAGTCTTGAACAGTTAGATCTGTGATCATCTAGTCTTTTGGGGTTCTGGACTTCAGCACAGCTTATTAGATCCAGACGCTGGCATTAATTTCATACAAACACAAACTTACTGTGGTGGTAATACTTGGAAATAACAAATGCCTGTAACACTATCAGTGTTGTGGATTCTTACTATAGAAAAAATCCCTGTCTAGATAGTGGGATTCCAACCCAGGACTTACTGATTACAAATCTTGAGCTCTAAAACTATGCCACATGGGAGGTGGCGTTAATTTTTTTATCATTTAAATATTTGAACAAGGGGAGGGTCATATCTTAGAAAGGAAGAGTCATTTTTACCACAACGGACTGGGGAGGCTCACATTTTATTCCCCCGGCCCTCCCCTTTTAATTACGGAAGACTCCCTAAAACTTCTTTTAGCTTACTGAGAAACGTTTCCTCCTATAGTCCCAATATACTAATTAATTGTGTGTGTTTGTGTGTGTGTATATATATATATATATATATATGTGTGTGTGTGTGTGTGTGTTTGTGTGTGTATGTGTGTATATATATATATGTGTGTGTGAGTGTGTGTCTCTGTGTTTGTATCTGTGTCTATGTCAATGAGTGTCAAAACGTGTGAGTGGCTATGTATGCATTTGTGTAACTCGTCTCTTATTGCCTTGGTGTATTAAATGTAGTTATGTATGTATGTATGTATGTATGTATGTATGTATGTATGTATGTATTTGTGAGGGAGTGAATGTCGCGACAGAGCATCGTGTCATCAGTCGCTTGAAACTATTGAGATTTTATTCTCTGTCTGCTTTTGCTGTTGAGTTATGATAGTACAGATTGGAAGTTAATTCAGTTGAGTTTATTTCGTTTACGATTATTTATTCTTAGCCTGTAAATTAACATCCAATAGTGTTTTACAACCAAGTAAATCATTTGATGTAAAAACATTAAGTAAACGACATGCCATATAGCATTAGTCATTGTAAGTAGAAACGAAAAATGAACGAAACCTCGTAACATGTAACATGCAATTCCGTGTACAAGTCACTGTACTCTTCCTATACTTTGCCAATATTTGATATGTACTTGTTTGCCCTTGACATTTCATCCTCAGCTACTCCCTGCCGTTTTCACCACCTTGCTGCAAAGTTTATTGTATTGATGTCTGGTTTAAGCATTGTTTTAAAAGTGATATGTTATTTTGATATGTCGTTCTATTTTCTTATTTACAAATCACAAACAGCCTGTGCTGCACTAACAGCACCAGCAGATGGGACTGTGTCAGACACAGCCGTCGCAACTGGTACGACAGTTACAGTGGCGTGTAATGAAGGATTTACTCTGACTGGTACAGCATCATTAACTTGTACTGATGGTGCATGGAGTGCTGCAGTAGGAACCTGTGGATCCTCATCAGGTAAATGTTTATCATATACATCTTATCTACAACCTACCTGTCTGGTAAACCTTTGTAAGAGGCTGACTTGAAGTATACACCTATATAATGAGGCTATATTGCATATGTTTGTTACAGTTAGACTTCAAGTGTGCATCTATATTGTTTAAATTTGTTATAGGTAGACTTCAAACTTACATCGATAGTTTATAATATTGTAAAAGGTAGGCTGTATGTTTGTACTTATATTATACATCTTTGCAAGAGTTAGACTCTAGCTGCGATAGTTCCTGTAACCCAGGTATTATTTTGTTTTATCAAGACAACAAACAACACATTCACTGAAATTGTGAAATACTAACAATAATGATATTAATTGGACATTGTACATGTTACTACCAAACCAGAGTAATTATGGATTTCAATTTCATCTCACACAGTGGTGTTTTTTTTTGTTTTTTACTGTTTACTACCCTTGTTAAACAAAAAAGATTGAGAGTGCATAAGCATATAACATGATTTTTCTCACTTTAAATACACATCAACATCACTGTCAGATGAAACAGAACAGAAGTCTGTTTATTTCTGTTCACAGAGAAATATATTGTAACATTTCATGTACGTGTGCAGTAGTATCTGTATTTTATTTGTGTAATACGTACTATTTTATGAGGTGTAAAGGAGATTGTGCTGCTTTATTGAAACTCTATAGTCACTTTGGTGTGATAGTTATTACATGACAATTTTAACCATAAGTAGTATAGTAACACATTGAAATCGTTATCATGTTGGGGCAGCAGCTGATATTAGGGTTCAGTCCCAAAATTATATTGGATGGGATTTAATTTTCACAGCTGTATGTATGTATGTATGTATGTATGTATGTATGTATGTATGTATGTATGTATATTTGTATGTATGTATGTATGTATGTATGTATGTATGTATGTATGTATGTATGTATGTATGTATATTTGTATGTATGTATGTATGTATGTATGTATGTATGTATGTATGTATGTATGTACGTACGTACGTACGTACGTACGTACGTGTGTGTGGGTGTGCGTGCGTGCGTGCGTGCGTGCATACATGCATGTATGTATGTATGTATGTATGTATGTATGTATATGTATGTATGTTAAGTACATTGTGAACGAAACACTCTAACTGTAGTTTGTGTTGTTGATAAATGTCCGAAATTTCAAGTCTCTTAATTGTATTATAAATCGAAGTACTAGACACCATCTTATTAGAAATGTAAATGATAAAACCCCGATAACAGACTGCAATCAATTCTACATTTAACTTTGAGTATAATCATTGTGTGTAAATATATGCATATTGTTTTATTTTGAAACAGAGACTACAACAGAAGCAGAAAGCGACGAAACCACAGGTACGACTATTACTTTTTGTGATGTGATGTGATGTGATGTGATGTGATGTGATGTGATGTGGTGTGATGTGATGTTGTGAGATATGATGTGATGTGATGTGATGTGATGTGATGTGGTGTGGTGTGATGTGATGTTATGAGATGTGATGTGATGTGCTTTGATGTGATGTGATGTGATGTGATGTGATGTGATGTGATGTGATGAAATGTGATGTGATGTGATGTGGTGTGATGTGATGTTATGAGATGTGATGTGATGTGCTTTGATGTGATGTGATGTGATGTGATGTTATGTGATGAAATGTGATGTGATGAAATGTGATGTGATGTGATGTAATGAAACGTGATATGAAATGATGTGATGTGATGTGATGTGATGACATGGGATGTGATGTGATGTGATGTGATGTGATGTGATGTGATGTAATGTGATGAAATGTCATGTCATGTCATGTCATGAAAAGTGTTGTGATGTGATGTGATGGCATGTCATGTCATGTGATGTCATATGATGAAATGTGATGTGATGTGATATGATGTGATGTGATATTATGTGATGTGATATGATGTGATGTGATATGATGAAATGAGATGTGATGGGATGGGATGGAATATATATGATCTAATGGGATATGATGGGATGATGTGTGGTGCGGTTTGGTGTTATGTCACATGACGAAATATGACATGTCTGACAAGACGTGATGTCACTTAAAATGTAATTGGATGTGGTATGGTATAATGCGGTGGGATATGACGTGGTGTTGTGTGGTGTGGTGTGGTTTTGTTGTGTTGTGTTGTGATGTGATGTGTTATGGTGTGGTGTGGTGTGGTGTGGTGTGGTGTGGTGTGGTGTGATGTGATACGCTGTGATGTGATGTGATGTGATGTAATGTGATGTGACAGAATAGCTATATCTTATTAATTAAAAAGCGTCATAAATGGTTGATTTTTGTTTCATTTTCTAGATAGCGCTGAAGACAGTGGAAGTATCAATCCAGCACTGAATAAATTGATCATCATGAATGTGATCATTGCTATACTTGGGTTCATGTACATCTGAAATACAAAGTTATGATGTGAGTATGTTATATGAAGTTATTTGACTTTGGCATTGTAGAGTAGAGTATAGTGAGTCTGATATCTATATTTGAACAGACAACTTAAATGATCACGCGTGTGTCTGTGTCTGTGTCTGTGTCTGTGTCTGTGTCTGTGTCTGTGTCTGTGTTTGTGTTTGTGTTTGTGTCCGTGTCTGTGTGCATGTGTTTGTGTGTCTATTTGCGTGTATTTGTGAGGGTATTTCTATTATTATATCTATGCATGTACCAGTGATACTAGTAGTTTGTTGCTTGTATTAAATTGAAAAGTCAAGAAAACAAAGGTGAAAGAATAGTGAAACATTCGTGGATCGAGGATGATTGAATAGACAAATAACCACACGGGAAAAGGAAGAGTTTTCAGAGCATTTCGGTAATGTGTTCAACGACTTACCCACTTACCTTTCAGCACATCCCTCATTAGTTGTTGTGTACACATATTAGAATACTATGATGTACATGTAATACAGCAGGTTTCACAATACCGTTCAACATCTCTATTTGATATAACCACAAAGATCTCAATATGAAACTGCACATCCTACACTTCAGGATATCAATTTATTGCTACATTTTGTCTAAATGAAACACATGTAAATAATTTAAATGTATGTACTGTAACAAGACACAGATGCCATGGAGCTAATGTTTTGAAGTCTGCATCGTGGCACAGTTCATTTTATTTCATTTTAGACAAAATGTTGCAAGAAACTGTATTCTTCAACACTAGATCACTAGGGCACTGCTCTTGTGGTGACCTTTCAACAAATTTCCGAATTTATTTGGACGAATAAATTCTATATATTATTATATAATCATTTCAATCTTGCTGTAGCATGCGTAGTTTCTAATTAGCTTCTGCGTGGTTGTATCAAAGAGAGAAGTTGTACGGTGTTTTGAAATTCACTGTACATATTTATTGGTAGCCGTACTGTGATTATTTTCCTGTTTGTTTCTGGTGTGTCACTTTTATTCATGATGTTTCATTTTTCTTCTAGATTCCAGGCTAGCTGCCAAGAAAAATAAATTGAGAGTATTAATATTCAGACTTACCATTTAATTTTTTGATAATGCACCGCAGTTCGTCTTTCTCTGCTAGCCAGTATACAGCATGAATAATAATTGATGTGTAGCACTCAATCTATATTCGTCAAACTAAAATGTATTCAATTGTAACAGGTATTACAGGGGTAAGCTCTCCCCGCCACCTTTCATCTACGTACACACGGACTGAAATTCATCATCTTTAAATAACCAAACTTCCGTAGATACAGCTAAAAGCTAAAAATTGTCCCTTTTGAAAATTGTAATCAATATTTAGAAGTCAATATTTCATACAACCTCTCTTAAAATGTCGACGATTCTATAAGTGTAGGCTTTATTTTTGTTTACTACAACTTATCTAAACCATCTAATACACATATATTTACTATTGTGAATGTGTTTTAATATACTTGATTATGTTAACCAATCTTTGGTTGTCTGAATGATATCATAGGCAAGGCATTATCTCGACATGCATACATGACGATTGGTGTTTGCTATGACGTTACAATGGATGGTATAAACACAATGGGTTATCATTATATCCAATATAGTGATCGCCCTCTATGTTTCAGATGACAGCGTAACCGAG
Organism: Glandiceps talaboti; assembly: GCF_964340395.1. NCBI lineage: Eukaryota > Metazoa > Hemichordata > Enteropneusta > Spengelidae > Glandiceps > Glandiceps talaboti. The sequence continues at coordinate 12,690,419 of NC_135557.1, read as the reverse complement.
TTGAACACTACTTTGAATATTCATATATCTTCACTTGCACAACAACGTAATTCAAAAGAAAAAATATCCTCTCTGTAAGTAACTGATACTTGTGGTAAAACACCCTGTCCACCATGATGTTTACATGCAATGTCGTGATCATGTCTGCACTGATTGTGCTATTGTTAAGACAACCTAACTTTGGAATAAAAACTCCATCATATGTCATGGAGAATATTTTATACTCTAGGAAGGTTAATTATTCATTCACCGTCAACGGTCAAAGGTCAAATACTCTGATTTGTGTTAAATTTCACTTTGCTTTCGTGTAAACTCAAAATGATAGATTTATACTCTCAGCTCAAAACCATCACAAAACAAATCTGAATATCCAAAATCTAACTAAATTGTGCATAATTCATAATATTTCGATTTAAAGTCAACTTGACAGAAAGGGATAGTCTTATTCTACCTCGAATAAGTCAAATGTTTAAAAATCCGTACCTCATTTCTTGAATTCTAAATTCGGAAATGAATCCATAGTCAATGCATTCAATTTTATATTCTTATATAATGTCTTGTCGTTAGTAAACTTGACCGAAAGAGAGCGGTTTATTCTATTTCGACTAGGTCAATAACAAGAAATCCATCTCTCTTGACGATATTCAATACCTAAGACAAAATCAAATGTTTAATAGTTTATTGAACTCTGCGTGTGGTTAAATCTAAGATACGTGAATGTCGTCTTAACTTGACGGAAATAAATAAATTTATCCTATCTCGATTAGGTCAAAGGTCAACAGCAGCAAAAAAACCAACGTGCTGTGAACGAATTACAAAGAAAATAACGTTTTATGCATTGAACTACAATTTAAATTTGTAAGATCAGAATTCAGAGTAAATTTAACCGAAAGAAATGGATTTATTCTATATCGACTAGGTTAAAGGTTGTATTTTTGACGTCATAATACTGTAAACAAAATGAATGAAATTGTACCAATAAATCCTATGGAGTTATGTGGCATTGCCTGGAAATAATTTGTACTGGTCCTTTTTTACACATTATTTGTTTGAATACATCGGGTGTGTATCTTAATAATAACACAGCGCTAACAATAACTTGAACAGTGATAAACTCTCGTTAGTTTGCTACTTGACACACTTTGACACTAAAGTGGAATATTTCTTTAACTTTGGCATTAGTCTTTATGAATTATCCGTCAAAGTGTTGAAATTGTTCATTGACAATATATTCCATCATATTATATGTTTTGCTGTGTTATTAAGAAAGATACCGTCCTGGTGTTTTGTATTCTGCAAGGTGCTTGATTGAATGTGAGTGCATAAAGTTGAAAGTGTTATTACTCAACCGAATTTATCCAGATTTCGGAGGCCCAATAAAGCTTGTTATCGATTTTTTGAGAGGAGATCAAGTGTTCCCTCAACCAGAGCCACAATTTGTCAAAAGTTCAAATAAAAAAATAAAAACCTGTTATTAGGAAACCTGACATAAATTAGTCATGGTGATTCAAAAGATGATGTACTCAAAATTGAGGTTAAAGGTTACACATATTTCTGATACTTAAAACACGGCGTACTCAAGATTGAGGTCAAAGGTTACGAATATTTAAGATCATTCAGCATGGCGCACTTAAGATTGAGGTTAAAGGTTACAAATATTTCTGAAGATACTTAAAAATGGCTTACTCAAGATGGAGGTCAAAGGAAAGGTCAACAAAGAGATGATGAATGATTATTGTCATAAATTGGTGACGAAACAAAATAATGCACATTATACTGTGTACTAACTGTTCAACTGCTCTGTTTGACACTGAACGCATAGAATATATCACAAACGTCGCCAGCAGGCAAAACCGGTCCGTCTCATTCGATTGTAAATCATGCATGTATTATATACCAGCAGAACACCAGTCATGTCAAAAGAAAACTTGAAATGGTCATTGATCAATAGTTAATAAGCAGTATATTCATAATATCTTTATTCGACATCATTTATAGTAACTATGGTACGAGATTCACATGTTGTGATATTATACACTGTATTTTTAGGCGTAGTTTTAGCGCCCTCAACTACTAGGTTGCGTACAGGCATAAGTAAAGTATTCCCCTCTCGGTCAAGTCGATGTCCCCTTTCAGTTGTTCTTTGGTTGGACAACAAATAACAAAATAATTCAATTCAGTATGTACCATTTTAAATTATAACCGATGAGCGTTATGGGCTTTGTATGTATTCGTTATGTAAAATCAACCATTCTTCAATATTGTCATTGATTGTACAGACATTCCCAAAATTATGTACAGTCATCAACATGTAATATACTGTTTAAACTCTATGTTACGTTCATATCATAATCAGTATTTTACTTTCATTCACATCGAGTCTCGCTCTTCTCTTCATTACTATCTCCACAACTAATTAGTCTGTTCTATGTAGATTGAGAATGGGTAGTCTGACCGCATGGGGGCGTGATACATTGTCCATACAGACTCAAAGTGATGAGTAAAAACAACATGATTTAAGGAACAGTGTTATAATCAAACAGAATGAACGATACAAACTACAAATCAAACTGTAATCACGATAGTCTAAAATAAAGTTATGAAAATTGGCAAAATCCGCCTAAGGAGATGTATTCTTTCCTCAACGGCAAGGCATTCTGAGAAATGAAGCAATATCTCCTTTACATTTGCATATACAATGCAGATTCTGTTAGATGAGCGGACAACCAAAACTCTGAGTACTTAAATTGAGACGAACATACAAATCGGGTTTTACCAAAAGCGATGAGTGAATGAACTTATAAACTATGACATGGATGAATACATTAAAAATAGTAATCATTGATGTACATTCCCTGGTTCCACTCTCCTTTTTGTCTTAATTTTCTACTTTTATAACCGAGTAATACAAATATCTGTGATTTCCTTTTATCATCATTATCACACTCTCCTGTCTGACCAAAATAAATTGTTACGCCACGAACTCAATTCTTGTGGCTTCTTGATATCTGTTTTTATGTTTACACTTTGCATTTCCTAACCCCACAATTACAATGTTTGATAACACGTTATAGATGGAATTAGTGAAACCAGTGTTAAAGAGGTCGCTTTATTTCGTGAAATGTACAACTTGTCAAATAAACTAATATTGTTCTGGATTACAGTCCACATCTGTCTATTGTCAGTGCCATTATCCATTTTGCGTCTAGCGAACGGTGATAACACTGCATCTTCACAGCTGCTTCTCGCAGTCCATGTGAGGTCAGTATCACTCGGAGAGTTCGTATTATATACTATACATGATCAAACCCTTAGTCCAATACCACAATGAGTTGTGAAGTCACCCATGATACGGTTGAATAACACAGAGTCTACAGTACCACAGAATTATCTTGCAAATTAGAAGGGGATTCAGTATCAAAGCTAAATGGGTCTGCTTCATACAGACACTATCACTCAGACTCAGGGAAAGACAAAAGTACACACAGGCACACTGTTGGACCAGAACAAAAGAATACTCCTTTGATAACCGTAATGCGATGACTTAGGTTGAATGCCCGGCCTTTAATTGTTATTGTCAGTTGCTATCTAGGTCACATTGATATCAATGACTGAAAGAGTCTTTTAAATATCGCCTGGACTGCCGTTAATTGACGTATCAGTGTTACACTATATACTTTAGTGAACATTTTGCAATGAATTTCACAGTACCGTGCAACGTTTCTGTTCGATAGAACCACGCAGGAACCAATAAGAAACTGGACATTCTATATAATATTGGAATATTTTGACACGGTACTACTTATCAATTGAGTTTATAGCCTGTTCCTTACCCGCTGGTCATATGCTTTTCATTCTATTGAATTGCCCATGTACATGTACACGGTGCATCCTACCAAGGTGATACTACAGTGACCTCAAAGCTGCTTGGCATTGACAATTGTCAGGGTCACCTCGGGTCATTGAGACTCTGACAGTTTGCATTTAACGCAAGTCATAAAAGTTTTCATTATGACCGCTGAATACGGTCCATTAAGTTATCACAAAGCTAATACAATGTCTAAGAATTCTTTTCATGCACTGCAACAATTTGAAGGTAAAAAAGCACATCACAAACTGTTGGTTTTTACACAGACATGTGAGAAATACTCGGAGAAAGGTAGAAATATACAAAGGTACAAAAGCGTGACAGAAAGTGGGTCAATTAATATATCCGTGGATAAAATTATATTCAGATAAGGCTAACAGGTTTGGTGTGAAAAAAAACAGTGATAATGAGTTATGTGGGGACACAGCTATAGAAAAATTTTTTGGAGAAAAGAGTAATCAAAGGTAATTATCGTGACTTCACTAATATAATAACACCAATGCAATAACCTGATATTGCATGCCTGCCCTTTAATTGCTACAGGGCATTTCTATCTGGGTGAATTTTAATACCAGTGACTGAGATGGTTGTCAAAATTTATGGATTTTCATTTGATGGGCCTACTAAAATAAAATTGGATATGGCAGCCTACTCATCTCGCTAGACCGGCCGAGGCCTTTCAACAAAAATACACAAAAGAAAAATTAAAAAAAAACCAGACTATGCCATTACTTCAAACGTTACAACGCATTATAATATATAAGTTCGATTCCTCATTCTAAAGAAATGTTATAGTGTTCACATCTGGTGCAATGACCACACAGCAGCCAGGAGGATAAAAGTTGTAGTATGGAAAGAATGTACGTCATGATCCGAATGTCTTTCACAGCATACATTCCCAAGAATAAGTTCTTTCATTTGGTTTTGTTTTTGTTTTATCTTTTTGTTCATTGTTTTATAAATCGAATTAGTGCCATTATAAATTATAACCGATAAGCACTATGGGCTTTGTATGTAATCAGACATTCCCAAAACCATATACAGTCATCAACAAGTTATATGCTGCTTAAATTCTATGTTACGTTCATATCATAATCAGTATTTTACTTTCATTCACATCGAATCTCGCTCTTCTCTTCACTACAATCAGCACAGCTCATTTAGTCTGTTCTATGTAGATTGAGAATGGGGTAGTTTGACCGCACGGGGGCGTGATACATTGTCTGTACTGACTCAAAGTGATAAGTAAAACCAACATGATTGAAGGAACAGTGTTATAATCAAACAGAATGAATAATACAAACTACAAATCAAGCTGTAATCACGTTAGTCTGAAATAGAGTTATACAAATTGGCAAAATCTGCCTAAGGAGATGTATTCTTTCCTCAACGGCAAGGCATTCTGAGAAATGAAGCAATATCTCATTTACATTTGCGTATATAATGCAGATTCTGTTAGATGAGGGCACGACCAAATCATTAAGTATTGAAATTGAGCCGAACATACAAATCGGGTTCACCAAAAGCGATGAGTGAATGAACTTATAAACTATGACCTGGATGAATACATTAAAAATAGTAATCGTTGATGTACATTCCCTGGTTCCACTCTCCTTTTTGTCTTAATTTTCTACTTTTATAACCGAGTAATACAAATATCTGTGCTTTCCTTGTATCATCATTATCACAGTCTCCTATCTGACCAAAATAAATTGTTACGCCACGAATTCAAATCTTATGGCTTCTTGGTATCTGTTTTTATGTATACACTTTGCATTTCCGAAACCCCGCAATTACAATTTTTGATGTAATAGATATAATTAGTGAAAACTTGTTAAATAGGTAGCTATATTTCGAGAAATGTCTTTGAACTTGTTAAATACACAATATTGTCCTTGGTAACAGTCCACATCTGTGTACTGTCAGTGCCATTTTCTATTGTGCATTTTACGAACAGTAATAACACTGCATCTTCACAGCTACTTCTCGCAGTCCATGTGAGGTCATTATCACTCGGAGAGTTGGTATTATATACTACACATGATCAAAACCTTGGTCGAATACCACAATGAGTTGTGAACTCACCCATGATACAGTTCAATAACATAGAGTCTACAGTACCACAGAAATATCTTGCAAATTAGAAGGGGAGACAGTATCAAAGCTAAATAGGTCTGCTTCATACAGACACGATCACAGAGACTTAGGGAAAGACAAAAGTACACACAGGCACACTGTTGGACCAGAACAAAAGAATACTCCTTTGATAACCGTAATGCGATGACTTAGGATGAATGCCCGGCCTTTAATTGTTATTGTCAGTTGCTATCTAGGTCACATTGATATCAGTGACTGAAATAGTCTTTCAAATATCGCCAGGACTGCCGTTAATTGACGTATCAGTGTTACACTATATACTTTAGTGAACATTTTGAAATAAATGTCAGTACCGTGTGAACGTTTCTGTTTGATACAACCAAGCATGAACCAATAAGAAACTGGACATGCTATATAATATTGGAATATTTTGACACAGTACTTCTTATCAACTGAGTTTATAGCCTGTTCCTTACCCGCTGGTCATATGCTTTTCATTCTATTGAATTGTCCGTGTAGATGTACACAGCGCATCCTATCCCGGTGATACTACAGTGACCTCAAAGCCGTTTGGCATTGACAATTGTCAGAGTCACCTCGAGTCATTGTGACCGACAGTTTGCATTCAACGCAAGTCATAAAAGTTGTATTATGACCGCTGAATACGGTCCAGTAGTTATCACAAAGCTAATACAATGTCTAAGAATTCTTTTCATGCACTGCAACAATTTGATGGTAAAAAAGCACATCACAAACTGTTGGTTTTTACACAGACATGTGAGAAATGCTCGGAGAAAGGTAGAAATATACAAAGGTACAAAAACGTGACAGAAAGCGGATCAATTAATATCTCCGTTGATGAAATTATATTCAGATAAGGCTAACAGGTTTGGTGTGAAAAATACCGGGACCAATAAGAAACTGGACATGCTATATCATATTGGAATATTTTGACACGGTACTACTTATCAATTGAGTTTATAGCCTGTTCCTTACCCGCTGGTCATATGTTTTTTATTCTATTGAATTGCCCTTGTACATGTACACAGTGCATCCTACCCCGGTGATACTACAGTGACCTCAAGGTCGCCTCGAGTCATTGAGACTCTGACAGTTTGCATTTAACGCAAGTCATAAAAGTTTTATTATGACCGCTGAATACGGTCCATTAAGTTATCACAAAGCTAATACAATGTCTAAGAATTCATTTCATGGACTGCAACAATTTGATGGTAAAAAAACACATCTCAAACTGTTGGTTTTTACACAGACATGTAAGAAATGATCGGAGAAAGGTAGAAATATACAAATTAGCCGGTGTGATCACTTGAATTTCGTTTTTACATGAAATTACAGATGTCAATTGGAACCATATACTTATCCTGAAACGATTTCAACGTTTGGCTTATTAATCGTTACAGTAATCATCAAACATGATGTTGGAACAACTTTTGGATTATAAATGTTCAACTTCAAAGCGAGGTAAGTGTCTCTGTCAAAAGTTAAAAGTCGTTACAATGCTTACATGTGATCGATACTGTGTGTGTGTGTGTGTGTGTGTGTGTGTGTGTGTGTGTATAAGTGTGTTTATTGATGTATATTTTGTTCTTGTCTACTTGACTTTATATTTTAAAATCCAAGCAAGGACAAATGTATTGCAGGAGATTTATATTGAACTCCATTGATCGACGAAAGCTTGATGTTACAGCGGTCAACAGAAACACATGAACATAAAATGGACTATTCAACATACTACCCTATTGAAATATACGTCACCCCAAAAAACGAAATTCTCCTACTTTCAATTACTTTTTTTTAAAGTTTTTATTTTAATATAATTTTTGGCTTTTTTTCCGGGGGGGGGGGGGTTATAACCATTTGTTAGCTGACAACATTATTTACAAGTTGATTTAAGTTGGAAAGGCCACATGCTAGTCTTACAGTGTTATTGTACACTTGATATGGAAACTATAAATGATTGTGCAAACGAGTAAAACGCTTTATTAGTTGGGTGTTCAGATTGGTAAATACACCGATTCCGAATATCTGCTGCTGTACATTATACTATATAGACAAAATATGTCATCGTTCTTTGATGGATGGGTGGATGGGTAGAAACAACTACTGGAGAATGTCAAGGTTGACTTAGAGATAATCGTATTTCTGGCAAATGTGTACGTGTAAGGATAAACATAGGAGAGTGTCAAAACATAGGGTCCGGGGGAAAATAATCGAGAAACAACAACAACAGCAGCAGCAACAACAACAACAACAACAACAACAACAACAACAACATCGACATCAACATCAACATCAACAACATCACGAACAACAACAACAACAACAACATCGACATCAACAACATCACGAACAACAACAACAATAACAACAACAACATCATCATCATGAACAACAACAACAACAACAACAACAACAACAACAACAACAACAATTTATGCCTGCTGGCCATTTAGATGATTCGTCAAATGTTCAAATTCGGTGTAAGTTGTTTCAATAAAATAGTACAGACAACCAAACCAAAAAGAAAATGGTCAAACAGTTAATGTTAGCAGTCAACCACGGTGACCTGGTTGTTGCTTGCCTAAACATGAGCTAGTAACCGAAGTGTGTCCATCATACGGTATATCAATATAAGATTATTAACGTTTCGTCACAATAACCATAGGATATGGCAGAATCTGTCCTTCTATCCACAACTTCGTGTCTTGAAATATCGTTTTGGTTGATTTACTTGCAAGAAAATGACATTCATGGAAGATCTCCCTAAGACTATCTACTAGAACTTAAATGAGATATGTCAGAACCCTTTCATGCTCGGGTGCAAGTGTGGTGTACTCGGGACATTTGAACGAGTGCTTGCAGTGTTCTCTGCTGCAATACCCTCGTAAACGTGGAGCAGAAAACACAACCAGCACAAGTGCAAATAATAATAATAATAATAATAAGATGATTTGTAATGCGCCTCATCTCCGAAGAACTCGAAGCTCATGGAAATGTGAATTCAAGGTAATGTGTATTAAATAAAATGAGAAAGAAAAACAGTTATTAGCAGTTGAAGAGGTGAGTTTTGAGAGAATGTCTGAAGGTTGACAAAGATTTGAAATGGCGAAGATCTAAAGGGAGGTGGTTCCATGAAGTAGGGCCAATGTAAGAGAAGGATCTTTCACCAAATGTTTTGGTTGACACCCTTGGAACACAGGGAAGACTAGAATCAGAAGACGAGCGAAGTGGTCTTCGAGGAATGTATTGATGTAGAAGATCCGTGAGATATTGTGGGCCAATACCTACAACTGACTTGAAACAAATGGATGAAACTTTGTATTGAATACGTGAAGTGATAGGCAGCCAATGAAGTTTTCTAAGAAGAGGTTGTACATGATCGAACTTTTTAGCTTTGAAGACAAGCCGAGCTGCAGCATTTTGTGCATGCTGTAGTCTGTCAGTGAGGTGTTTAGGACAACCAGAGAGAAGAGCATTACAATAGTCTAAGCGAGACAGGATGAGTGTGGAGACAAGTGTTTGAGTGGCACTAGAAGTGAGAAAGTGACGAATAGAGCTGATTTGTCTCAGTTGAATGTAGGCGGCCTTGCATGTGCGTTGCACATGCTCGGGCATATTGAGATTGCAATCAAATACCCATTTGCATTATCCACACCCAAACTCACGCGGTATGGGGTTCTGTTATTGATACATGTGTTTTATTATCCTAAAAAAAACTTTCCGTAAATTTGACACAATGCAATCACGCGCTTTCGTGTAGAATGAACGACCGCGTCTTCATTTGCATGTTACTTGCATGCGGGTATGCAAATAACGCAGTGCAAATACCACTAGTATACTATGCAGGCGCACTGGTGCAAGTAATCTCTGGTACATATGTAACTATAATGTGGGTACTGTTTAATGAAATTAGTGAGACTTCAACATTGAAACAATGAGAAGTGACATTTACATGGGGCACTTATCTGGATATAGGAGATTAAAGTTACAAAGGTCAATCAATACAGGCAGGTGAACTCTACCATTCAATAGTTGAAATAAAAATCACCTGAACAGTCAACCTAGTAAAGAAGCCGTTCTTTCGTCAATTAATTTCAGTTTAGAAAATAGAAAAACGATCATTTTTTCTGTCACACACATTATTGACACTGATTTTAAATCATCACAATACTATTCTCGCAAACCAGAGCTGTTATTTCTTCTGAAACACTGCGACAGTCTGTCTTGGACAGTGCCATAAAAGAAGGTGTGGTCTAAGACGATGATGCAAAATACACATATACGAAGTTCTGCCAGATCAACATTGATACCAACACTTTTTAAGATGACAAACTGGCGTTCATACCATACCATTGTTTGCATATTGTGCTGCTCCCAATTCTAATTTGACGGACTGATAGGTGCAAGATGTGATGGAAGTGTGGAATGGGATTGTACGACATATATCATTCTTATGGGCGGGTGGGTGGGTGGGTGGGTGAGTGAGTGAGTGATGAGTGAGTGAGTGATTGAGTGAGTGAGTGAGTGAGTGAGTGAGTGAGTGAGTGAGTGATAAATCAAAGTCACACATAAATCAGTAATGGTCTTGCTCGGAAAACCTGTATTTTCCAAAGTCGGTCAATTAAAATATCCCAAATAAGCTATTTTTTGATAATGTCCGTATTTCAAAAACATGTTGTGTCGTTCAGTAAAAGGGTGCTGGTATTTCAACTGGATGGATATATGGGTAAATATGCAAATTACCCAACCTCCAAAATGTTGTTGTGTTTGGTAAACTTATCATGAGTGGAGACTTTATATCAACAGTTGATTTAACTAAGTATAAAATGTTATCACCTATACTAATACAACGTTGCAATGACAGGCTCCAAAATGACGTCAGACTCAATATATCGGCCTCTAGGCACTATCTGAGTGGCATTTTCAAAGGCAAAAAATAAATGTTGTTTCAATTATAACGACGTTGCTTAGACTTCATTCACTTTCCATACAACCCTGGTCTTGATTGTATGGGTGGGTGGATAGATAAATTGATGGGCAAGTGGAGTGTTTGTTAATAATGTTTCTAATGGTTCTTGAAGTGAAGAAATCAGGTTTTGATTAGACGAAAACAGACTTTTTCCCACGATATTGGGCGCCTTGGACGTGAATAGAACTATTGTCAAAATCTATCTCTATTGACAAAATTGACAAGCCTCTTTAAACAACCCCTGGCATTGTTATAACCCTGTCGAATAAAACGTTGCAGTCAATTGTCCATATGTTTGTATATGTCACACACTAGAGAAAGGGAACGGTCTAGGACAAACTAAGGTACTGTAATCGACCAACCAAGCGTTCACTCATAAACATTGAGTGATAACAGCAAAATCCCAAACATAAAATGTTTGTTTTTTGGTACAAACATTTACTAGTTAAAGACATTTAAACCTGACAAATTTTGAACTAAATAGCATTACTCATTCTTGTGCGCATGGCCAATTGTAACCAACTCCCTTAAGTGAATATAGGGCAAGTATTCTATGGAAGTGTACATCATTTATCCATTTTGTTGTTAACAACGAAGTATTCGTAACTATAAACAAATCATGTTGCCATCGAAAACAAATATGATATTTGAATGTCAATGATAGTTATGTTTTCACCAATGAAATTACCGAATTGAGCAAGAATTTACATCTCAATGCTAGTTTTGACCAATTATACAGTCGAACCAGAGCTGTTATTTCTTCTGGAACACTGCGACAGTCTGTCTTGGACAGTGCCATAAAAGAAGGTGTGGTCTACGACGATGATGCAGAATACACATATACGAAGTTCTGCCAGATCAACATTGATACCAACACTTTTTTAAGATGACAAACTGGCGTTCATACCATACCATTGTTTGCATATTGTGCTGCTCCCAATTCTAATTTGACGGACTGATAGGTGCAAGATGTGATGGAAGTGTGGAATGGGATTGTACGACATATATCATTCTTATGGGCGGGTGGGTGGGTGGGTGGGTGGGTGGGTGGGTGAGTGAGTGAGTGAGTGAGTGAGTGAGTGAGTGAGTGAGTGAGTGAGTGAGTGAGTGAGTGAGTGAATGAGTGAATGAGAGGGGCGGGTGAATAATTGGAGGGATAGGTGTCTGAGTGGACGTACAGCTGAATGTTGGTGTACAAAATTATATATATATTATATCCAAATGTTGGTTCCAGATCTTCTGCTGTAAAGTGCTCGATACGGATGTAGATATATATATATATATATAGTTTATTTAACTGATTGCTTGAAGGAATTGTAAACGGTAGAGTTTCAGTTATACATAGGTCATGAGAACAAAGGTCGAAACATTCAGATAAAGCATTTGAGATAAATCAAAGTCACACATAAATCAGTAATGGTCTTGCTCGGAAAACCTGTATTTTCCAAAGTTGGTCAATTAAAATATCTCAAATAAGCTATTTTTTGATAATGTCCATATTTCAAAAACATGTTGTGTCGTTCAGTAAAAGGGTGCTGGTATTTCAACTGGATGGATATATAGGTATATATGCAAATTACCCAACCTCCAAAATATTGTTGTGTTTGGTAAACTTATCATGAGTGGAGACTTTATATCAACAGTTGATTTAACTAAGTATAAAATGTTATCACCTATACTAATAGAACGTTGCAATGACAGGCTCCAAAAAGACGTCAGACTCAATATATCGGCCTCTAGGCACTATCTGAGTGGCATTTTCAAAGGCAAAAAATAAATGTTGTTTCAATTATAACGACGTTGCTTAGACTTCATTCACTTTCCACACAACCCTGGTCTTGATTGTATGGGTGGGTGGATAGATAAATTGATGGGCAAGTGGAGTGTTTGTTAATAATGTTTCTAATGGTTCTTGTAGTGAAGAAATCAGGTTTTGATTAGACGAAAACAGACTTTTTCCCACGATATGGGGCGCCTTGGACGTGAATAGAACTATTGTCAAAATCTATCTCTATTGACAAAATTGACAAGCCTCTTTAAACATCCCCTGGCATTGTTATAACCCTGTCGAATAAAACGTTGCAGTCAATTGTTCATATGTTTGTATATGTCACACACTAGAGAAAGGGAACGGTCTAGGACAAACTAAGGTACTGTAATCGACCAACCAAGCGTTCACTCATAAACATTGAGTGATAACAGCAAAATCCCAAACATAAAATGTTGTTTTTTTGGTACAAACATTTACTAGTTAAAGACATGTAAACCTGACAAATTTTGTAATAAATAGCGTTACTCATTTCTTGTGCGCATGGCCAATAGTAACCAACTCCCTGATGTGAATATAGGGCAATTATTCTATGGAAGTGTACATCATTTATCCATTTTATTGTTAACAACGAAGTATTCGTAACTATAAACAAATCATGTTGCCATCGAAAACAAATATGATATTTGAATGTCAATGATAGTTATGTTTTCACCAATGAAATTACCGAATTGAGCAAGAATTTACATCTCAATGCTAGTTTTGACCAATTATACAGTCGAACTGAAAAAATAATTTGCATTTCGGCACTCCCTTACTGTATTTTAGTCCTAGTGTTCAGGCAACATCATCAGTAGCACTCCATCGGCATCTGTGGCTGTTTGAAATTGTTGAAACCAGGTAGGCATGAAAATATGTTCAAATGTTATGTGCGCTTTTCTCCGACAAAATTTTCTCCGATGTAAAAATCAGTCAAATTTTACATTTAGGAAGGCGACCACTTCTTAATTTTCACTTGATTTGACGAATTTTTTTTTGTCATCATTGAAGTCCTACATATATGATCAACTTTAAGACCTAAATTTGTAGCACAGGCTTTCAATGTGTCTCATAACTACGGTGCTAATATCAGAGCAATATCGACTTGTTTTTCATATTAATTTATCTTTTTCCATTCATCTCGTACTCATTTCTTGTTACCGTGGCTGTCATTTCTGTTTGGGTTCCCCCCCTCCCCCCACACCTAGTGCCTTCTCAGTTTCCGTTCAACCGCTCTTCTTGTCGACACACTTATCTTTGGTTATTCATAAGGAAAGGTGGCCTCGTCGATCAGCAACCGATTATTTAAAAAAAAAAAACATTGAGCTTTTTGCGAACGAAACGCAAACGTTGTAGATAATTAATCGATAAAACTCGATTTTTTTATGATCTCTACAACTACAAATTAATCAAGTGACATATTTGGTATATAGTCATTTCAATGAAATCGTACTACAACGTACAACTCCTTCTGACCTATTTTGGGTAACTTAAAACTAAAACGTAAGACACTGGTCTGTAACCAAGTAACATATCTATTTAAAAGGTATAATTTATTGCTTGTGGAATTGTAGAAAATGATTTCAGGTTTTGATTTTGGATTTTTCCGTTTCAATTTCAGTTGAATTCAAAAAGACGAAAACAACATGAAAAGGTAAGCGTTTCCTTTCCATAACTGTTTGTATGCAGGTTGAGTCATATAATTGTTTTGGTTAATTTGTAAGGCCTAAAGACAAAAATTGCTTGGGTCAGGTTACCCGACCCCATCTAGTTTTTCACTGCCGACCGTATGCAGAAGTTGACGCCCTCTTCGGCAGATGAAAACGACACTAGTCCTGAGAGTGCACTGCACTGAGACCAGGAGCGCGTTTGATTTGCACAATCGTAATTGTGATTAATCTGACGTCATTTATGGAAAACGAGGTTGTAAACAAAACGCCCAGTCACAATCATTAGGCCTAGATTTTTTCTGTTCCGGTTTGACCCCAACTAGTTTTTCACTGCCGACCCTTTGTACAAAATTGTGAAAATTGTGAAGTCTTGCCAGAAATAGTGAAAACTGGCATCAACCTAAAAAGATAATATGATTCTGTTCTTTCAATCTTTAATGGCTGTACATCTGATGAGAGGCAACCAATAATACAGAGATCATTTGGAATATAACAGAAAAATAACGACCTTAACTAGACACCTCACATAAAAAAATAATGAAATTAAATCAAACATCTACCTACCCCTTCTATTCTAAAATTGAGCGTAATCGAAACACGTTTTTTAAAAAAATATATATATATTTGAATATTTCTATTGGGTTGAGGAGCGACCTAACAATTAAAAATGTCCAACTCATTCTACTCTAAACCTTCCTTGCTTGGTCGAGTATATTTCTTTTTGTAGTGGAATTCGTCTGGTATAAGTATTTAACTGTTTAGAGGTTTCGGTATAAACTTTATGATTGGTGGTTTTACAATATGGCAGAAGTTGCTCTAATACCGATTATCATTGCTGGGATTAAGTACAACTGTTGACATCAGACCGGTGAGAAACGGAGCCTGATACAAACAGGGAAAGTAAACACATGATTAGGATTTTTAACACTTGGCACAGCAGGCTGGAACAGCAGAGGCTTGTATTACATTTCATAGTTTAATCAGAACAATTTATAGCCTCTTTATGAGTACATGAAATGCCAGGGAAACTTCTAATTTTTTTTTGTGAATCAATGTGAACTATTATGTAAAGAGGTCATTCAACTGTTCTTATCAAATGATGAAATATTAATCTCCGCTATTCCAACATGTTGTGCCAAGTGAAGTTAATCCAATGCACCTGTTTACTTTCCCTGTTTGTAACAGGTTATGTTTGTCCACGATCTGATGTCGTCAGTTGTCTCTCCGGTCCCATCCTTCTCTGAGCTCTTTCTGTTTTAGCCATAAACGAAATTCGGTGTATATGCAAATTATCTGTACTATAATATTATACAAACAATCGCCTATAAATTAATCAAATATATTTCAACTCAATTTTTCAAAATTAATTTCAAAAATGAAACACTTTACATTTATTGCACCGCATGTTTTAGCGCAGCATGTTGGAAATAAATTCTCCCCTGACAAAAACATACATTCTAACAGCATGTTTCAATACAACTTTGGAAAATTACTTTCGCCTGTCAATATGTACTAAAGCGTATGCTTTATAACTACTCTTGGCAAACAATGACGCTTTCTGATTAAGTACATTACGGTGTATTTCAAAATGACTTCTGGAAAAATTGATTAAATGTAAGAATTACACAAAAGGACCTTCAAATATGTTTCCAGAAACCGATTAACATACGATGGCGTATTTATTTTCAATACAATGAGTAAAAAAAGACTAAGGCAAATAATTATGTATACGTCAATCATTGTTGCTATAGCAACAGCTTTAGATATGAAACATCCACTGTTGGCTGTAATGCACTAAAATCATGTTTTTTTTAAAAAGAATTTATTTTCTGGTGTACATTTTTGCTTTTTGGCTTTAACTGTGCAGTAAAATATATAAATATATGTGTAAGTTATTCTCAAGAGTTGGTGTAAATCAATACTCCTTTGATATGCTTGGTTGTTAATAGCCACAATATAACAGCTATGGAACATTCCATTTGAAAACTGTAATGATTTGCATAAAACGGCATTACTAAATCGTCTCATTCTTTGAATTATTATAAGGGTGACCCCAATTTTGTTTTGTTTCTCATTACTCGACCGACCCAAATTTTCAGCTCCGACAACACAATAAAGTGTTGTGTTTTTGCCCTCCCTTAAGACTGTCGACGTCATCTTCATTTATGGCGGCGACGACATTTGTTTACAAACATTTCTTTTACTTTCGAAAGTTATTCAAGTGGGGAAGGAGGGAAATTAAGGGGGGGGGGCTGAGATTATGACAGTTGTGTAGAGAAGCTGGGAAATGGCTTTTCACCAGGAATCAAATAAAAAGAATATAAATACGAGGAAAAGTCGAGGCAGAGAAACATGAAGATGATTCCTCAATGTTTCAATATTTTGTAAATCAACCGACGGATCCATAGTTGCTATGAAAAAGAAATGAGAAACACAAAACATAACGTCACCCCTTATAGTGAATTCGTGAGTTTATTTTCCATTATTCCATGTTCAAAATTGGGAGTTTATAGTACACGTTTTCTATTTTGTAATCCTTATTGTAATATTAAATTTTAATTTGCTAAAAGATTTCCATATGATGTAGTATCATAAATATATCACAGTAATTATAGCACCTGCACGTATATTCTGCAACTTTTCCAACCAAAATCAGCTATTTTTCCACATATATAAGCACAGGAGATGAATTTTATTCTATGCGTTCACTCACTGTACTCCTTGAATGAATTCTATAAAATAAATAATATGATATTTTAGTTACAGTTTTGATCTAATCAACAATTCAAAATATCTTTTCTATGATTTCGTTAATGAAAATAGAATCACTCCAACTACAGTGCATAGTTTCGAGTTGAGACAAGGATTATATTCAAGGTGTCAAGGAACACTTTAAAAATCAACAATAGCGCTGTTTCCTGGCATTTGACCGACCCGAACGAGATGTATGTTGTAATGAGATCCCGGATCAGGCAAATGCTGTGTTTAGTTTAACAAAGGAATAATTTCAACGAGACATTTCAACGTTCTTTATGGAGATCACTACCCTGCCATTGGTATTACCAGTGCTAGCTTAGACTCTCTAAATACGTCCATACTGTCTATATGTTCGCACTGCTCTTGAACTTGAATAAACACATCATTCCTAGTTTTTGCTGAGAGAAAAAACCCTGTCAGACTAATTTCTGATTTCAAAACAGTTGTACAAACACAGAGAGTGTCTTGACACACGTACAGATTACTAAGTACTAAATTAACATATCAGGAAAAGTGTTACAGAACATTATTGATTACTATTTACTGATCAAATGCATTTTAAAGTACGGATTATATAACAATTTTAGATTCTGCAGACTACAAAAAACAATTGCTTAGATCATTTAGTTATTGTCTATCTAGTGTGAGTGGTAACTAACTCGTATAAGCCCTTGGAACACAAACAATTACACCAGATAATGTAATAAAAAAGTAACGGTAATTAATTAAAAATACATATATATATATATATATATATATATATATATATATATATATATATATATATATATATATATATATATATACGAATTGTAAAAAATAAATAAATTTTCGTGAAAATCATATGAATATTAATTTGTATGCTATATCTTCAGAAAACATTTCAAATTCAATGTAATTTTGTAGAAACGTCAACCATAACAATATATATATATATATATATATATATATATATATATATATATATATATATATATATATATATATATATATATATATATATATATATATATATATATATATATATATATATATGCACCTTAACACGATGATGTCATTTCTTTTTAGCTCATTAGGAATTGCTTTGTTCTGTGCCAGTTTCCTCCTGAACCAGTACAATGTAGATGCAGGTAAGATGGATATTTATTTTAATAAATTAGTTATTTCAAAAAATACATAATCGTCTGGTTCTAGTTCAGTAAGTTACTATACCATAATTCTAAAATGTTTGTTATATTCAGACTTGTGTTTTGCCAACAGACTGCTCTATACTGACAGCACCTACAGGGGGAACATTGTCCTCGCCATCAGTTACCGCCAACTCGGAGGTAACACTCACCTGTACTGATAGTGTCGTATCCGGTGAAGCTACAACTACATGTACAACTGTCGATGGCACCGATTCATGGGTTCCTGCATTAGGCACCTGTACCACAGGTAACGAGTTATGCTTAAATAGTATTGCGACTTAGTATTTCTGGTTCTATTTATACTAACAAACGAATCTAGATATTCAGTGCTGACAAACAAGGCCACAGATCTGTAGTCATATAAGTAGAATGTGACTATCAATACATGTACAACATTTTGAGAAATCTGAAGCTTAGTTTCAATATTGTGAAATGACCAAAATCATTAATTATGCAAATGAATAATCAAAGTGAAAGCTATGTTAAGCTGTATAGGATATGTGCGCATTGTTATGGTTGACGTTTCTACAAAATTACATTGAATTTGAAATGTTTTCTGAAGATATAGCATACAAATTAATATTCATATGATTTTCACGAAAATTTATTCATTTTTTACAATTCGTATACGGAATTTGATGTGTAGCAAGTTTCATTATAACTGAAGATGTTTTTGAGATATGTTCACAGACAGACAGACAGACAGACAGACAGACAGACAGACAGACAGACAGACAGACAGACAAAAGCGTAACTTAACCTCCACTTATGGAACGTAGTTTAGTAGATCAATGTCAAATGTAAAAGATGATAAGATGTGTCAGATTGTGTCATTTGATGTAAACTTAAAATAAGTACACACAATCATTATATTAGAGTACCGTGCAGTGGGTATTGCAAATGTCGAAATTGTAATAGTTACTATAATTTGTTAGTATTTTGATCCACACGGATTTATCCTTAAAATAGGTATCGACCAATGCTCTGCCAAATTTATTGTATTGGGGCTTCAGTTTATGCTAATTTATTTTAAGTTAGGTTTTGTATTGATGTGGAATTTGTTTTTCATTACTCTCACATTATAAACAGATTGCCCTATACTGGCACCAGTAACTGGTGGAACCCTGTCAAGCACAGCCGTCGTAACTACTACGGAAGTAACACTGACGTGTGATGATGGTTCTGATGTGACTGGTACAGCAACAATAACATGTACCAATGGAGCATGGGTCGGGATTCTAGGAACATGTGAGTCCGCTGGTAAGTGATTATCATGTTATTTCATGTTCATTTGTACCTCCCATCTACCTATTTTGTAGAATTTATATAATAAATAGCCTTCAATTGCAAGTACACAACTATTATCTTTGTAAGTGGTGGAAATCAAGTACACATCTATATTGTACATCTTTGTAAGAAGTAGATGTCACATACACATCTATCGTGTATATTTTTGTAAGAAGCAGACATTACATACACATCTATAGTGTATATCTCTGTAAGACGTAGACGTCGCATAAACAACTACATTGTATACCTTTCTAAGATGCAGACATCACACCCACATCTATAGTGCTTATCTTTGCAAGATATAGACATCACGTACACATATATCGTGTATATCTTTATAAGACATAGACATCGCGTACACACATATACTATATATCTTTGTATAAGAGGTGGACTTCACACACACATCATTCACATCTATGGTGTATATCTTTGTAAGATGTAGACGTCACATGCACACATATACTATATATCTTTGTAAGAGGTGGACTTCACACACATCTATAGTGTATATCTTTGTAAGATGTAGACGTCACATGCACACATATACTATATATCTTTGTAAGAGGTGGACTTCACACACATCTATAGTGTATATCTTTGTAAGACGTAAATGTCACATACACATCTATAGTGTATATCTTTGCAAGATATAGACATCGCATACACATCTATAGTGTATATCTTTGTAAGACAGATGTCAAACACACACATATACCATATATCTTTGTAAGAGATGGACTTCACATACACAGCTATACTATATATCTTTGTAAGACATAGATATCACGTACACATCTATAGTGTATATCTTTGTAAGATGTAGATGCCACACACACACCTATACTATATATCTTTGTAAGACGTAGGTATCATGTACACATCTACAGTGTATATCTTTGTAAGATGTAGACATTACGTACACATCTATAGTGTATATCTTTTAAGATGTAGATGTCACGTACACATATACTATATATCTGTATAAGAGGTGGACTTCACACACATCTATAGTGTATATCTTTGTAAGACAGATGTCACGCACACATCTATAGTGTATATCTTTGTAAGACATAGACGTCACACACATATACTATATATCTTTGTAAGAGGTAGACATTACTTACACATCTATAGTGTATATATTTATATAACATAGACATCATGTACACATATATAGTGTATATCTTTGTAAGACATAGATATCACGTACACATCTATAGTGTATATCTTTGTAAGATGTAGATGCCACACACACACCTATACTATATATCTTTGTAAGACGTAGGTATCATGTACACATCTACAGTGTATATCTTTGTAAGATGTAGGCATTACGTACACATCTATAGTGTATATCTTTTAAGATGTAGATGTCACGTACACATATACTATATATCTGTATAAGAGGTGGACTTCACACACATCTATAGTGTATATCTTTGTAAGACAGATGTCACGCACACATCTATAGTGTATATCTTTGTAAGACATAGACGTCACACACATATACTATATATCTTTGTAAGAGGTAGACATTACGTACACATCTATAGTGTATATCTTTTAAGATGTAGATGTCACGTACACATATACTATATATCTGTATAAGAGGTGGACTTCACACACATCTATAGTGTATATCTTTGTAAGACAGACGTCACGTACACATCTATAGTGTATATCTTTATAAGACATAGACGTCACACACATATACTATATATCTTTGTAAGAGGTAGACATTGCTTACACATCTATAGTGTATATCTTTTTTTTTCTTTTTTTTTTCTTTTTTTTTTCTTTTTGTGCTAGGAATTCCTCCAGCGATTTGCTTATGCAGACAAATACACACAAACAAACAAACACAAACGCTACAAAGATCCATTTGGGACTACGTGACAGGGCTATGTACATGTAGCACGCTCTATATCACTGTCAAGGCTTTCCCAGTCAGTCCACAGGCTACTATCCCAGAGGCACCCAGGCAAACATAGCACCTGCGGGCTCCTTGTGAGTAATCGTCCCCGACTTTGCTAGTCCCCCGAATTCGCACTCGTCTTGTGAGTGAGACACAGCTGAGGGATACAGCCTACCCATCTATTATGTAGAACACCCATCCTGGGTTTGGGTCTGTCACAGAAAAATCCCCTGTTTTCAGTGGGATTCGAACCCGTGACCTCCCGACTGCTAATCCTGTGCGCTAACCACTACGCTACAGGGAGCCGGTATCTTTGTAAGACATAGACATAGACATTGCATACACTTTTACGATGTATATCTTTGTAAGATGCAGATGTCACATACACATCTATATTGTATATCTTTGTAAGACATAGAACACATACACATCTATAGTGTATATCTTTGTAAGACATAGAACACATACACATCTATAGTGTATATCTTTGTAAGACATAGAACACATACACATCTATAGTGTATATCTTTGTAAGACATAGAACACATACACATCTATCGTGTATATCTTTGTAAGACATAGAACACATACACATCTATAGTGTATATCTTTGTAAGATGTAGACCTCACGTACACATCTATAGTGTATATCTTTGTAAGATGTAGACCTCACGTACACATCTATAGTGTATATCTTTGTAAGACGTAGACGTCACATACATATCTGTAGTGTATATATTTATAACACAGATATATATACTTACCCTTGAAATGTAATATAAAAACATATTTGATCGGGTAATAAAATATATATCATATCATATCATATTTCAATCCAGTCTATACTTAGAACCGTGACAATAGACTTCAATTTGGCCTATACTTAACATTGAAATGTAAAGTATAGAACCGTGATAATAGACTTCAATTTGGCCTATACCTAACATTGAAATGTAAAGTATAGAACCGTGATAATAGACTTCAATGAAGTCTAACATTCCGAAAAGTAATTTCCAATTTCAAAAAAGAAGACATTTGGTCTTTAGTAGGGAATATTCTTTTAGATTTAAAAGATAATGTGCTAGCTAATTGGAACTCTATAGTCACTTTGGTTTGATAGTTATTACATGACGATTTTAGCCATAAGTAATATTGTAACACATTGAAATCGTTATCGCGTTGGGGCAGCAGCTGATATTAGGGTTCAGTCCCAAAATTATATTGGATGGGATTTAATTTTCACAGCTGTATGTATGTATGTATGTATGTATGTATGTATGTATGTATGTATGTATGTATGTATGTATTTATGTATGTATGTATGTATGTATGTATGTATGTATGTATGTATGTATTTATGTATGTATGTAATAAATGCCGTCCGGCTAAATACACATCGACGTAGGAGGCGTGTATTGCCTGGATGGCATTTGTCTTGTACTCTGGCTATTTAGTCCCTTTTGTCATATTCTTCCCAGGAAGAATTCCATACACTCATCGTCTATGTTTTGATTTTTGATAAGAAGACTGACGCCTAAGCCGACATGTGTCAACAAAGTGGATACACGCCTGTGTCAACATTCAATGTCAGACACATATATCGTTACGTTGTGACAAAAAAGCCTACACCATTCAAACTTTTCAAATGTCGTGTATTACGAAGCAATATAGTCTACATCAAGCTGAAATCCAATAACACTTGATATATCATAAGTCCGTCATCAAAGTACAAAAATACAGACCTCAATTATTACGAAATGTTGCTTTCTCCCTGCCATCATATACCGTCTATCACTTGCAAGTTGTAGTACACTCTGAGGTAATGTTTATTATTACCAAAATAGTGTTCAAGTGTGAACGGAAGTCTTATCTGTTCAGTCATAGTCAGGGGTCATGTTTTTGTTATGCTTGTCTGTGTCTAATCACTCTTCCCTGGATGACATTAATTGGATCTCATACACAGAAAATACACTCCTGCCACCGACATAAGATAAATTTGTTACTCTGCTGATACACCGGTCTTCTAGCTTTTCCCTGATTGGTCAATACCTTCATTTGTAACTTTCAGTCGAAAATTTAACGCCCACGCCGGAGTACAAGTACATGTATGTATGTATGTATGTATGTTCAGTATATCGTAAACGAAAAACCCTAACTTTAGTTTGTGTTGTTGATAAATGTCCGAAATTTCAAATCTCTTAATTGTATTATAAATCGAAGGACTAGACACCATCTTATTTGAAATGTAAATGATAAAACCGTGATAACAGACTGCAATCAATTCTACATTTAACTTTGAGTATAACCATTGTGTGTAAATATATGCATATTGTTTTATTTTGACAGAACCAGAGACTACAACAGAAGCAGAAAGCGACGAAACTACAGGTACGACTATTACTTTTTATGATGAGATGTGATGAGATGTAATGTAATGTGATGTAATGTGATCTGATCTGATGAAATGTGATGTGATGTGATGAAATGTGATGAGATGTGATGTGATGTTATGAAATGTGATGTGATGTGATGAAACGTGATATGAAATGATGTGATGTAATATGATGTGATATGATGTGATGTGATGATGAAATGTGATGTGATGTCATGTCATGTCGTGTCATGTGATGAAATGTGTTGTGATGTGATGTGAGGTGATGTCATGTGATGTGATGTGATATGATGTGATGTGATATTATGTGATGTGATGTGATGTGCTGTGGTGTGATATGATGAAATGAAATGTGATGGGATGGGATGGAATATGATCTGATGGGATATGATGGGATGATGTGTGGTGAGGTTTGGTGTTACGTCACGTGATGAAATATGACATGCCTGACGTGAAATGATGTGACGAGACGTGATATCACTTAAAATGTAATTAGATGTGGTATGGTATAATGTGGTGTGATATGATGTGGTGTTGTGTGGTGTGGTGTGGTGCGATGTGATGTGATGTGTTATGGTGTGGTATGGTGCAGTGTGGTGCGGTGTGGTGTGGTGTGGTGTGGTGTGGTGCGGTGTGATGTGATGTGTTATGGTGTAGTATGGTGCGGTGTGGTGTGGTGTGATGTGATGTGATGTAATGTGATGTGACAGAATAGCTATATCTTATAATGTAACACATTCCATGTTTACCTTTCCTTTTTTCCTGGAATAAAGTTTGGAATAAAGTATTCCAGTAACATTATCAATATTTCTAGGTCTAGTATGTATGCGAAAAAGAGGAATGAAATCTGACATCGACGTACACTGAGAATCTTATTAATTAAAAAAGCGTCATAATTGGTTGATTTTGTTTCTTTTTCTAGAAAGCGCTGAAGACAGTGGAAGTATCAATCCGGCATTGAATAAATTGATCATCATGAATGTGATCATTGCGATACTTGGGTTCATACATATCTAAAATATAAAGTTATGATGTGAGTATGTTATATAAAGTTATTTGAGTTTGGCATTGTAGAGTAGAGTAGAGTATAGTGAGTCTGATATCTATATTTGAACAGGAAACTTAAATGATCACGCATGTGTCTGTGTCTGTGTCTGTGTCTGTGTCTGTGTCTGTGTCTGTGTCTGTATCTGTGTCTATGTCTGTGTCTGTGTGCATGTGTTTGTGTGTCTATTTGCGTGTATCTGTGCATGTGTTTCTATTATTATATCCATGCACATACCAGTGATACTAGTAGTTTGTTGCTTGTATTAAATTGAAAAGTCAAGAAAAAAAAGATGAAAGAATACTGAAACATTCGTGGATCGAGGATGATTCAATAGACAAATAACGACACGGGAAAAGGAAGAGTTTTCAGTATTATAATAC
The DNA here is from genome assembly GCF_964340395.1 of Glandiceps talaboti. Lineage (NCBI taxonomy): Eukaryota > Metazoa > Hemichordata > Enteropneusta > Spengelidae > Glandiceps > Glandiceps talaboti. The sequence continues at coordinate 12,665,012 of NC_135557.1, read as the reverse complement.
TATGATGCACATGTAATACAGCGGGTTTCACAATACCGTTCAACATCTCTATTTGATATAACCACAAAGATATGAAACTCTCAATATGAAACTGTACATCCTACACTTCAGGATATAAATTTATTGCTACATTTTGTCTAAATGAAACACATGTAAATAATTTAAATGTATGTACTGTAACAAGACGCAGATGCGCTGCTGCTAATGTTTTGAAGTCTACATTTTCTGTCTGCATCATGGCACAGTTCATTTCATTTCATTTTAGACAAAATGTGGCAAGAAACTATTCTTCAACATTAGGGCACTAGGGCGCTTCTCTTGTGGCGACCATTCAACAAATTTCCGAATTTATTTGGACGAATAATTTTTATTATTATATAATCATTTCAATCTTGCTGTAGCATGCGTAGCTTCTAATTATCTTCTGCGTGGTTGTATCAAAGACAGAAGTTGTACAGTGTTTTGAAATTCACTGTACATATTTATTGGTAGCCGTACTGTGTGATTATTTTCCTGTTTGTTTCTGGTGTGTCACTTTTATTCATGATGTTTCATTTTTCTTCCAGATTCCAGGCTAGCTGCCAAGAAAAATAAATTGAGTGTATTAATATTCAGATTTGCCATTTAATTTTTTGATAATGCACCACAGTTCGTCTTTCTCTGTTAGCCAGTATACAGCATGAATAATAATCTATATTTGTCAAACTAAAATTTATTCAATTGTAACAGGTATTGCAGGGGTAAGCTCTCCCCACCACCTTTCATCTACGTACACACGGACTGAAATTCATCGTCTTTAAATAACCAAACTTCCGTAGATACAGCTAAAAGCTAAAAATTGTCCCTTTTGAAAATTGTAATCAATATTTAGAAGTCAATATTTCATACAACCTCTCTTTGAAATTTCAACAATATTTTTGTTACAATGTCGACGATTCTATAAGTATAGGCTTTGTTTTTGTTTACTACAACTTGTCTAAACCATCTAATACACATATATTTACTATTGCAAATGTGTTTTAATATAATTGACTATGTTAACCAATCTTTGGTTGTCTGAATGATATCATAAGCAAGGCATTATCTCGACATGCATACATGACGATTGGTGTTTGCTATGACGTTACAATGGATGGTATAAACACAATGGGTTATCGTTATATCCAATGTAGTGATCGCCCTCTATGTTTTGGATGACAGCGTAACCGAGTTGAACACTAATTTGAATATTCATATATCTTTACTTGCACAACAACGTAATTCAAAAGAAATAAGATCCTCTCTGTAAGTAACTGATACTTGTGGTAAAACACCCTGTCCACCATGATGTTTACATGCAATGTCGTGATCATGTCTGCACTGATTGTGCTATTGTTAAGACAACCTAACTTTGGAATAAAAACTTCATCATATGTCATGGAGAATATTTTATACTCTAGGAAGGTTAATTATTCATTCACCGTCAACGGTCAAAGGTCAAATACTCTGATCTGTGTTAAATTTCACTTTATTATCGTGTAAACTCAAAATGATAGATTTATACTCTCAGCTCAAAACCATCACAAAACAAATCTGAATATCCAAAATCTAACTAAATTGTGCATAATTCAAAATATTTCGATTTAAAGTCAACTTGACAGAAAGGGATAGTCTTATTCTACCTCGAATAAGTCAAATGTTTAAAAATCCGTACCTCATTTCTTGAATTCTAAATTCGGAAATGAATCCATAGTCAATGCATTCAATTTTATATTCTTAAATAATGTCTTGTTGTTAGTAAACTTGACCGAAAGAGAGCGGTTTATTCTATTTCGACTAGGTCAATAACAAGAAATCCATCTCTCTTGACGATATTCAATACCTAAGACAAAATCAAATATTTAATAGTTTATTGAACTCTGCGTGTGGTTAAATCTAAGATACGTGAATGTCGTCTTAACTTGACGGAAAGAAATAAATTTATCCTATCTCGATTAGGTCAAAGGTCAACAGCAGCAAAAAAACCAACGTGCTGTGAACGAATTACAAAGAAAATAACGTTTTATGCATTGAACTACAATTTAAATTTGTAAGATCAGAATTCAGAGTAAATTTAACCGAAAGAAATGGATTTATTCTATATCGACTAGGTTAAAGGTTGTATTTTTGACGTCATAATACTGTAAACAAAATGAATGAAATTGTACCAATAAATCCTATGGAGTTATGTGGCATTGCCTGGAAATAATTTGTACTGGTCCTTTTTTACACATTATTTGTTTGAATACATCGGGTGTGTATCTTAATAATAACACAGCGCTAACAATAACTTGAACAGTGATAAACTCTCGTTAGTTTGCTACTTGACACACTTTGACACTAAAGTGGAATATTTCTTTAACTTTGGCATTAGTCTTTATGAATTATCCGTCAAAGTGTTGAAATTGTTCATTGACAATATATTCCATCATATTATATGTTTTGCTGTGTTATTAAGAAAGATACCGTCCTGGTGTTTTGTATTCTGCAAGGTGCTTGATTGAATGTGAGTGCATAAAGTTGAAAGTGTTATTACTCAACCGAATTTATCCAGATTTCGGAGGCCCAATAAAGCTTGTTATCGATTTTTTGAGAGGAGATCAAGTGTTCCCTCAACCAGAGCCACAATTTGTCAAAAGTTCAAATAAAAAAATAAAAACCTGTTATTAGGAAACCTGACATAAATTAGTCATGGTGATTCAAAAGATGATGTACTCAAACTTGAGGTTAAAGGTTACACATATTTCTGATACTTAAAACACGGCGTACTCAAGATTGAGGTCAAAGGTTACGAATATTTAAGATCATTCAGCATGGCGCACTTAAGATTGAGGTTAAAGGTTACAAATATTTCTGAAGATACTTAAAAATGGCTTACTCAAGATGGAGGTCAAAGGAAAGGTCAACAAAGAGATGATGAATGATTATTGTCATAAATTGGTGACGAAACAAAATAATGCACATTATACTGTGTACTAACTGTTCAACTGCTCTGTTTGACACTGAACGCATAGAATATATCACAAACGTCGCCAGCAGGCAAAACCGGTCCGTCTCATTCGATTGTAAATCATGCATGTATTATATACCAGCAGAACACGGTAACAGGACAACTGCCCCCCGGAAAACTGCCCCCCGGACAATTGCCCCCGGACAATTGCCCCCGAAGGACAACTGCCCCCCGGACAATTGCCCCCGAAGGACAACTGCCCCCCGGACAATTGCCCCCCGGACAACTGCCCCCGACCGACAACTGTCCTGTATACCTGTATATTATATTATATTGATTGTTGTCCAACTGATGTCTTCACTGGCGAAATACATAAATTGCCCTGAGCCTTCTGTCACGTATTGTATTCATAATTAAACAGCGTGCAATAATCGGTTATAGAGTGTGGTAAATTATTGTGTATTAAGTCGTAAACAAAAACACCTGCTAAATACTTGTGTAACTTAAACACGTCGAGAATTGTTAACTGGTTGAAAAGAGGAGAAGAATGTTCCAGAAAATTAATATACGCCCATAAGAATGATATATGTCGTACAATCCCATTCCACACTTCCATCACATTTTGCCCCTATCAGTCCGTCAAATTAGAATTGGGAGCAGCACAATATGCAAACAATGGTATGGTATGAACGCAAGTTTGTCATCTTAAAAGTGTTGGTATCAATGTTGATCTGGCAGAACTTTGTATAAGTGTATTTTGCATCATCGTCTGAGACCACACCTTCTTTTATGGTACCGTCCAAGACAGACTGTCGCAGTGTTTCAGAAGAAATAACAGCTCTGGTTTGCGAGAATAGTATTGTGATGATTTAAAATCGGTGTCAATAACGTGTGTGACGAAAAAAAGATAGTTTTTCTGTTTTCTAAACTGAAATAATTAATTGACTAAAGAACGTCTTCTTTACTAGGTTGACTGCTAAGGTGATTTTTATTTCAATAGACTATTGAATGGTAGAGTTCACCTGCCTGTATTGACCTTTGTAACTTTAATCTCCTATCCAGATAAGTGCCCCGTGTAATTGTCACTTCTCATTGTTTCAATGTTGAAGTCTCACTAATTTCGTTAAACAGTACCCACATTATAGTTACATATGTACCAGTTTAGTTACATATGCGCCTGCATAGTATACTGGTGGTATTTGCACTGCATTATTTGCATACCTGCATGCAAATAACATGCAAATGATGAAGCTGTCGTTCATTCTACACGAAAGCGCCTGATTGCATAGTGTAAATTTTACTGAAAGTTTGTTGGTTTTGGAAAATAAAACACATGTATCAATAACAGAACCCCATGCCGCGTGAGTGTGGGTGTGGATAATGTAAAGTGGTATTTGCACTTGTGCTGGTTGTGTTTTCTGCTCCACGTTTACGAGGGTATTGCCACAGAGAACACTGCAAGCACTCGTTCAAATGTCCCGAGTACACCACACTTGCACTCGAGCATGAAAGGGTTCTGACATATCTCATTTAAGTTCTAGTAGATAGTCTTAGGGAGATCTTCCATGAATGTCATTTTCTTGCATGTAAATCAACCAAAACGATATTTCAAGACACGAAGTTGTGGATAGAAGGACAGATTCTGCCATATCCTATGTTTATTGTGACGAAACGTTAATAATCTTATATTGATATACCGTATGATGGACACACTTCGGTTACTAGCTCATGTTTAGGCAAGCAACAATCAGGTCACCGTGGTTGACTGCTAACATTAACTGTTTGACCATTGTCTTTTTGGTTTGGTTGTCTGTACTATTTTATTGAAACAACTTACACCGAATTTGAACATTTGACGAATCATCTAAATGGCCAGCAGGCATAAATTTTTGTTGTTGTTGTTGTTGTTGTTGTTGTTGTTGTTGTTGTTCATGATGATGATGTTGTTGTTGTTATTGTTGTTGTTGTTCGTGATGTTGTTGATGTCGATGTTGTTGTTGTTGTTGTTGTTGTTGCTGCTGCTGTTGTTGTTGTTTCTCGATTATTTTCCCCCGGACCCTAAGTTTTGACACTCTCCTATGTTTATCCTTACACGTACACATTTGCCAGAAATACGATTATCTCTAAGTCAACCTTGACATTCTCCAGTAGTTGTTTCTACCCATCCACCCATCCATCAAAGAACGATGACATATTTTGTCTATATAGTATAATGTACAGCAGCAGATATTCGGAATCGGTGTATTTACCAATCTGAACACCCAACTAATAAAGCGTTTTACTCGTTTGCACAATCATTTATAGTTTCCATATCAAGTGTACAATAACACTGTAAGACTAGCATGTGGCCTTTCCAACTTAAATCAACTTGTAAATAATGTTGTCAGCTAACAAATGGTTATAACCTCCCCCCCCCCCCGGAAAAAAAGCCAAAAATTATTTTAAAATAAAAACTTTAAAAAAAAAGTAATTGAAAGTAGGAGAATTTCGTTTTTTGGGGTGACGTATATTTCAATAGGGTAGTATGTTGAATAGTCCATTTTATGTTCATGTGTTTCTGTTGACCGCTGTAACATCAAGCTTTCGTCGATCAATGGAGTTCAATATAAATCTCCTGCAATACATTTGTCCTTGCTTGGATTTTAAAATATAAAGTCAAGTAGACAACAACAAAATATACATCAATACACACACTTATACACACACGCACACACACACACACACACATGCACACACATGCACACACACACACGGTATCGATCACATGTAAGCATTGTAACAACTTTTAACTTTTGACAGAGACACTTACCTCGCTTTGAAGTTGAACATTTATAAGTATCCAAAAGTTGTTCCAACATCATGTTTGATGAATACAGTAACGATTAATAAGCCAAACGTTGAAATCGTTTCAGGATAAGTGTTTGGTTCCAATTGACATCTGTAATTTCATGTAAAAACGAAATTCAAGTGATCACACCGGCTAATTTCTAAACCTTTGTATATTTCTACCTTTCTCCGATCATTTCTTACATGTCTGTGTAAAAACCAACAGTTTGTGATGTGCTTTTTTTCGCCTTCAATTGTTGCAGTCCATGAAAAGAATTCTTAGACATTGTATTAGCTTTGTGATAATTTAATGGACTGTATTCAGCGGTCATAATAAAACTTTTATGACTTGTGTTAAATGGAAACTGTCAGAGTCTCAATAACTCGAGGTGACCCTGACAATTGTCAATGCCAAGCAGCTTTGAGGTCACTGTAGTATCACCGGGGTAGGATGCACTGTGTACATGTACACGGGCAATTCAATAGAATGAAAAGCATGTGACCAGCGGGTAAGGAACAGGCTATAAACTCAATTGATAAGTAGTACCGTGTCAAAATATTCAAATATGATATAGCATGTCCAGTTTCTTATTGGTTCCGGTATTTTTCACACCAAACCTGTTAGCCTTATCTGAATATAATTTCATCAACGGAGATATTGATTGATCCGCTTTCTGTCACACTTTTGTACCTTTGTATATCTCTACCTTTCTCCGAGCATTTCTCACATGTCTGTGTAAAAACCAACAGTTTGTGATGTGCTTTTTTACCATCAAATTGTTGCAGTGCATGAAAAGAATTCTTAGACATTGTATTAGCTTTGTGATAACTACTGGACCGTATTCAGCGGTCATAATACAACTTTTATGACTTGCGTTAAATGCAAACTGTCGGTCACAATGACTCGAGGTGACCCTGACAATTGTCAATGTCAGGAGCTTTGAAGTCACTGTAGTATCACCGGGGTAGGATGCACTGTGTACATCTACACGGGCAATTCAATAGAATGAAAAGCATATGACCAGCGGGTAAGGAACAGGCTATAAACTCAGTTGATAAGAAGTACTGTTTCAAAATATTCCAATATTATATAGCATGTCCAGTTTCTTATTGGTTCCAGCTTGGTTGTATCAAACAGAAACGTTCACACGGTACTGAAATTTATTTCAAAATGTTCACTAAAGTATATAGTGTAACACTGATACGTCAATTAACGGCAGTCCTGGCGATATTTGAAAGACTCTTTCAGTCACTGATATCAATGTGACCTAGATAGCAACTAACAATAACAATTAAAGGCCGGGCATTAATCCTAAGTCATCGCATTACGGTTATCAAAGGAGTATTCTTTTGTTCTGGTCCAACAGTGTGCCTGTGTGTACTTTTGTCTTTCCCTAAGTCTCTGTGATTGTGTCTGTATGAAGCAGACCTATTTAGCTTTGATACTGTCTCCCCTTCTAATTTGCAAGATATCTCTGTGGTACTGTAGACTCTATGTTATTGAACTGTATCATGGGTGAGTTCACAACTCATTGTGGTATTCGACCAAGGTTTTGATCATGTGTAGTATATAATACCAACTCTCCGAGTGATAATGACCTCACATGGACTGCGAGAAGTAGCTGTGAAGATGCAGTGTTATTACTGTTCGTAAAATGCACAATAGAAAATGGCACTGACAGTACACAGATGTGGACTGTTACCAAGGACAATATTGTGTATTTAACAAGTTCAAAGACATTTCTCGAAATATAGCTACCTATTTAACAAGTTTTCACTAATTCCATCTATTACATCAAAATTGTAATTGCAGGGTTTCGGAAATGCAAAGTGTATATATAAAAACAGATACCAAGAAGCCATAAGATTTTTATTCGTGGCGTAACAATTTATTTTGGTCAGATAGGAGACTGTGATAATGATGATACAAGGAAAGCACAGATATTTGTATTACTCGGTTATAAAAGTAGAAAATTAAGACAAAAAGGAGAGTGGAACCAGGGAATGTACATCAATGATTACTATTTTTAATGTATTCATCCAAGTCATAGTTTATAAGTTCATTCACTCATCGCTTTTGGTGAACCCGATTTGTATGTTCGGCTCAATTTCAATACTTAATGATTTGGTCGTGCGCTCATCTAACAGAATCTGCATTGTATATGCAAATGTAAAGGAGATATTGCTTCATTTCTCAGAATGCCTTGCCGTTGACGAAAGAATACATCTCCTTAGGCGGATTTTGCCAATTTTTATAACTCTATTTCAGACTAACGTGATTACAGTTTGATTTGTAGTTTGTATTGTTCATTCTGGTTGATTATAACACTGTTTCTTCAATCATGTTGTTTTTGCTCATCACTTTGAGTCAGTACGGACAATGTATCACGCCCCCATGCGGTCAAACTACCCAACTCTCAATCTACATAGAACAGACTAAATGAGATGTGTTGATTGTAGTGAAGAGAAGAGCGAGATTCGATGTGAATGAAAGTAAAATACTGATTATGATATGAACGTAACATAGAATTGTACATGTATTTGATTGAATATTCTTTGACTTAATTTAATTTATATATTGTGTTAATTTATTTGTTATGTATGTTTTTTCCCCTGGTGAAATCAATAAACCAAACCAATTTAAGCAGCATATAACTTGTTGATGACTGTATATAGTTTTGGGAATGTCTGATTACATACAAAGCCCATAGTGCTTATCGGTTATAATTTATAATGGCACTAATTCGATTTATAAAACAATGAACAAAAAGATAAAACAAAAACAAAACCAAATGAAAGAACTTATTCTTGGGAATGTATGCTGTGAAAGACATTCGGATCATGACGTACATTCTTTCCATACTACAACTTTTATCCTCCTGGCTGCTGTATGGTCACCGCACCAGATGTGAACACTATAAAATTTCTTTAGAATGAGGAATCGACTTATATATTATAATGCGTTGTAACGTTTGAAGTAATGGCATAGTCTGTTGTTTTTTTTTAAATTTTCTTTTGTGTATTTTTGTTGAAAGGCCTCTGCCGGTCTAGCGAGATGAGTAGCTGCCACATCCAATTTTATTTTAGTAGGCTCATCAAATGAAAATCCATAAATTTTGACAACCATCTCAGTCACTGGTATTAAAATTGACCCAGATAGAAATGCCCTGTAGCAATTAAAGGGCAGGCATGCAATATCAGGTTATTGCATTGGTGTTATTATATTAGTGAAGTCACGATAATTACCTTTGATTACTCTTTTCTCCAAAAAAAAAATTTCTATAGCTGTGTCACCACATAACTCATTATCACTGTTTTTTCATACCAAACCTGTTAGCCTTATCTGAATATAATTTTATCCACGGATATATTAATTGACCCGCTTTCTGTCACGCTTTTGTACCTTTGTATATTTCTACCTTTCTCCGAGTATTTCTCACATGTCTGTGTAAAAACCAACAGTTTGTGATGTGCTTTTTTACCATCAAATTGTTGCAGTGCATGAAAAGAATTCTTAGACATTGTATTAGCTTTGTGATAACTACTGGACCGTATTCAGCGGTCATAATACAACTTTTATGACTTGCGTTAAATGCAAACTGTCGGTCACAATGACTCGAGGTGACTCTGACAATTGTCAATGCCAAACAGCTTTGAGGTCACTGTAGTATCACCGGGATAGGATGCGCTGTGTACATCTACACGGGCAATTCAATAGAATGAAAAGCATATTACCAGCGGGTAAGGAACAGGCTATAAACTCAGTTGATAAGAAGTACTGTGTCAAAATATTCCAATATTATATAGCATGTCCAGTTTCTTATTGGTTCCTGCTTGGTTGTATCAAACAGAAACGTTCACACGGTACTGAAATTTATTTCAAAATGTTCACTAAAGTATATAGTGTAACACTGATACGTCAATTAACGGCAGTCCTGGCGATATTTGAAAGACTCTTTCAGTCACTGATATCAATGTGACCTAGATAGCAACTGACAATAACAATTAAAGGCCGGGCATTCATCCTAAGTCATCGCATTACGGTTATCAAAGGAGTATTCTTTTGTTCTGGTCCAACAGTGTGCCTGTGTGTACTTTTGTCTTTCCCTAAGTCTCTGTGATCGTGTCTGTATGAAGCAGACCTATTTAGCTTTGATACTGTCTCCCCTTCTAATTTGCAAGATATTTCTGTGGTACTGTAGACTCTATGTTATTGAACTGTATCATGGGTGAGTTCACAACTCATTGTGGTATTCGACCAAGGTTTTGATCATGTGTAGTATATAATACCAACTCTCCGATCCGAGTGATAATGACCTCACATGGACTGCGAGAAGTAGCTGTGAAGATGCAGTGTTATTACTGTTCGTAAAATGCACAATAGAAAATGGCACTGACAGTACACAGATGTGGACTGTTACCAAGGACAATATTGTGTATTTAACAAGTTCAAAGACATTTCTCGAAATATAGCTACCTATTTAACAAGTTTTCACTAATTATATCTATTACATCAAAAATTGTAATTGCGGGGTTTCGGAAATGTAAAGTGTATACATAAAAACAGATACCAAGAAGCCATAAGAATTGAATTCGTGGCGTAACAATTTATTTTGGTCAGATAGGAGACTGTGATAATGATGATACAAGGAAAGCACAGATATTTGTATTACTCGGTTATAAAAGTAGAAAATTAAGACAAAAAGGAGAGTGGAACCAGGGAATGTACATCAACGATTACTATTTTTAATGTATTCATCCAGGTCATAGTTTATAAGTTCATTCACTCATCGCTTTTGGTGAACCCGATTTGTATGTTCGGCTCAATTTCAATACTTAATGATTTGGTCGTGCGCTCATCTAACAGAATCTGCATTATATACGCAAATGTAAATGAGATATTGCTTCATTTCTCAGAATGCCTTGCCGTTGAGGAAAGAATACATCTCCTTAGGCCGATTTTGCCAATTTGTATAACTCTATTTCAGACTAACGTGATTACAGCTTGATTTGTAGTTTGTATTATTCATTCTGTTTGATTATAACACTGTTCCTTCAATCATGTTGGTTTTACTTATCACTTTGAGTCAGTACAGACAATGTATCACGCCCCCGTGCGGACACACTACCCCATTCTCAATCTACATAGAACAGACTAAATGAGCTGTGCTGATTGTAGTGAAGAGAAGAGCGAGATTCGATGTGAATGAAAGTAAAATACTGATTATGATATGAACGTAACATAGAATTTAAGCAGCATATAACTTGTTGATGACTGTATATAGTTTTGGGAATGTCTGATTACATACAAAGCCCATAGTGCTTATCGGTTATAATTTATAATGGCACTAATTCGATTTATAAAACAATGAACAAAAAGATAAAACAAAAACAAAACCAAATGAAAGAACTTATTCTTGGGAATGTATGCTGTGAAAGACATTCGAATCATGACGTACATTCTATCCATACTACAACTTTTATCCTCCTGGCTGCTGTGTGGTCACCGCACCAGATGTGAACACTATAAAATTTCTTTAGAATGAGGAATCGACTTATATATTATAATGCATTGTAATGTTTGAAGTAATGGCATAGTCTGTTTTTTTTTTTTAATTTTTCTTTTGTGTATTTTTGTTGAAAGGCCTCGGCCGGTCTAGCGAGATGAGTAGGCTGCCACATCCAATTTTATTTTAGTAGGCCCATCAAATGAAAATCCATAAATTTTGACAACCATCTCAGTCACTGGTATTAAAATTGACCCAGATAGAAATGCCCTGTAGCAATTAAAGGGCAGGCATGCAATATTAGGTTATTGCATTGGTGTTATTATATTAGTGAAGTCACGATAATTACCTTTGATTACTCTTTTGTCCAAAAAAAAATTTTCTATAGCTGTGTCACCACATAACTCATTATCACTGTTTTTTCACACCAAACCTGTTAGCTTTATCTGAATATAATTTTATCCACGGATATATCAATTGACCCGCTTTCTGTCACGCTTTTGTACCTTTGTATATTTCTACCTTTCTCCGAGTATTTCTCACATGTCTGTGTAAAAACCAACAGTTTGTGATGTGCTTTTTTACCTTCAAATTGTTGCAGTGCATGAAAAGAATTCTTAGACATTGTATTAGCTTTGTGATAACTCAATGGACTGTATTCACCGGACTCAATGACTCGAGGCGACCCTGACAATTGTCAATGCCAAGCAGCTTTGAGGTCACTGTAGTATCACCTTGGTAGGATGCACTGTGTACATGTACATGGGCAATTCTAATGAAAAGCATATGACCAGCGGGTAAGGAACAGGCTATAAACTCAGTTGATAAGTGGTACCGTGTCAAAATATTCCAATATTATATAGCATGTCCAGTTTCGTATTGGTTCCTGCGTGGTTCTATCAAACAGAAACGTTGCACGGTACTGTGAAATTCATTGCAAAATGTTCACTAAAGTATATAGTGTAACACTGATACGTCAATTAACGGCAGTCCAGGTGATATTTGAAAGACTCTTTCAGTCACTGATATCAATGTGACCTAGATAGCAACTGACAATAATAATTAAAGGCCGGGCATTCAACCTAAGTCATCGCATTACGGTTATCAAAGGAGTATTCTTTTGTTCTGGTCCAACAGTGTGCCTGTGTGTATTTTTGTCTTTCCCTGAGTCTGTGTGATCGTGTCTGTATGAAGCAGACCTATTTAGCTTTGATACTGTCTCCCCTTCTAATTTGCAAGATAATTCTGCAGTACTGTACACTCTGTGTTATTGAAGCGTATCATGGGTGAGTTCACAACTCATTGTGGTATTTGACTAAAGGTTTGATCATGTATAGTATATAAAACGAACTCTCCGAGTGATACTGACGTCACATGGACTGCGAGAAGTAGCTGTGAAGATGCAGTGTTATCACCGTTCGTTAGATGCACAATGGATAATGGCACTGACAGTAGACAGATGTGGACTGTTATCCAGAACAATATTAGTTTATTTGACAAGTTGTACATTTCACGAGATAAAGCTACCTCTTTAACACTGGTTTCACTAATTCCATCTATTACATGTTATCAAACATGATTGTAATTGTGGGGTTTAGGAAATGCAAAGTGTATACATAAAAACAGATATCAAGAAGCCACAAGAATTGAGTTCGTGGCATAACAATTTATTTTGGTCAGACAGGAGAGTGTGGTAATGATGATAAAAGGAATTACTCGGTTATAAAAGTAGAAAATTAAGACAAAAAGGAGAGTGGAACCAGGGAATGTACATCAATGATTACTATTTTTAATGTGTTCATCCAGGTCATAGTTCATAAGTTCATACACCCATCACTTTTGGTAGACCCGATTTGTAAGTTCATATGTTCGTCTCAATTTCAGCACTTAGAGTTTTGGTTGTCCGCTCATCTAACAGAATCTGCATTGTATATGCTAATGTAAAGGAGATATTGCTTCATTTCTCAGAATACTTGCCATAGAGGAAAGAATCCATCTCCTTAGGCAAACTTTGCCAATTTTCATAACTCTATTTTAGACTATCGTGATTACAGTTTGATTTGTAGTTTGTATCGTTCATTCTGTTTGATTATAACACTGTTCCTTAACTCATGTTGTTTTTATTCATCACTTTGAGTCTGTATGGACAATGTATCACGCCCCCATGCGGTCAGACTACCCCATTCTCAATCTACATAGAACAGACTAATTAGTTGTGGAGATAGTAATGAAGAGAAGAGCGAGACTCGATGTGAATGAAAGTAAAATACTGATTATGATATGAACGTAAGATAGAGTTTAAACAGTATATTACATGTTGATGACTGTACATAATTTTGGGAATGTCTGTACAATCAATGACAATATTGAAGAATGGTTGATTTTACATAACGAATACATACAAAGTCCATAACGCTCATCGGTTATAATTTAAAATGGTACATACTGAATTGAATTATTTTGTTATTTGTTGTCCAACCAAAGAACAACTGAAAGGGGACATCGACTTGACCGAGAGGGGAATACTTTACTTATGCCTGTACGCAACCTAGTAGTTGAGGGCGCTAAAACTACGCCTAAAAATACAGTGTATAATATCACAACATGTGAATCTCGTACCATAGTTACTATAAATGATGTCGAATAAAGATATTATGAATATACTGCTTATTAACTATTGATCAATGACCATTTCAAGTTTCTTTTGACATGACTGGTGTTCTGCTGGTATATAATACATGCATGATTTACAATCGAATGAGACGGACCGGTTTTGCCTGCTGGCGACGGTTGTGATATATTCTATGCGTTCAGTGTCAAACAGGGCAGTTGAACAGTTAGTACACAGTATAATGTGCATTAATTTGTTTCGTCACCAATTTATGACAATAATCATTCATCATCTGTTTGTTGACCTTTCCTTTGACCTCCATCTTGAGTAAGCCATTTTTAAGTATCTTCAGAAATATTTGTAACCTTTAACCTCAATCTTAAGTGCGCCATGTTGAATGATCTTAAATATTCGTAACCTTTGACCTCAATTTTGAGTACATCATTTTTTGAATCACCATGACTAATTTATGTCAGGTTTCCTAATAACAGGTTTTTATTTTTTTATTTGAACTTTTGACAAATTGTGGCTCTGGTTGAGGGAACACTTGATCTCCTCTCAAAAAATCGATAACAAGCTTTATTGGGCCTCCGAAATCTGGATAAATTCGGTTGAGTAATAACACTTTCAACTTTATGCACTCACATTCAATCAAGCACCTTGCAGAATACAAAACACCAGGACGGTATCTTTCTTAATAACACAGCAAAACATATAATATGATGGAATATATTGTCAATGAACAATTTCAACACTTTGACGGATAATTCATAAAGACTAATGCCAAAGTTAAAGAAATATTCCACTTTAGTGTCAAAGTGTGTCAAGTAGCAAACTAACGAGAGTTAATCACTGTTCAAGTTATTGTTAGCGCTGTGTTATTATTAAGATACACACCCGATGTATTCAAACAAATAATGTGTAAAAAAGGACCAGTACAAATTATTTCCAGGCAATGCCACATAACTCCATAGGATTTATTGGTACAATTTCATTCATTTTGTTTACAGTATTATGACGTCAAAAATACAATCTTTAACCTAGTCGATATAGAATAAATCCATTTCTTTCGGTTAAATTTACTCTGAATTCTGATCTTACAAATTTAAATTGTAGTTCAATGCATAAAACGTTATTTTCTTTGTAATTCGTTCACAGCACGTTGGTTTATTTGCTGCTGTTGACCTTTGACCTAATCGAGATAGGATAAATTTATTTTTTTCCGTCAAGTTAAGACGACATTCACGTATCTTAGATTTAACCACACGCAGAGTTCAATAAACTATTAAACATTTGATTTTGTCTTAGGTATTGAATTTCGTCAAGAGAGATGGATTTCTTGTTATTGACCTAGTCGAAATAGAATAAACCGCTCTCCTTCGGTCAAGTTTACTAACGACAAGACATTATATAAGAATATAAAATTAAATGCATTGACGTTGGATTCATTTCCGAATTTAGAATTCAAGAAATGAGGTACAGATTTTTAAACATTTGACTTATTCGGGGTAGAATAAGACTACCTCTTTCTGTCAAGTTGACTTTAAATCGAAATATTTTGAATTATGCACAATTTAGTTAGATTTTGGATATTCAGATTTGTTTTGTGATGGTTTTGAGCTGAGAGTATAAATCTATCATTTTGAGTTTACACGAAAACAAAGTGAAATTTAACACAGATCAGAGTATTTGACCTTTGACCGTTGACGGTGAATGAATAATTAACCTTCCTAGAGTATAAAATATTCTCCATGACATATGATGAAGTTTTTATTCCAAAGTTAGGTTGTCTTAACAATAGCACAATCAGTGCAGACATGATCACGACATTGCATGTAAACATCATGGTGGACAGGGTGTTTTACCACAAGTATCAGTTACTTACAGAGAGGATCTTATTTCTTTTGAATTACGTTGTTGTGCAAGTAAAGATATATGAATATTCAAATTAGTGTTCAACTCGGTTACGCTGTCATCCAAAACATAGAGGGCGATCACTACATTGGATATAACGATAACCCATTGTGTTTATACCATCCATTGTAACGTCATAGCAAACACCAATCGTCATGTATGCATGTCGAGATAATGCCTTGCCTATGATATCATTCAGACAACCAAAGATTGGTTAACATAGTCAATTATATTAAAACACATTTGCAATAGTAAATATATGTGTATTAGATGGTTTAGACAAGTTGTAGTAAACAAAAACAAAGCCTATACTTATAGAATCGTCGACATTTTAACAAAAATATTGTTGAAATTTCAAAGAGAGGTTGTATGAAATATTGACTTCTAAATATTGATTACAATTTTCAAAAGGGACAATTTTTAGCTTTTAGCTGTATCTACGGAAGTTTGGTTATTTAAAGACGATGAATTTCAGTCCGTGTGTACGTAGATGAAAGGTGGTGGGGAGAGCTTACCCCTGCAATACCTGTTACAATTGAATAAATTTTAGTTTGACAAATATAGATTATTATTCATGCTGTATACTGGCTAACAGAGAAAGACGAACTGCGGTGCATTATCAAAAAATTAAATGGCAAATCTGAATATTAATACACTCAATTTATTTTTCTTGGCAGCTAGCCTGGAATCTGGAAGAAAAATGAAACATCATGAATAAAAGTGACACACCAGAAACAAACAGGAAAATAATCACACAGTACGGCTACCAATAAATATGTACAGTGAATTTCAAAACACTGTACAACTTCTGTCTTTGATACAACCACGCAGAAGATAATTAGAAGCTACGCATGCTACAGCAAGATTGAAATGATTATATAATAATAAAAATTATTCGTCCAAATAAATTCGGAAATTTGTTGAATGGTCGCCACAAGAGAAGCGCCCTAGTGCCCTAATGTTGAAGAATAGTTTCTTGCCACATTTTGTCTAAAATGAAATGAAATGAACTGTGCCATGATGCAGACAGAAAATGTAGACTTCAAAACATTAGCAGCAGCGCATCTGCGTCTTGTTACAGTACATACATTTAAATTATTTACATGTGTTTCATTTAGACAAAATGTAGCAATAAATTGATATCCTGAAGTGTAGGATGTGCAGTTTCATATTGAGAGTTTCATATCTTTGTGGTTATATCAAATAGAGATGTTGAACGGTATTGTGAAACCCGCTGTATTACATGTGCATCATAGTATTATAATACTGAAAACTCTTCCTTTTCCCGTGTCGTTATTTGTCTATTGAATCATCCTCGATCCACGAATGTTTCAGTATTCTTTCATCTTTTTTTTCTTGACTTTTCAATTTAATACAAGCAACAAACTACTAGTATCACTGGTATGTGCATGGATATAATAATAGAAACACATGCACAGATACACGCAAATAGACACACAAACACATGCACACAGGCACAGACATAGACACAGATACAGACACAGACACAGACACAGACACAGACACAGACACAGACACACGCGTGATCATTTAAGTTTCCTGTTCAAATATAGATATCAGACTCACTATACTCTACTCTACTCTACAATGCCAAACTCAAATAACTTTATATAACATACTCACATCATAACTTTGTATTTTAGATATGTATGAACCCAAGTATCGCAATGATCACATTCATGATGATCAATTTATTCAATGCCGGATTGATACTTCCACTGTCTTCAGCGCTTTCTAGAAAAAGAAACAAAATCAACCAATTATGACGCTTTTTTAATTAATAAGATTCTCAGTGTACGTCGATGTCAGATTTCATTCCTCTTTTTCGCATACATACTAGACCTAGAAATATTGATAATGTTACTGGAATACTTTATTCCAAACTTTATTCCAGGAAAAAAGGAAAGGTAAACATGGAATGTGTTACATTATAAGATATAGCTATTCTGTCACATCACATTACATCACATTACATCACATCACACCACACCACACCACACCGCACCATACTACACCATAACACATCACATCACACCGCACCACACCACACCACACCACACCACACCACACCACACCACACCACACCGCACCACACTGCACCATACCACACCATAACACATCACATCACATCGCACCACACCACACCACACAACACCACATCATATCACACCACATTATACCATACCACATCTAATTACATTTTAAGTGATATCACGTCTCGTCACATCATTTCACGTCAGGCATGTCATATTTCATCACGTGACGTAACACCAAACCTCACCACACATCATCCCATCATATCCCATCAGATCATATTCCATCCCATGCCATCACATTTCATTTCATCATATCACACCACAGCACATCACATCACATCACATAATATCACATCACATCATATCACATCACATTTCATCATATGACATCACATCACATGACATCACCTCACATCACATCACAACACATTTCATCACATGACACGACATGACATGACATGACATGACATGACATCACATTTCATCATCACATCACATCATATCACATCATATTACATCACATCATTTCATATCACGTTTCATCACATCACATCACATTTCATAACATCACATCACATCTCATCACATTTCATCACATCACATCACATCACATCACATTTCATCACATCACATCACATTTCATCAGATCAGATCACATTACATCACATTACATCACATCTCATCACATCTCATCATAAAAAGTAATAGTCGTACCTGTAGTTTCGTCGCTTTCTGCTTCTGTTGTAGTCTCTGGTTCTGTCAAAATAAAACAATATGCATATATTTACACACAATGGTTATACTCAAAGTTAAATGTAGAATTGATTGCAGTCTGTTATCACGGTTTTATCATTTACATTTCAAATAAGATGGTGTCTAGTCCTTCGATTTATAATACAATTAAGAGATTTGAAATTTCGGACATTTATCAACAACACAAACTAAAGTTAGGGTTTTTCGTTTACGATATACTGAACATACATACATACATACATACATACATACATACATACATACATACATACATACATACATGTACTTGTACTCCGGCGTGGGCGTTAAATTTTCGACTGAAAGTTACAAATGAAGGTATTGACCAATCAGGGAAAAGCTAGAAGACCGGTGTATCAGCAGAGTAACAAATTTATCTTATGTCGGTGGCAGGAGTGTATTTTCTGTGTATGAGATCCAATTAATGTCATCCAGGGAAGAGTGATTAGACACAGACAAGCATAACAAAAACATGACCCCTGACTATGACTGAACAGATAAGACTTCCGTTCACACTTGAACACTATTTTGGTAATAATAAACATTACCTCAGAGTGTACTACAACTTGCAAGTGATAGACGGTATGATGGCAGGGAGAAAGCAACATTTCGTAATAATTGAGGTCTGTATTTTTGTACTTTGATGACGGACTTATGATATATCAAGTGTTATTGGATTTCAGCTTGATGTACACTATATTGCTTCGTAATACACGACATTTGAAAAGTTTGAATGGTGTAGGCTTTTTTGTCACAACGTAACGATATATGTGTCTGACATTGAATGTTGACACAGGCGTGTATCCACTTTGTTGACACATGTCGGCTTAGGCGTCAGTCTTCTTATCAAAAATCAAAACATAGACGATGAGTGTATGGAATTCTTCCTGGGAAGAATATGACAAAAGGGACTAAATAGCCAGAGTACAAGACAAATGCCATCCAGGCAATACACGCCTCCTACGTCGATGTGTATTTAGCCGGACGGCATTTATTACATACATACATAAATACATACATACATACATACATACATACATACATACATACATACATACATACATACATACATACATAAATACATACATACATACATACATACATACATACATACATACATACATACATACATACATACATACAGCTGTGAAAATTAAATCCCATCCAATATAATTTTGGGACTGAACCCTAATATCAGCTGCTGCCCCAACGCGATAACGATTTCAATGTGTTACAATATTACTTATGGTTAAAATCGTCATGTAATAACTATCAAACCAAAGTGACTATAGAGTTCCAATTAGCTAGCACATTATCTTTTAAATCTAAAAGAATATTCCCTACTAAAGACCAAATGTCTTCTTTTTGGAAATTGGAAATTACTTTTCGGAATGTTAGACTTCATTGAAGTCTATTATCACGGTTCTATACTTTACATTTCAATGTTAGGTATAGGCCAAATTGAAGTCTATTATCACGGTTCTATACTTTACATTTCAATGTTAAGTATAGGCCAAATTGAAGTCTATTGTCACGGTTCTAAGTATAGACTGGATTGAAATATGATATGATATGATATATATTTTATTACCCGATCAAATATGTTTTTTATATTACATTTCAAGGGTAAGTATATATATCTGTGTTATAAATATATACACTACAGATATGTATGTGACGTCTACGTCTTACAAAGATATACACTATAGATGTGTACGTGAGGTCTACATCTTACAAAGATATACACTATAGATGTGTACGTGAGGTCTACATCTTACAAAGATATACACTATAGATGTGTATGTGTTCTATGTCTTACAAAGATATACACGATAGATGTGTATGTGTTCTATGTCTTACAAAGATATACACTATAGATGTGTATGTGTTCTATGTCTTACAAAGATATACACTATAGATGTGTATGTGTTCTATGTCTTACAAAGATATACACTATAGATGTGTATGTGTTCTATGTCTTACAAAGATATACAATATAGATGTGTATGTGACATCTGCATCTTACAAAGATATACATCGTAAAAGTGTATGCAATGTCTATGTCTATGTCTTACAAAGATACCGGCTCCCTGTAGCGTAGTGGTTAGCGCACAGGATTAGCAGTCGGGAGGTCACGGGTTCGAATCCCACTGAAAACAGGGGATTTTTCTGTGACAGACCTTAACCCAGGATGGGTGTTCTACATAATAGATGGGTAGGCTGTATCACTCCGCTGTGTCTCACTCACAAGACGAGTGCGAATTCGGGGGGACACTCACAAGACGAGTGCGAATTCGGGGGGACACCTGGGGTAATGACTAGCAAAGTCGGGGACTCACAAGGAGCCCGCAGGTGCCTCTGGGCCTGGGTGCCTCTGGGATAGCCTGTGGACTGACTGGGAAAGCCTTGACAGTGATATAGAGCGTGCTACATAGCCCTGTCACGTAGTCCCAAACCCGAATGGATCTTTGTAGCGTTTGTGTTTGTTTGTTGTGTGTATTTGTCTGCATAAGAAAATCGCTGGGAGGAATTCCTAGCACAAAAATTTAAAAAAAAAAAAAGGAAAAAATATATATACTATAGATGTGTAAGTAATGTCTACCTCTTACAAAGATATATAGTATATGTGTGTGTGACGTCTATGTCTTATAAAGATATACACTATAGATGTGTACGTGACGTCTGTCTTACAAAGATATACACTATAGATGTGTGTGAAGTCCACCTCTTATACAGATATATAGTATATGTGTACGTGACATCTACATCTTAAAAGATATACACTATAGATGTGTACGTGATGTCTACATCTTACAAAGATATACACTGTAGATGTGTATGTGATACCTACGTCTTACAAAGATATATAGTATAGGTGTGTGTGTGTGGCATCTACATCTTACAAAGATATACACTATAGATGTGTACGTGATATCTATGTCTTACAAAGATATATAGTATAGCTGTGTATGTGAAGTCCATCTCTTACAAAGATATATGGTATATGTGTGTGTGTGACATCTATGTCTTACAAAGATATACACTATAGATGTGTATGCGATGTCTATATCTTGCAAAGATATACACTATAGATGTGTATGTGACGTCTACGTCTTACAAAGATATATAGTATATGTGTGCATGTGACGTCTACATCTTACAAAGATATACACCATAGATGTGAATGATGTGTGTGTGAAGTCCACCTCTTACAAAGATATATAGTATATGTGTGTACGCGCTGTCTATGTCTTATAAAGATATACACGATATATGTGTACGTGATGTCTATATTTTGCAAAGATATACACTATAGATGTATACATGATGTATATATCTTGCAAAGATAAGCACTATAGATGTGGGTGTGATGTCTGCATCTTAGAAAGGTATACAATGTAGTTGTTTATGTGACGTCTACGTCTTACAGAGATATACACTATAGATGTGTATGTAATGTCTGCTTCTTACAAAAATATACACGATAGATGTGTATGTGACATCTACTTCTTACAAAGATGTACAATATAGATGTGTACTTGATTTCCACCACTTACAAAGATAATAGTTATGTACTTGCAATTGAAGGCTATTTATTATATAAATTCTACAAAATAGGTAGATGGGAGGTACAAATGAACATGAAATAACATGATAATCACTTACCAGCGGACTCACATGTTCCTAGAATCCCGACCCATGCTCCATTGGTACATGTTATTGTTGCTGTACCAGTCACATCAGAACCATCATCACACGTCAGTGTTACTTCCGTAGTAGTTACGACGGCTGTGCTTGACAGGGTTCCACCAGTTACTGGTGCCAGTATAGGGCAATCTGTTTATAATGTGAGAGTAATGAAAAACAAATTCCACATCAATACAAAACCTAACTTAAAATAAATTAGCATAAACTGAAGCCCCAATACAATAAATTTGGCAGAGCATTGGTCGATACCTATTTTAAGGATAAATCCGTGTGGATCAAAATACTAACAAATTATAGTAACTATTACAATTTCGACATTTGCAATACCCACTGCACGGTACTCTAATATAATGATTGTGTGTACTTATTTTAAGTTTACATCAAATGACACAATCTGACACATCTTATCATCTTTTACATTTGACATTGATCTACTAAACTACGTTCCATAAGTGGAGGTTAAGTTACGCTTTTGTCTGTCTGTCTGTCTGTCTGTCTGTCTGTCTGTCTGTCTGTCTGTCTGTCTGTCTGTCTGTCTGTCTGTCTGTCTGTCTGTGAACATATCTCAAAATCATCTTCAATTATAATGAAACTTGCTACACATCAAATTCCGTATACGAATTGTAAAAAATGAATAAATTTTCGTGAAAATCATATGAATATTAATTTGTATGCTATATCTTCAGAAAACATTTCAAATTCAATGTAATTTTGTAGAAACGTCAACCATAACAATGCGCACATATCCTATACAGCTTAACATAGCTTTCACTTTGATTATTCATTTGCATAATTAATGATTTTGGTCATTTCACAATATTGAAACTAAGCTTCAGATTACTCAAAATGTTGTACATGTATTGATAGTCACATTCTACTTATATGACTACAGATCTGTGGCCTTGTTTGTCAGCACTGAATATCTAGATTCGTTTGTTAGTGTAAATAGAACCAGAAATACTAAGTCGCAATACTATTTAAGCATAACTCGTTACCTGTGGTGCAGGTGCCTAATGCAGGTTCCCATGAATCGGTGCCATCGACAGTTGTACATGTAGTTGTAGCTTCACCGGATACGACACTATCAGTACAGGTGAGTGTTACCTCCGAGTTGGCGGTAACTGATGGCGAGGACAATATTCCCCCTGTAGGTGCTCCCAGTATAGAGCAGTCTGTTGGCAAAACACAAGTCTGAATATAACAAACATTTTAGAATTATGGTATAGTAACTTACTGAACTAGAACCAGACGATTATGTATTTTTTTGAAATAACTAATTTATTAATTAATTAATTAATTTATTAAAATAAATATCCATCTTACCTGCATCTACATTGTACTGGTTCAGGAGGAAACTGGCACAGAACAAAGCAATTCCTAATGAGCTAAAAAGAAATGACATCATCGTGTTAAGGTGCATATATATATATATATATATATATATATATATATATATATATATATATATATATATATATATATATATATATATTGTTATGGTTGACGTTTCTACAAAATTACATTGAATTTGAAATGTTTTCTGAAGATATGGCATACAAATTAATATTCATATGATTTTCACGAAAATTTATTCATTTTTTACAATTCGTATATATATATATATATATATATATATATATATATATGTATTTTTAATTAATTACCGTTACTTTTTTATTACATTATCTGGTGTAATTGTTTGTGTTCCAAGGGCTTATACGAGTGAGTTACCACTCACACTAGATAGACAATAACTAAATGATCTAAGCAATTGTTTTTTGTAGTCTGCAGAATCTAAAATTGTTATATAATCCGTACTTTAAAATGCATTTGATCAGTAAATAGTAATCAATAATGTTCTGTAACACTTTTCCTGATATGTTAATTTAGTGCTTAGTAATCTGTACGTGTGTCAAGACACTCTCTGTGTTTGTACAACTGTTTTGAAATCAGAAATTAGTCTGACAGGGTTTTTTCTCTCAGCAAAAACTAGGAATGATGTGTTTATTCAAGTTCAAGAGCAGTGCGAACATATAGACAGTATGGATGTATTTAGAGAGTCTAAGCTAGCACTGGTAATACCAATGGCAGGGTAGTGATCTCCATAAAGAACGTTGAAATGTCTCGTTGAAATTATTCCTTTGTTAAACTAAACACAGCATTTGCCTGATCTGGGATCTCATTACAACATACATCTCGTTCGGGTCGGTCAAATGCAAGGAAACAGCGCTATTGTTGATTTTTTAAAGTGTTCCTTGACACCTTGAATATAATCCTTGTCTCAACTCGAAACTATGCACTGTAGTTGGAGTGATTCTATTTTCATTAACGAAATCATAGAAAAGATATTTTGAATTGTTGATTAGATCAAAACTGTAACTAAAATATCATATTATTTATTTTATAGAATTCATTCAAGGAGTACAGTGAGTGAACGCATAGAGTAAAATTCATCTCCTGTGCTTATATATGTGGAAAAATAGCTGATTTTGGTTGGAAAAGTTGCAGAATATACGTGCAGGTGCTATAATTACTGTGATATATTTATGATACTACATCATATGGAAATCTTTTAGCAAATTAAAATTTAATATTACAATAAGGATTACAAAATAGAAAACGTGTACTATAAACTCCCAATTTTGAACATGGAATAATGGAAAATAAACTCACGAATTCACTATAAGGGGTGACGTTATGTTTTGTGTTTCTCATTTCTTTTTCATAGCAACTATGGATCCGTCGGTTGATTTACAAAATATTGAAAAATTGAGGAATCATCTTCATGTTTCTCTGCCTCGACTTTTCCTCGTATTTATATTCTTTTTATTTGATTCCTGGTGAAAAGCCATTTCCCAGCTTCTCTACACAACTGTCATAATCTCAGCCCCCCCCTTAATTTCCCTCCTTCCCCACTTGAATAACTTTCGAAAGTAAAAGAAATGTTTGTAAACAAATGTCGTCGCCGCCATAAATGAAGATGACGTCGACAGTCTTAAGGGAGGGCAAAAACACAACACTTTATTGTGTTGTCGGAGCTGAAAATTTGGGTCGGTCGAGTAATGAGAAACAAAACAAAATTGGGGTCACCCTTATAATAATTCAAAGAATGAGACGATTTAGTAATGCCGTTTTATGCAAATCATTACAGTTTTCAAACGGAATGTTCCATAGCTGTTATATTGCCGATATTAACAACCAAGCATATCAAAGGAGTATTGATTTACACCAACCCTTGAGAATAACTTACACATATATTTATATATTTTACTGCACAGTTAAAGCCAAAAAGCAAAAATGTACACCAGAAAATAAATTCTTTTTAAAAAAACCATGATTTTAGTGCATTACAGCCAACAGTGGATGTTTCATATCTAAAGTTGTTGCTATAGCAACAATGATTGACGTATACATAATTATTTGCCTTAGTCTTTTTTTACTCATTGTATTGAAAATAAATACGCCATCGTATGTTAATCGGTTTCTGGAAACATATTTGAAGGTCCTTTTGTGTAATTCTTACATTTAATCAATTTTTCCAGAAGTCATTTTGAAATACACCGTAATGTACTTAATCAGAAAGCGTCATTGTTTGCCAAGAGTAGTTATAAAGCATACGCTTTAATACATATTGACAGGCGAAAGTAATTTTTCAAAGTTGTATTGAAACATGCTGTTAGAATGTATGTTTTTGTCAGGGGAGAATTTATTTCCAACATGCTGCGCTAAAACATGCGGTGCAATAAATGTAAAGTGTTTCATTTTCGAAATTAATTTTGAAAAATTGAGTTGAAATATACTTGAGTAATTTATAGGCGATTGTTTGTATAATATTATAGTACAGATAATTTGCATATACCGAATTATTTCGTTTATGGCTAAAACAGAAAGATCTCAGAGAAGGATGGGACCGGACAGAAAACTGACGACATCAGATCGTGGACAAACATAACATATTACAAACAGGGAAAGTAAACAAATGCATTGGATTAACTTCACTTGACACAACATGTTGGAATAGTGGAGACTTAAATTACATCATTTGATAAGAACAGTTGCAAGACCTCTTTACATAATAGTTCATCTTCACAAACAAAGCAGAAGTTCCCCTGGCATTTCATGTACTCATAAAGAGGCCATAAAACTGTTCTTATTAAACTATGAAATGTAATACAAGCCTCTGCTGTTCCAGCCTGCTGTGCCTATTCATGTGTTTACTTTCCCTGTTTGTAACAGGCTCTGTTTGTCCATGGTCTGATGTCAACATTTGTACTTAATCCCAGCAATGATAATCGGTATTAGAGCAACATCTGCCATGTTGTAAAACCAGCAATCATAAAGTTTATACCGAATCCTCTAAACAGTTAAATACTTATACAAGACGACTTTCACTACGAAAAGAAATATACTCGACCAAGCAAAGAAGGTTTAGAGTAGAAAGAGTTGGACATTTCTAACTGTTAGGTCGCTCCTCAACCCAATGGAAATATATATATATATATATATATATATATATATATATATATATATATATATATATATATATATATATATATATATATATATATATATATATATATATATATATATATAAAACGTGTTGTTCCGATTACGCTCAATTTTAGAATAGATGGGGTAGGTAGATGTTATATTTAATTTCATTATTTTTTTAATGTGAGGTGTCTAGTTCAGGGAGTTATTTTTCTGTTAAATTCCAAATGATCTCTGTGTTATTGGTATCCTCTCATCCGATCTCATCCTATTAAAGATTGGAAGAACATTTTCATATTGCCTTTTTAAGTTTATGCCAGTTTCCACTATTTCTGGTGAAATTTCACGATTTTCGCGATTTTATTAGTTTGTTCTAGAATATGTACAAAGGGTCGGCATTGAAAAACTAGGTGGGGTCAAAACGGAACTAAACATTTTAGGCCTAATCATGATTGTGACTGGGCGTTTTGTTTACAACCTCGTTTTTGAGAAATGACGTCAGATTAATCACAATCACGATTGTGCAAATCAAACGCGCTCCTGGTCTTAGTGCAGCGCACTCTCAGGACTAGTGTCGTTTTCATCTGCCGAAGAGGGCGTCAACTTCTGCATACGGTCGGCAGTGAAAAACTTGATGGGGTCGGGTAACCTGAACCAAACAATTTTTGTCTTTAGGCCTTACAAATTAACCAAAACAATTATATGACTCAACCTGCATACAAACAGTTATGTAAAGGAAATGCTTACCTTTTCATGTTGTTTTCGTCTTTTTGAATTCAACTGAAATTGAAACAGAAAAATCCAAAATCAAAACCTGAAATCATTTTCTACAATTCCACAAGCAATAAATTACACTTTTTAAATAGATATGTTACTTGGTTACAGACCAGTGTCTTACGTTTTAGTTTTAAGTTACCCATAATAGGTCAGAAGGAGTTGTACGTTGTAGTACGATTTCATTGAAATGACTATATACCGAATATGTCACTTGATTAATTTGTAGTTGTAGAGATCATAAAAAATCGAGTTTTATCGATTAATTATCTACAACGTTTGCGTTTCGTTCGCAAAAAGCTCAATGTTGTGGGTTTTTTTTAAATAAACGGTTGCTGATCGACGAGGCCACCTTTCCTTATGAATAACCAAAGATAAGTGTGTCGACAAGAAGAGCGGTTGAACGGAAACTGAGAAGGCACTAGGTGTAGGGGCAACCCTAACAGGAATGACAGCCACGGTAACAAAAAATGAGTACGAGATGAATGGAAAAAGATAAATTAATATGAAAAACAAGTCGATATTGCTCTTGTATTAGCACCGTAGTTATGAGACACATTGAAAGCCCATGCTACAAATTTAGGTCTTAAAGCTGATATTATATGTAGGACTTCAATGATAACAAAAAAATATTCGTCAACATCAAGCGAAAAATAAGAAGTGGTCGCCTTCCTAAATGTAAAATTTGACTGATTTTTACATCGGAGAAAAATTTGTCGGAGAAAATCGCACATAAAATTTAAACATATTTTCATGCCTACCTTGTTTCAACAATTTCAAACAGCCACAGATGCCGATGGAGAGCTACTGATGATGTTGCCTGAACACTAGGACTAAAATACAGTAAGGGAGTGGCGAAATGCAAATTATTTTTTTCAGTTCAACTGTATAATTGGTCAAAACTAGCATTGAGATGTAAATTCTTGCTCAATTCGGTAATTTCATTGGTGAAAACATAACTATCATTGACATTCAAATATCATATTTGTTTTCGATGGCAACATGATTTGTTTATAGTTACGAATACTTCGTTGTTAACAACAAAATGGATAAATGATGTACACTTCCATAGAATACTTGCCCTATATTCACTTTAGGGAGTTGGTTACAATTGGCCATGCGCACAAGAATGAGTAATGCTATTTAGTTCAAAATTTGTCAGGTTTAAATGTCTTTAACTAGTAAATGTTTGTACCAAAAAAAAACATTTTATGTTTGGGATTTTGCTGTTATCACTCAATGTTTATGAGTGAACGCTTGGTTGGTCGATTACAGTACCTTAGTTTGTCCTAGACCGTTCCCTTTCTCTAGTGTGTGACATATACAAACATATGAACAGTTGACTGCAACGTTTTATTCGACAGGGTTATAATAATGCCAGGGGATGTTTAAAGAGGCTTGTCAATTTTGTCAATAGAGATAGATTTTGACAATAGTTCTATTCACGTCCAAGGGGCCCCATATCGTGGGAAAAAGTCTGTTTTCGTCTAATCAAAACCTGATTTCTTCACTACAAGAACCATTAGAAACATTATTAACAAACACTCCACTTGCCCATCAATTTATCTATCCACCCACCCATACAATCAAGACCAGGGTTGTATGGAAAATGAATGAAGTCTAAGCAACGTCGTTATAATTGAAACAACGTTTATTTTTTGCCTTTGAAAATGCCACTCAGATAGTGCCTAGAAGCCGATATATTGAGTCTGACGTCATTTTGGAGCCTGTCATTGCAACGTTGTATTAGTATAGGTGATAACATTTTATACTTAGTTAAATCAACTGTTGATATAAAGTCTCCACTCATGATAAGTTTACCAAACACAACAATATTTTGGAGGTTGGGTAATTTGCATATATACCCATATATCCATCCAGTTGAAATACCAGCACCCTTTTACTGAACGACACAACATGTTTTTGAAATACGGACATTATCAAAAAATAGCTTATTTGAGATATTTTAATTGACCAACTTTGGAAAATACAGGTTTTCCGAGCAAGACCATTACTGATTTATGTGTGACTTTGATTTATCTCAAATGCTTTATTTGAATGTTTCGACCTCTGTTCTCATGTGCAACGCACATGCAAGCCGCCTACATTCAACTGAGACAAATCAGCTCTATTCGTCACTTTCTCACTTCTAGTGCCACTCAAACACTTGTCTCCACACTCATCCTGTCTCGCTTAGACTATTGTAATGCTCTTCTCTCTGGTTGTCCTAAACACCTCACTGACAGACTACAGCATGCACAAAATGCTGCAGCTCGGCTTGTCTTCAAAGCTAAAAAGTTCGATCATGTACAACCTCTTCTTAGAAAAATTCATTGGCTGCCGTCTTCTGATTCTAGTCTTCCCTGTGTTCCAAGGGTGTCAACCAAAACATTTGGTGAAAGATCCTTCTCTTACATTGGCCCTACTTCATGGAACCACCTCCCTTTTGATCTTCGCCATTTCAAATCTTTGTCAACCTTCAGACATTCTCTCAAAACTCACCTCTTCAACTGCTAATAACTGTTTTTCTTTCTCATTTTATTTAATACACATTACCTTGAATTCACATTTCCATTAACTATTTCTGTACCCACTCCTCCTCTGCGCTTCGAGCTCTTCGGAGATGAGGCGCATTACAAATCATCTTATTATTATTATTATTATTATTATTATTATTATTATTATTATTATTTGCACTTGTGCTGGTTGTGTTTTCTGCTCCACGTTTAAGAGGGTATTGCAGCAGAGAACACTGCAAGCACTCGTTCAAATGTCCCGAGTACATCACACTTGCACCCGAGCATGAAAGGGTTCTGACATATCTCATTTAAGTTCTAGTAGATAGTCTAAGGGAGATCTTCCATGAATGTCATTTTCTTGCAAGTAAATCAACCAAAACGATATTTCAAGACACGAAGTTGTGGATAGAAGGACAGATTCTGCCATATCCTATGGTTATTGTGACGAAACGTTAATAATCTTATATTGATATACCGTATGATGGACACACTTCGGTTACTAGCTCATGTTTAGGCAAGCAACAATCAGGTCACCGTGGTTGACTGCTAACATTAACTGTTTAACCAGTTTCTTTTTGGTTTGGTTGTCTGTACTATTTTATTGAAACAACTTACACCGAATTTGAACATTTGAGGAATCATCTAAATGGCCAGCAGGCATAAATTGTTGTTGTTTTTGTTGTTCATGATGATGATGATGATGATGATGATGATGATGATGATGATGATGATGACGATTTTGTTGATGTTGTTCGTGATGTTGTTGATGTTGATGTCGATGTTGTTGTTGTTGTTGGTGGTGTTTCTCGATTATTTCCCCCCGGACCCTTGTTTTGACACTCCCCTTATGTTTATCCTTACACGTACACATTTGCCAGAAATACGATTATCTCTAAGTCAACCTTGACATTCTCCAGTAGTTGTTTCTACCCATCCACCCATCCATCAAAGAACGATGACATATTTTGTCTATATAGTATAATGTACAGCAGCAGATATTCGGAATCGGTGTATTTACCAATCTGAACACCCAACTAATAAAGCGTTTTACTCGTTTGCACAATCATTTATAGTTTCCATATCAAGTGTACAATAACACTGTAAGACTAGCATGTGGCCTTTCCAACTTAAATCAACTTGTAAATAATGTTGTCAGCTAACAAATGGTTATAACCCCCCCCCCCCACCGGAAAAAAAGCCAAAAATTATTTTAATATAAAAACTTTTAAAAAAAAGTAATTAAAAGTAGAAGAATTTAGTTTTTTGGGGTGACGTATATTTCAATATGGTAGTATGTTGAATAGTTCATTTTATGTCCATGTGTTTCTGTTGACCGCTGTAACATCAAGCTTTCGTCGATCAATGGAGTTCAATATAAATCTCCTGCAATACATTTGTCCTTGCTTGGATTTTAAAATATAAAGTCAAGTAGACAAGAACAAAATATACATCAATACACACACTTATACACACACACACACACACACACACACACACACACACATGCACACACACAGTATCGATCACATGTAAGCATTGTAACGACTTTTAACTTTTGACAGAGACACTTACCTCGCTTTGAAGTTGAACATTTATAATCCAAAACTTGTTCCAACATCATGTTTGATGAATACTGTAACGATTAATAAGCCAGACGTTGAAATCGTTTCAGGATAAGTATATGGTTCCAATTGACATCTGTAATTTCATGTAAAAACGAAATCCAAGTGATCACACCGGCTAATTTCTAAACCTTTGTATATTTCTACCTTTCTCCGATCATTTCTTACATGTCTGTGTAAAAACCAACAGTTTGAGATGTGCTTTTTTTCGCCTTCAATTGTTGCAGTCCATGAAAAGAATTCTTAGACATTGTATTAGCTTTGTGATAATTTAATGGACTGTATTCAGCGGTCATAATAAAACTTTTATGACTTGCGTTAAATGCAAACTGTCAGAGTCTCAATGACTCGAGGCGACCTTGACAATTGTCAATGCCAAGCAGCTTTGAGGTCACTGTAGTATCACCGGGGTAGGATGTGCACTGTGTACATGTACACGGGCAATTCAATAGAATGAAAAGCATATGACCAGCGGGTAAGGAACAGGCTATAAACTCAATTGATAAGTAGTACCGTGTCAAAATATTCAAATATGATATAGCATGTCCAGTTTCTTATTGGTTCCGGTATTTTTCACACCAAACCTGTTAGCCTTATCTGAATATAATTTCATCAACGGAGATATTGATTGATCCGCTTTCTGTCACACTTTTGTACCTTTGTATATTTCTACCTTTCTCCGAGCATTTCTCACCTGTCTGTGTAAAAACCAACAGTTTGTGATGTGCTTTTTACCATCAACTTGTTGCAGTGCATGAAAAGAATTCTTAGACATTGTATTAGGTTTGTGATAACTACTGGACCGTATTCAGCGGTCATAATACAACTTTTATGACTTGCGTTAAATGCAAACTGTCGGTCACAATGACTCGAGGTGACTCTGACAATTGTCAATGCCAAACAGCTTTGAGGTCACTGTAGTATCACCGGGATAGGATGCGCTATGTACATGTACACGGGCAATTCAATAGAATGAAAAGCATATGACCAGCGGGTAAGGAACAGGCTATAAACTCAGTTGATAAGAAGTACTGTGTCAAAATATTCCAATATTATATAGCATGTCCAGTTTCTTATTGGTTCCTGCTTGGTTGTATCAAACAGATACGTTCACACGGTACTGAAATTTATTTCAAAATGTTCAGTAAAGTATATAGTGTAACACTGATACGTCAATTAACGGCAGTCCTGGCGGTATTTGAAAGACTCTTTCAGACACTGATATCAATGTGACCTAGATAGCAACTGACAATAACAATTAAAGGCCGGGCATTCATCCTAAGTCATCGCATTACGGTTATCAAAGGAGTATTCTTTTGTTCTGGTCCAACAGTGTGCCTGTGTGTACTTTTGTCTTTCCCTAAGTCTCTGTGATCGTGTCTGTATGAAGCAGACCTATTTAGCTTTGATACTGTCTCCCCTTCTAATTTGCAAGATATTTCTATGGTACTGTAGACTCTGTGTTATTGAACTGTATCATGGGTGAGTTCACAACTCATTGTGGTATTCGACCAAGGTTTTGATCATGTGTCGTATATAATACCAACTCTCCGAGTGATAATGACCTCACATGGACTACGAGAAGTAGCTGTGAAGATGCAGTGTTATTACTGTTCGTAAAATGCACAATAGAAAATGGCACTGACAGTACACAGATGTGGACTGTTACCAAGGACAATATTGTGTATTTAACAAGTTCAAAGACATTTCTCGAAATATAGCTACCTATTTAACAAGTTTTCACTAATTCCATCTATTACATCAAAAATTGTAATTGCGGGGTTTCGGAAATGCAAAGTGTATACATAAAAACAGATACCAAGAAGCCATAAGAATTGAATTCGTGGGGTAACAATTTATTTTGGTCAGATAGGAGACTGTGATAATGATGATACAAGGAAAGCACAGATATTTGTATTACTCGGTTATAAAAGTAGAAAATTAAGACAAAAAGGAGAGTGGAACCAGGGAATGTACATCAATGATTACTATTTTTAATGTATTCATCCAGGTCATAGTTTATAAGTTCATTCACTCATCGCTTTTGGTGAACCCGATTTGTATGTTCGGCTCAATTTCAATACTTAATGATTTGGTCGTGCGCTCAT
Organism: Glandiceps talaboti; assembly: GCF_964340395.1. Taxonomy (NCBI): domain Eukaryota; kingdom Metazoa; phylum Hemichordata; class Enteropneusta; family Spengelidae; genus Glandiceps; species Glandiceps talaboti. The sequence continues at coordinate 12,631,136 of NC_135557.1, read as the reverse complement.
CTAACAGAATCTGCATTGTATACGCAAATGTAAAGGAGATATTGCTTCATTTCTCAGAATGCCTTGCCGTTGAGGAAAGAATACATCTCCTTAGGCGGATTTTGCCAATTTGTATAACTCTATTTCAGACTAACGTGATTACAGCTTGATTTGTAGTTTGTATTGTTCATTTTGTTTGATTATAACACTGTTCCTTCAATCATGTTGTTTTTACTCATCACTTTGAGTCAGTACGGACAATGTATCACGCCCCCATGCGGTCAAACTACCTCATTCTCAATCTACATAGAACAGACTAAATGAGCTGTGCTGATTGTAGTGAAGAGAAGAGCGAGATTCGATGTGAATGAAAGTAAAATACTGATTATGATATGAACGTAACATAGAATTTAAGCAGCATATAACTTGTTGATGACTGTATATGGTTTTGGGAATGTCTGATTACATACAAAGCCCATAGTGCTCATCGGTTATAATTTATAATGGCACTAATTCGATTTATAAAACAATGAACAAAAAGATAAAACAAAAACAAAAACAAATGAAAGAACTTATTCTTGGGAATGTATACTGTGAACGACATTCGGATCATGACGTACATTCTTTCCATACTACAACTTTTATCCTCCTGGCTGCTGTGTGGTCACCGCACCAGATGTGAACACTATAAAATTTCTTTAGAATGAGGAATCGACTTATATATTATAATGCGTTGTAACGTTTGAAGTAATGGCATAGTCTGGTTTTTTTTTTTAATTTTTCTTTTGTGTATTTTTGTTGAAAGGCCTCGGCCGGTCTAGCGAGATGAGTAGGCTGCCACATCCAATTTTATTTTAGTAGGCCCATCAAATGAAAATCCATAAATTTTGACAACCATCTCAGTCACTGGTATTAAAATTGACCCAGATAGAAATGCCCTGTAGCAATTAAAGGGCAGGCATGCAATATCAGGTTATTGCATTGGTGTTATTATATTAGTGAAGTCACGATAATTACCTTTGATTACTCTTTTCTCCAAAAAAAATGTTCTATAGCTGTGTCACCACATAACTCATTATCACTGTTTTTTCACACCAAACCTGTTAGCCTTATCTGAATATAATTTTATCCACGGATATATTAATTGACCCGCTTTCTGTCACGCTTTTGTCCCTTTGTATATTTCTACCTTTCTCCGAGTATTTCTTACATGTCTGTGTAAAAACCAACAGTTTGTGATGTGCTTTTTTACCTTCAAATTGTTGCAGTGCATGAAAAGAATTCTTAGACATTGTATTAGCTTTGTGATAACTCAATGGACTGTATTCACCGGACTCAATGACTCGAGGCGACCCTGACAATTGTCAATGCCAAGCAGCTTTGAGGTCACTGTAGTATCACCTTGGTAGGATGCACTGTGTACATGTACATGGGCAATTCAATAGAATAAAAAACATATGACCAGCGGGTAAGGAACAGGCTATAAACTCAATTGATAAGTAGTACCGTGTCAAAATATTCCAATATTATATAGCATGTCCAGTTTCGTATTGGTTCCTGCGTGGTTCTATCAAACAGAAACGTTGCACGGTACTGTGAAATTCATTGCAAAATGTTCACTAAAGTATATAGTGTAACACTAATACGTCAATTAACGGCAGTCCAGGTGATATTTGAAAGACTCTTTCAGTCACAGATATCAATGTGACCTAGATAGCAACTGACAATACTAATTAAAGGCCGGGCATTCAACCTAAGTCATCGCATTACGATTATCAAAGGAGTATTCTTTTGTTCTGGTCCAACAGTGTGCCTGTGTGTATTTTTGTCTTTCCCTGAGTCTGTGTGATCGTGTCTGTATGAAGCAGACCTATTTAGCTTTGATACTGTGTCCCCTTCTAATTTGCAAGATAATTCTGCGGTACTGTACACTCTGTGTTATTGAAGCGTATCATGGGTGAGTTCACAACTCATTGTGGTATTTGACTAAAGGTTTGATCATGTATAGTATATAAAACGAACTCTCCGAGTGATACTGACGTCACATGGACTGCGAGAAGTAGCTGTGAAGATGCAGTGTTATCACCGTTCGTTAGATGCACAATGGATAATGGCACTGACAGTAGGCAGATGTGGACTGTTATCCAGAACAATATTAGTTTATTTGACAAGTTGTACATTTCACGAAATAAAGCTACCTCTTTAACACTGGTTTCACTAATTCCATCTATTACATGTTATCAAACATGATTGTAATTGTGGGGTTTAGGAAATGCAAAGTGTATACATAAAAACAGATATCAAGAAGCCACAAGAATTGAGTTCGTGGCATAACAATTTATTTTGGTCAGACAGGAGAGTGTGATAATGATGATAAAAGGAATTACTCGGTTATAAAAGTAGAAAATTAAGACAAAAAGGAGAGTGGAACCAGGGAATGTACATCAATGATTACTATTTTTAATGTATTCATCCAGGTCATAGTTTATAAGTTCATTCACCCATCACTTTTGGTAGACCCGATTTGTAAGTTCATATGTTCGTCTCAATTTCAGTACTTAGAGTTTTGGTTGTCCGCTCATCTAACAGAATCTGCATTGTATATGCTAATGTAAAGGAGATATTGCTTCATTTCTCAGAATACTTGCCGTAGAGGAAAGAATCCATCTCCTTAGGCAAACTTTGCCAATTTTTATAACTCTATTTTAGACTATCGTTATTACAGTTTGATTTGTAGTTTGTATCGTTCATTCTGTTTGATTATAACACTGTTCCTTAACTCATGTTGTTTTTACTCATCACTTTGAGTCTGTATGGACAATGTATCACGCCCCCATGCGGTCAGACTACCCCATTCTCAATCTACATAGAACAGACTAATTAGTTGTGGAGATAGTAATGAAGAGAAGAGCGAGACTCGATGTGAATGAAAGTAAAATACTGATTATGATATGAACGTAAGATAGAGTTTAAACAGTATATTACATGTTGATGACTGTACATAATTTTGGGAATGTCTGTACAATCAATGACAATATTGAAGAATGGTTGATTTTACATAACGAATACATACAAAGTCCATAACGCTCATCGGTTATAATTTAAAATGGTACATACTGAATTGAATTATTTTGTTATTTGTTGTCCAACCAAAGAACAACTGAAAGGGGACATCGACTTGACCGAGAGGGGAATACTTTACTTATGCCTGTACGCAACCTAGTAGTTGAGGGCGCTAAAACTACGCCTAAAAATACAGTGTATAATATCACAACATGTGAATCTCGTACCATAGTTACTATAAATGATGTCGAATAAAGATATTATGAGTATACTGCTTATTAACTATTGATCAATGACCATTTCAAGTTTTCTTTTGACATGACTGGTGTTCTGCGATTCTAGGACAACTGCCCCCCGGACAACTGCCCCCCGGACAATTGCCCCCGGACAATTGCCCCCGAAGGACAACTGCCCCCCGGACAATTGCCCCCGAAGGACAACTGCCCCCCGGACAATTGCCCCCGAAGGACAATTGCCCCCCGGACAACTGCCCCCGAACGGAAAAAAAAGCTAGTAATATATTATTACGGGTTTGTCATTCATTAAAAAGTCACCGTCGGCAACTTACCGTTTAGCGTTTAGTAACACCCGTGAATGGTTACCTATTAACCATTAATGTGAGGGGTCAGACTTGATTAGCTAAGCTATTTTCTGACTCCCATTACCTGTATAAATTTTGTATATATATATCTTTTTCAAGTGATCTGAAATTATTTCTTGTACAGGTAATAAAAATCAACCAATCAATCAATTTATTTATACTCACATTTGCACGTTTTACTCTATTGTCATCTGTGATAATTGTTACGACAATTATAAAAGTCGGCATGGTGCTTTAACTTACCGCCGTAATTCACATAATTTATACTCACATTAACAAGTTCTACTCTATTGTCATCTGTGATAATTGTTACGACAATTATAAAAGTTTAACTTACCGTGGTAATTCACACACTTTTTTATTTTTCACACCTAAATGATATATATTGCTTGCCAGACACCAACATAGTCATAGTGTTCTGTATCGTCTTGTCAGTCACTATGCAGTTTGTTCGAAGCGAGAGAAGTAAAAACAAATTGATTTATGATGGCCATGTCTATGTGAAACAGAAAGATTTAGCAAACCGGGTTGTTTCATACGAATGCGAGAGGCGTTGACATTTCAACTGTAACGCCAAAGTAAAATATTGTGACGATGAAGTAATTGGTATGGTAAACGAACACATCCATGCTGCATGTTGTTCGGGGGCAGTAGTCCGGGGGGCAATTGTCCTTCGGGGGCAGTTGTCCGGGGGCAATTGTCCGGGGGGCAGTTGTCCTTCGGGGACAATTGTCCGGGGGGCAGTTGTCCTTCGGGGGCAATTGTCCGGGGGCAATTGTCCGGGGGGCAGTTGTCCGGGGGGCAGTTGTCCTGTTACCAAGCGAGACAGAAAGCGGATCAATTAATATATCCGTGGATAAAATTATATTCAGATAAGGCTAACAGGTTTGATGTGAAAAAAACAGTGATAATGAGTTATGTGGTGACACAGCTATAGAAAAAAAAATGTTTTGGAGAAAAGAGTAATCAAAGGTAATTATCGTGACTTCACTAATATAATAACACCAATGCAATAACTTGATATTGCATGTCTGCACTTTAATTGCTACAGGGCATTTCTATCTGGGTCAATTTTAATACCAGTGACTGAGATGGTTGTCAAAATTTATGGATTTTCATTTGATGGGCCTACTAAAATAAAATTGGATGTGTCAGCCTACTCATCTCACTAGATCAGCCGAGGCCTTTCAACAAAAATACACAAAACAAAAATGAAAAAAAAACAGGCTATGCCATTACTTCAAACGTTACAAAGCATCATAATATATAAGTCGATTCCCCATTCTAAACACATTTTAGTGTGTTCATATCTGGTGCGGTGACCACACAGCAGCCAGGAGGATAAAAGTTGTAGTATGGAAAGAATGTACGTCATGATCCGAATGTCTTTCACAGCATACATTCCCAAGAATAAGTTCTTTCATTTGTTTTTGTTTTTGTTTTATCTTTTTCTTCATTGTTTTATAAATCGAATTAGTGCCATTATAAATTATAACCGATAAGCACTATGGGCTTTGTATGTAATCAGACATTCCCAAAACTATATACAGTCATCAACAAGGTATATGCTGCTTAAATTCTATGTTACGTTCATATCATAATCAGTATTTTACTTTCATTCACATCGAATCTCGCTCTTCTCTTCACTACAATCAGCACAGCTCATTTAGTCTGTTCTATGTAGATTGAGAATGGGGTAGTTTGACCGCACGGGGGCGTGATACATTGTCTGTACTGACTCAAAGTGATGAGTAAAAACAACATGATTGAAGGAACAGTGTTATAATCAAACACAATGAACAATACAAACTACAAATCAAACTGTAATCACGATAGTCTAAAATAGAGTTATAAAAATTGGCAAAATCCGCCTAAGGAGATGTATTCTTTCGTCAACGGCAAGGCATTCTGAGAAATGAAGCAATATCTCCTTTACATTTGCGTATACAATGCAGATTCTGTTAGATGAGCGCATGACCAAATCATTAAGTATTGAAATTGAGCCGAACATACAAATCGGGTTCACCAAAAGCGATGAGTGAATGAACTTATAAACTATGACATGGATGAATACATTAAAAATAGTAATCGTTGATGTACATTCCCTGGTTCCACTCTCCTTTTTGTCTTAATTTTCTACTTTTATAACCGAGTAATACAAATATCTGTGCTTTCCTTGTATCATCATTATCACAGTCTCCTATCTGACCAAAATAAATTGTTACGCCACGAATTCAATTCTTATGGCTAATTGGTATCTGTTTTTATGTATACACTTTGCATTTCCGAAACCCCGCAATTACAATTTTTGATGTAATAGATGGAATTAGTGAAAACTTGTTAAATAGGTAGCTATATTTCGAGAAATGTCTTTGAACTTGTTAAATACACAATATTGTCCTTGGTAACAGTCCACATCTGTGTACTGTCAGTGCCATTTTCTATTGTGCATTTTACGAACAGTAATAACACTGCATCTTCACAGCTACTTCTCGCAGTCCATGTGAGGTCATTATCACTCGGATCGGAGAGTTGGTATTATATACTACACATGATCAAAACCTTGGTCGAATACCACAATGAGTTGTGAACTCACCCATGATACAGTTCAATAACATAGAGTCTACAGTACCACAGAAATATCTTGCAAATTAGAAGGGGAGACAGTATCAAAGCTAAATAGGTCTGCTTCATACAGACACGATCACAGAGACTTAGGGAAAGACAAAAGTACACACAGGCACACTGTTGGACCAGAACAAAAGAATACTCCTTTGATAACCGTAATGCGATGACTTAGGATGAATGCCCGGCCTTTAATTGTTATTGTCAGTTGCTATCTAGGTCACATTGATATCAGTGACTGAAAGAGTCTTTCAAATATCGCCAGGACTGCCGTTAATTGACGTATCAGTGTTACACTATATACTTTAGTGAACATTTTGAAATAAATTTCAGTACCGTGTGAACGTTTCTGTTTGATACAACCAAGCAGGAACCAATAAGAAACTGGACATGCTATATAATATTGGAATATTTTGACACAGTACTTCTTATCAACTGAGTTTATAGCCTGTTCCTTACCCGCTGGTAATATGCTTTTCATTCTATTGAATTGCCCGTGTAGATGTACACAGCGCATCCTATCCCGGTGATACTACAGTGACCTCAAAGCTGTTTGGCATTGACAATTGTCAGAGTCACCTCGAGTCATTGTGACCGACAGTTTGCATTTAACGCAAGTCATAAAAGTTGTATTATGACCGCTGAATACGGTCCAGTAGTTATCACAAAGCTAATACAATGTCTAAGAATTCTTTTCATGCACTGCAACAATTTGATGGTAAAAAAGCACATCACAAACTGTTGGTTTTTACACAGACATGTGAGAAATACTCGGAGAAAGGTGGAAATATACAAAGGTACAAAAGCGTGACAGAAAGCGGGTCAATTAATATATCCGTGGATAAAATTATATTCAGATAAGGCTAACAGGTTTGGTGTGAAAAAACAGTGATAATGAGTTATGTGGTGACACAGCTATAGAAATTTTTTTTTTGGAGAAAAGAGTAATCAAAGGTAATTATCGTGACTTCACTAATATAATAACACCAATGCAATAACCTGATATTGCATGCCTGCCCTTTAATTGCTACAGGGCATTTCTATCTGGGTCAATTTTAATACCAGTGACTGAGATGGTTGTCAAAATTTATGGATTTTCATTTGATGGGCCTACTAAAATAAAATTGGATGTGGCAGCCCACTCATCTCGCTAGACCAACCGAGACCTTTGAACAAAAATACACAAAAGAAAAATTAAAAAAAAAAAGACTATGCCATTACTTCAAACGTTACAACGCATTATAATATATAAGTCGATTCCTCATTCTAAAGAAATTTTATAGTGTTCACATCTGGTGCGGTGACCACACAGCAGCCAGGAGGATAAAAGTTGTAGTATGGAAAGAATGTACGTGATGATCCGAATATCTTTCACAGTATACATTCCCAAGAATAAGTTCTTTCATTTGGTTTTGTTTTTGTTTTATCTTTTTCTTCATTGTTTTATAAATCGAATTAGTGCCATTATAAATTATAACCGATAAGCACTATGGGCTTTGTATGTAATCAGACATTCCCAAAACCATATACAGTCATCAACAAGTTATATGCTGCTTAAATTCTATGTTACGTTCATATCATAATCAGTATTTTACTTTCATTCACATCGAATCTCGCTCTTCTCTTCACTACATTCAGCACAGCTCATTTAGTCTGTTCTATGTAGATTGAGAATGGGGTAGTTTGACCGCATGGGGGCGTGATACATTGTCCGTACTGACTCAAAGTGATGAGTAAAAACAACATGATTGAAGGAACAGTGTTATAATCAAACAAAATGAACAATACAAACTACAAATCAAACTGTAATCACGATAGTCTAAAATAGAGTTATAAAAATTGGCAAAATCCGCCTAAGGAGATGTATTCTTTCGTCAACGGCAAGGCATTCTGAGAAATGAAGCAATATCTCCTTTACATTTGCGTATACAATGCAGATTCTGTTAGATGAGCGCATGACCAAATCATTAAGTATTGAAATTGAGCCGAACATACAAATCGGGTTCACCAAAAGCGATGAGTGGATGAACTTATAAACTATGACTTGGATGAATACATTAAAAATAGTAATCGTTGATGTACACTCCCTGGTTCCACTCTCCTTTTTGTCTTAATTTTCTACTTTTATAACCGAGTAATACAAATATCTGTGCTTTCCTTGTATCATCATTATCACAGTCTCCTATCTGACCAAAATAAATTGTTACGCCACGAATAAAAATCTTATGGCTTATTGGTATCTGTTTTTATGTATACACTTTGCATTTCCGAAACCCCGCAATTACAATTTTTGATGTAATAGATGGAATTAGTGAAAACTTGTTAAATAGGTAGCTATATTTCGAGAAATGTCTTTGAACTTGTTAAATACACAATATTGTCCTTGGTAACAGTCCACATCTGTGTACTGTCATTGCCATTTTCTATTGTGCATTTTACGAACAGTAATAACACTGCATCTTCACAGCTACTTCTCGCAGTCCATGTGAGGTCATTATCACTCGGAGAGTTGGTATTATATACTACACATGATCAAAACCTTGGTCGAATACCACAATGAGTTGCGAACCCACCCATGATACAGTTCAATAACACAGAGTCTACAGTACCACAGAAATATCTTGCAAATTAGAAGGGGAGACAGTATCAAAGCTAAATAGGTCTGCTTCATACAGACACAATCACAGAGACTTAGGGAAAGACAAAAGTACACACAGGCACACTGTTGGACCAGAACAAAAGAATACTCCTTTGATAACCGTAATGCGATGACTTAGGATTAATGCCCGGCCTTTAATTGTTATTGTTAGTTGCTATCTAGGTCACATTGATATCAGTGACTGAAAGAGTCTTTCAAATATCGCCAGGACTGCCGTTAATTGACGTATCAGTGTTACACTATATACTTTAGTGAACATTTTGAAATAAATTTCAGTACCGTGTGAACGTTTCTGTTTGATACAACCAAGCTGGAACCAATAAGAAACTGGACATGCTATATAATATTGGAATATTTTGACACAGTACTTCTTATCAACTGAGTTTATAGCCTGTTCCTTACCCGCTGGTCATATGCTTTTCATTCTATTGAATTGCCCGTGTAGATGTACACAGTGCATCCTACCCCGGTGATACTACAGTGACTTCAAAGCTCCTGACATTGACAATTGTCAGGGTCACCTCGAGTCATTGTGACCGACAGTTTGCATTTAACGCAAGTCATAAAAGTTGTATTATGACCGCTGAATACGGTCCAGTAGTTATCACAAAGCTAATACAATGTCTAAGAATTCTTTTCATGCACTGCAACAATTTGATGGTAAAAAAGCACATCACAAACTGTTGGTTTTTACACAGACATGTGAGAAATGCTCGGAGAAAGGTAGAAATATACAAAGGTACAAAAGTGTGACAGAAAGCGGATCAATCAATATCTCCGTTGATGAAATTATATTCAGATAAGGCTAACAGGTTTGGTATGAAAAATACCGGAACCAATAAGAAACTGGACATGCTATATCATATTTGAATATTTTGACACGGTACTACTTATCAATTGAGTTTATAGCCTGTTCCTTACCCGCTGGTCACATGCTTTTCATTCTATTGAATTGCCCGTGTACATGTACACAGTGCATCCTACCCCGGTGATACTACAGTGACCTCAAAGCTGCTTGGCATTGACAATTGTCAGGGTCACCTCGAGTTATTGAGACTCTGACAGTTTCCATTTAACGCAAGTCATAAAATTTTTATTATGACCGCTGAATACGGTCCATTAAGTTATCACAAAGCTAATACAATGTCTAAGAATTCATTTCATGGACTGCAACAATTGAAGGCGAAAAAAAGCACATCTCAAACTGTTGGTTTTTACACAGACATGTAAGAAATGATCGGAGAAAGGTAGAAATATACAAAGGTTTAGAAATTAGCCGGTGTGATCACTTGAATTTAAATTTTACATGAAATTACAGATGTCAATTGGAACCATATACTTATCCTGAAACGATTTCAACGCTTGGCTTATTAATCGTTACTGTATTCATCAAACATGATGTTGGAACAACTTTTGGATACTTATAAATGTTCAACTTCAAAGCGAGGTAAGTGTCTCTGTCAAAAGTTAAAAGTTGTTACAATGCTTACATGTGATCGATACCGTGTGTGTGTGTGTGTGCATGTGTGTGCATGTGTGTGTGTGTGTGTGTGTGTGTGTGTGTATAAGTGTGTGTATTGATGTATATTTTGTTGTTGTCTACTTGACTTTATATTTTAAAATCCAAGCAAGGACAAATGTATTGCAGGAGATTTATATTGAACTCCATTGATCGACGAAAGCTTGATGTTACAGCGGTCAACAGAAACACATGAACATAAAATGGACTATTCAACATACTACCCTATTGAAATATACGTCACCCCAAAAAACGAAATTCTCCTACTTTCAATTACTTTTTTTAAAAGGTTTTTATTTTAAAATAATTTTTGGCTTTTTTTCCGGGGGGGGGGGGAGGTTATAACCATTTGTTAGCTGACAACATTATTTACAAGTTGATTTAAGTTGGAAAGGCCACATGCTAGTCTTACAGTGTTATTGTACACTTGATATGGAAACTATAAATGATTGTGCAAACGAGTAAAACGCTTTATTAGTTGGGTGTTCAGATTGGTAAATACACCGATTCCGAATATCTGCTGCTGTACATTATACTATATAGACAAAATATGTCATCGTTCTTTGATGGATGGGTGGATGGGTAGAAACAACTACTGGAGAATGTCAAGGTTGACTTAGAGATAATCGTATTTCTGGCAAATGTGTACGTGTAAGGATAAACATAGGAGAGTGTCAAAACTTAGGGTCCGGGGGAAAATAATCGAGAAACAACAACAACAGCAGCAGCAACAACAACAACAACAACAACAACATCGACATCAACATCAACATCAACAACATCACGAACAACAACAACAACAACATCGACATCAACAACATCACGAACAACAACAACAATAACAACAACAACATCATCATCATCATGAACAACAACAACAACAACAACAACAACAACAACAACAACAACAATTTATGCCTGCTGGCCATTTAGATGATTCGTCAAATGTTCAAATTCGGTGTAAGTTGTTTCAATAAAATAGTACAGACAACCAAACCAAAAAGAAACTGGTTAAACAGTTAATGTTAGCAGTCAACCACGGTGATCTGGTTGTTGCTTGCCTAACATGAGCTAGTAACCGAAGTGTGTCCATCATACGGTATATCAATATAAGATTATTAACGTTTCGTCACAATAAACATAGGATATGCCAGAATCTGGCCTTCAATCTACAAATTCGTGTCTTGAAATATCGTTTTGGTTGATTTACATGCAAGAAAATGACATTCATGGAAGATCTCCCTAAGACTATCTACTAGAACTTAAATGAGATATGTCAGAACCCTTTCATGCTCGAGTGCAAGTGTGGTGTACTCGGGACATTTGAACGAGTGCTTGCAGTGTTCTCTGTGGCAATACCCTCGTAAACGTGGAGCAGAAAACACAACCAGCACAAGTGCAAATACCACTTTACATTATCCACACCCACACTCACGCGGCATGGGGTTCTGTTATTGATACATATGTTTTATTTTCCAAAAACAACAAACTTTCAGTAAAATTTACACTATGCAATCACGCGCTTTCGTGTAGAATGAACGACAGCTTCATCATTTGCATGTTATTTGCATGCAGGTATGCAAATAATGCAGTGCAAATACCACCAGTATACTATGCAGGCGCATATGTAACTAAACTGGTACATATGTAACTATAATGTGGGTACTGTTTAACGAAATTAGTGAGACTTCAACATTGAAACAATGAGAAGTGACAATTACACGGGGCACTTATCTGGATAGGAGATTAAAGTTACAAAGGTCAATACAGGCAGGTGAACTCTACCATTCAATAGTCTATTGAAATAAAAATCACCTTAGCAGTCAACCTAGTAAAGAAGACGTTCTTTAGTCAATTAATTATTTCAGTTTAGAAAACAGAAAAACTATCTTTTTTTCGTCACACACGTTATTGACACCGATTTTAAATCATCACAATACTATTCTCGCAAACCAGAGCTGTTATTTCTTCTGAAACACTGCGACAGTCTGTCTTGGACGGTACCATAAAAGAAGGTGTGGTCTCAGACGATGATGCAAAATACACTTATACAAAGTTCTGCCAGATCAACATTGATACCAACACTTTTAAGATGACAAACTGGCGTTCATACCATACCATTGTTTGCATATTGTGCTGCTCCCAATTCTAATTTGACGGACTGATAGGGGCAAAATGTGATGGAAGTGTGGAATGGGATTGTACGACATATATCATTCTTATGGGCGTATATTAATTTTCTGGAACATTCTTCTCCTCTTTTCAACCAGTTAACAATTCTCGACGTGTTTAAGTTACACAAGTATTTAGCAGGTGTTTTTGTTTACGACTTAATACACAATAATTTACCACACTCTATAACCGATTATTGCACGCTGTTTAATTATGAATACAATACGTGACAGAAGGCTCAGGGCAATTTATGTATTTCGCCAGTGAAGACATCAGTTGGACAACAATCAATATAATATAATATACAGGTATACAGGACAGTTGTCGGTCGGGGGCAGTTGTCCGGGGGGCAATTGTCCGGGGGGCAGTTGTCCTTCGGGGGCAATTGTCCGGGGGGCAGTTGTCCTTCGGGGGCAATTGTATATATATATAGCTAGTTTACTTGTTTATTTAACTGATTGCTTGAAGGAATTGTAAATGGTAGAGTTTCAGTTATACATAGGTCATGAGAACAGAGGTCGAAACATTCAGATAGAGCATTTGAGATAAACCAAAGTCACACATAAATCAGTAATGGTCTTGCTCGAAAAACCTGTGTTTTCCAAAGTCAATTAAAATGTCTCAAATAAGCTATTTTTTTATAATGTCTATATTTCAAAAACATGTTGTGTCGTTCAGTAAAGGGTGCTGGTATTTCAAGTGGATGGATATATAGGTATATATGCAAATTACCCAACCTCCACAATGTTGTTGTGTTTGGTAAACTTATCATGAGTGGAGACTTTATATCAACAGTTGATTTAAATAAGTATAAAATGTTATCACCTATACTAATACAACGTTGCAATGACAGGCTCCAAAAAGACGTCAGACTCAATATATAGGCCTCTAGGCACTATCTGAGCGGCGTTTTCAAAGGCAAAAAATAAAGGTTGTTTCAATTTTAACGATGTTGCTTAGACTTCACTTTCCATACAACACCGGTCTTGATTGTATGGGTGGGTGGGTGGGTGGGTGGGTGGGTGGGTGGGTGGATAGATAAATTGATGGGCAAGTGGGGTGTTTGTTAATAATGTTTCGAATGGTTCTTGTAGTGAAGAAATCAGGTTTTGATTAGACTAAAACAGACTTTTTCCCACGATATGGGGCGCCTTGGACGTGAATAGAACTATTGTCAAAATCTATCTCTATTGACAAAATTGACAAACCTCTTTAAACACCCCCTGGCATTGTTATAACCCTGTCGAATAAAACGTTGCAGTCAATTGTTCATATGTTTGTATATGTCACACACTAGAGAAAGGGAACGGTCTAGGACAAGCTAAGGTACTGTAATCGACCAACCAAGCGTTCACTCATAAACATTGAGTGATAACAGCAAAATTCCAAACATAAAATGTTGGTTTTTTGGTACAAACATTTACTAGTTAAAGACATTTAAACCTGACAAATTTTGAACTAAATAGCGTTACTCATTTCTTGTGCGCATGGCCAATTGCAACCAACTCCCCGAAGTGAATATAGGGCAAGTATTCTATGGAAGTGTACATCATTTATCCATTTTGTTGTTAACAACGAAGTATTCGTAACTATAAACAAATCATGATTCCATCGAAAACAAATATGATATTTGAATGTCAATGATAGTTATGTTTTCACCAATGAAATTACCGAATTGAACAAGAATTTACATCGCAATGCTAGTTTTGACCAATTATACAGTCGGACTGTAAAACTAATTTGCATTTCGTCACTCCCTTACTGTATTTCAGTCCCAGTGTTCAGGCAACACCATCAGTAACACTCCATCGGCGTCAGTGGCTGTTTGATATTGTTGAAACCAGGTAAGCATGAAAATATGTTCAAATTTCATGTGCGCTTTTTTTCGACAAAATTTTCTCCGATGTAAAATGCAGTCAAATTTTACATTAGGAAGGCGACCACTTCTTATTTTTTGCTTGATTTTGACGAATAATTTTTTGTCATCATTGACGTCTCACATAATTATATGATCAGCTTTGAAATTGAAATTTGTAGCACGGGTTTTCAATATGTGTCTCGTAACTACTGTGCTAATACCAGAGCAATATCGACTTGTTTTTCGTATTAATTTATCCTTTTCCACTCATCTCTTACTTATGTTTTTACCGCAGCTGTAAATCCTGTTAGAGTTTTTCTCCCCCACCCCTCTGTACCTCGTGCCTTCTTAGTTTCCGTTTCATCGCTCTTCTTGTCGACACATTTTTCTTTGGTTATTCGTAAGGAATGGTGACCTCTTCAGCAACTGTTTATTTAAATAAAAGCACAACATTGAGCTTTTTGCGAACGAAATGCAAACGTTGTAACTAATTAATCGATAAAACTCGATTTTTATGATCTCTACAACTACAAATTAATCAAGTGACATTTACATGAATTTACACCAGTTAAGTGTAGAAAAAAAGAGTTACTACCAAAATAGAGAGACTATACAGTTTCAATTGAGCGGCATGACATTTGTGACGTGTCACACGATGTTTTGTTGTTAGGAATTGCAGAACAAATAGAGAATAGTTTAGCGCGCAAGCACATAAAATATACATTTTTATCCCACTTTCAACACAAATGAACCCCAAGTGTAACATTTTTGTGCGTGCTCACTATCAATGTGTCTGTATTTTGTCTTATGAAATTTGTAACAAAAGGAGGAAGAATGTGCGAGATGTAGAATCATCGTGCCGCCTTATTGAAAATGTATAGTGTCTCTGTTGTTTGGTAGTAATTATGAAATACAAGTTACTTTCGGTATAAAGTCGTACTACAACGTACAACTCCTTCAGACCTATTTTGGGTAACTTAAAACTAAAACGTAAGATACTGGTCTGTACCCAAGTAACATATCTATTTAAAAAAGTGTAATTTATTGCTTGTGGAATTGTAGAAAATGATTTCAGGCTTTGATTTTGGGATTTTTCTGTTTCAATTTCAGTTGAATTCAAAAAGACGAAAACAACATGAAAAAGTAAGCGTTTCCTTTCCATAGCTGTTTGTATGCAGGTTGAATCATATAATTGTTTGGTTAATTTGTAAGGCCTAAAGACAAAAATTGTTTGGGTCATGATCAGGTTACCCGACCCCATCTAGTTTTTCACTGCCGACCGTAAGCAGAAGTTGACGCCCTCTTCGGCAGATGAAACTGCTGTATATTTAACATATTTGCATATACTTAGTCTTGTCGTTTCCTTTCAGCTCCATCGTGATTGCATTGTTCTTTGTCAGTTTCCTTCTGAACCAGTACAAGGTAGAGGCAGGTAAGGTAACTATTTGTTTATGTAATGAACTTGTTATGCACATACAAATATAGATATTGTTTTATTTACGTAATTCGTTTGACATATATGTACTAATTTACATAGTCTAGCTATAGCTCTGTGCTATTTCCAAACTCTAAAATAATTTATATGTGCCCACTTACTATGTTTTACCCACAGACTGCATTGTGCCGACCGTACCGGCCAATGGACAAATTGATGGGACAACAGGAGCAACGGTTATAGCTGGTGTAGTAATAACACTCACATGTAATAATGGAAATGCCGTGACTGGTGATGTTGCATTAACATGCGAAGCACAAACCTCATGGGCACCACCTGACTTCGGCGTTTGCACTTCAGGTAAATAATTATCCTTAGTAGGGAATCTGGAATTTTCAGTAATTACAAGCAGGGAATTAGGAGGTGGGACACTTTTTACAAATCGGTACATGGGGGAAAGCCTTATTTTAGAAAATGGAAATTAGGTGATGCTCACATTTTACCTTGACTCATTTTCATCTAAATCTGTATTATTTTGTTATTTTGGACTGATCCCACCGCTGCCACCGGTTCCAAATCCTACTACTATCACATTCCACCACTATCACCATTGTAAAGTACCATAATTACGATTTCTTTGTGGTCAAATAACTTGATTTATGAAAAATAATTTGAATTTTTTTCAGTCAAATTGCCAGATGTGAGTGAGTCAAACCAACTAATTAGTTTTCTTCTTCGCCAATCATTTCGTTAAGTTTCTTCATTTTTATTTAGGATTCATAAAAATAAAGCTCCCCCTATCGATGGTTATATTTGGTGGTCGAAATAAATAAGAAAAAGAATTACATTGATTTTGGCGTGGTCGAAAAGCAAAGGATTAGAAAAAAAGGCATTTTAAAGAGTGTGCTGTCGATTGCAAAGAGCAGTCGATTGGTTGGATTATTTCGGTAATATCAAAATATATCAATGAAATGAGTTTACTGTCAGTTGTGGTGTGAGGAGGGGAGCAGGTCTCACAGTATTAAAGTGAAAACAACGTGGCAAGGTAGTTTGGATACTGTGGTGGGGTGTTGACCTTAGTCCTGAACTATTAGATTTGTGATCATCTAGTCCTTTGGGGTTCTAGACTTCAGCTCAGCCTATTAGATCCAAACGCTTGCATTAATTTAATACAAACACAAACTCACTGTGGTAATAGTGGAAAACAACAAATGCCTTTAAAAATTATCAATGTTGTGGATTCTTACTATAGAACAAATTCCCTGTCTAGATAGTAGGATTCCAACCCAGGACTTACTGATTACAAATCTTGAGCTCTAAAACTATGCCACATGCTATTGTTGATCATTTAAATATTTGAACAAGGGTAGGGTCATATCTTAGAAAGGAAATTGAGGGACAGTCATTTGTACCACAACAGACTGGGGAGGCTCACACATTATTATTCCCCCAGCCCTTCTCCTTTTATTTACGGAAGGCTTCCTAAAACTTCATTTAGCTTACTGAGAACCATTTCCTCCTATAGTCCCAATATACTAATGAATGTTTTTGTATGCATGTGTGTGTGTGTGTGTGTGTGTGTGTGTGTATGTATGTATGTATGTATTTATGTATGTATGTATGTATTTTGTGGGAGTGAACTTACTGTAGTCTTCCTATACTTTGCCAATATTTGATATGTACTTGTTTGCCCTTAACATTTCCTCCTCTGCCCCTCCCTGCCGTTTTAACCACCTTGCTGCAAAGTTTATTGTGTTGATGTCTGGTTTAAACATTGTTTTAAAAGTGATATGCTATTTTGATATGTAGTTCTATTTTTTTATTTACAAATCACAAACAGACTGTGATGCACTAACAGCACCAAGCGATGGGACTCTGTCGGACACAGAAGTCGTAACTGGTACGACAATTACAGTAGCGTGTAATGAAGGATTTACTCTGACTGGTGATGCATCATTAACTTGTACTGATGGTGCATGGAGTGCTGATGTAGGAACCTGTGGATCCTCAGGTAAATGTTTATCATATACATCATATCTACAACCTATCTGTCTGGTAAACCTTTGTAAGAGCTAGACTTGAAGTACACACCTATATAATGAGGCTATATTGCATATGTTTGTTACAGTTAGACTTCAAGTGTGCATCTATATTGTTTAAATTTGTTATAGGTAGACTTCAAACTTACATCGATAATTTATAATATTGTAAAAGGTAGGCTGTATGTTTGTACTTATATTATACATCTTTGCAAGACTTAGACTCTAGCTGCGATAGTTCCTGTAACTCAGGTATTATTTTGTTTTATGAAGACAACAAACAACACATTCACTGAAAATTGTGAAATACTAATAATAATGATATTAATTGGACATTGTACATGTTACTACCAAACCAGCATAATTACGGAGTTTCAGTGGCGTGTTTTGTGTGTTTTTAAAAATATAAATTACATGAAACAAAATTACAACAAACAACACATTCACTGAAAATTGTAAAATATACTAACAATAATGATATTAATTGGACATTGTACATGTTTTATCTTGACAGAAACTACAACAGAAGCAGAAAGCGACGAAGCCACAGGTACGACTATTACTTTTTGTAATGTAATGTGATGTGATGTGATGTGATGTGATGTGTTGTGATGAAATGTGATGTGATGTGATGTGATGAAATGTGATGTGATGTGAAGTGATGTGATGTGATGTGATGTGATGTGATGTGATCTGATGGGATGTAATTTGATGTGATGTGATGTGATGTGATGTGATGTGATGTGATGTGATGAAACGTGATATGAAACGATGTGATGTGATGTAATGTGATGTGATGTGATGTGATTAAATGTGATGTCATGTCATGTCATGTGATAAAATGTGATGAGATGTGATGTGATAAAGCGTGATGAAATGTGACATGATGTGATGTTATGTGATGTGATGTGATGTGATGTAATGTAATGTGATGAAATGTCATGTCATGTCATGTCATGACATGTGATGTGATGTGATGTGATGTGATAAAATGTGATGTGATATGATGTGATGTGATGTGATGTGATGTGATATGATGTGATGTGATATGATGAAATGAGATGTGATGGGATAGGATGGAATATGATCTGATGGGATATGATGGGATGATGTGTGGTGAGGTTTGGTGTTACGTCACGTGATGAAATATGACATGCCTGACGTGAAATGATGTGACAAGACGTGATATCACTTAAAATGTAATTAGATGTGGTATGGTATAATGTGTTGTGATATGATGTGGTGTTGTGTGGTGTGGTGTGGTGCGGTGTGATGTGATGTGTTATGGTGTGGTTTTTGGGGTTTTTTAAATATGAATTACATGAAACAAAATTACAACAAACAACACTTTCACTGAAAATTGTAAAATACTAACAATAATCATATTAATTGGACATTGTACATGTTTTATCTCTAACAGAAGCAGAAAGCGACGAAGCCACAGGTACGACTATTACTTTTTGTAATGTAATGTGATGTGATGTGACGTGATGTTATGTGTTGTGATGAAATGTGATGTGATGTGATGTGATGAAATGTGATATGAAACGATGTGATGTGATGCAATGTGATGTGATGTGATGTGATTAAATGTGATGTCATGTCATGTCATATCGTGATAACATGTGATGAGATGTGATGTGATAAAGAGTGATGAAATGTGACGTGATGTGAAGTGATGTGATGTGATGTGATGTGATGTGATGTGATGTGATCTGATGGGATGAAATTTGATGTGATGTGATGTGATGTGATGTGATGTGATGTGATGTGATGAAACGTGATATGAAACGATGTGATGTGATGTAATGTGATGTGATGTGATGTGATTAAATGTGATGTCATGTCATGTCATGTCGTGATAAAATGTGATGAGATGTGATGTGATAACGAGTGATGAAATGTGACGTGATGTGATGTGATGTGATGTGATGTGATGTGATGTGATGTAATGTGATGAAATGTCATGTCATGTCATGTGATGACATGTGATGTGATGTGATAAAATGTGATGTGATATGATGTGATGTGATGCTATGTGATGTTATGTGATGTGATGTGATGTGATGTGATATGATGTGATGTGATATGATGAAATGAGATGTGATGGGATAGGATGGAATATGATCTGATGGGATATGATGGGATGATGTGTGGTGCGGTTTGGTGTTACATCACGTGATGAAATATGACATGTCTGACGTCAAATGATGCGGCGAGACGCGATGTCACTTAAAATGTAATTAGATGTGGTATGGTATAATGTGTTGTGATATGATGTGGTGTTGTGTGGTGTGGTGTGGTGCGGTGTGATGTGATGTGTTATGGTGTGGTTTTTGGGGTTTTTTAAATATGAATTACATGAAACAAAATTACAACAAACAACACTTTCACTGAAAATTGTGAAATACTAACAATAATCATATTAATTGGACATTGTACATGTTTTATCTCTAACAGAAGCAGAAAGCGACGAAACCACAGATACGACTATTACTTTTTGTAATGTGATGTGATGTGATGTGATGTGAAACGATGTGATCTGCTGTGATGAAATGTGATGTGATGTGATGTGATGTGATGAAATGTGATGTGATGTGAAGTGATGTGATGTGATGTGATTGAATGTGATGTGATGTGATGTGATGTGATGTGGTGTGATGAAATGTGATGTGATGTGATGTGAAGGAATGAAATTTGATGTGATGTGATGTGATGTGATGTGATGTGATGTGATGAAAGGTGATATGAAATGATGTGATGTGATGTAAAGTGATGTGATGTGATGAAGAGTGATGTCATGTCATGTCATGTGATAAAATGTGATGAGATGTGATGTGTTAAAATGTGATGAAATGTGATGTGATGTGATGTGATGATATGTCATGTCCTGTCATGTCATGTGATGAAATGTGTTGTGATGTGATGTGATGTGATGTGATGTGATGTCATATGATGTCATGTGATAAAATGTGATGTGATATGATGTGGTGTGATGTTATGTGATGTTATGTGATGTGACGTGGTGTGATGTGATGTGATGTGATGTGATATGATGAAATGAGATGGGATGGGATGGGATGAAATATGATCTGATGGGATATGATGGGATGATGTGTGGTGAGGTTTGGTGTTACGTCACGTGATGAAATATGACATGCCTGACGTGAAATGATGTGACAAGACGTGATATCACTTAAAATGTAATTAGATGTGGTATGGTATAATGTGGTGTGATATGATGTGGTGTTGTGTGGTGTGGTGTGGTGCGATGTGATGTGATGTGTTATGGTGTGGTATGGTGCGGTGTGGTGTGGTGTGGTGTGGTGTGGTGTGGTGTGGTGTGGTGTGGTGTGGTGCGGTGTGATGTGATGTGTCATGGTGTGGTATGGTGCGGTGTGGTGTGGTGTGATGTGATGTGATACGCTGTGGTGTGATGTGATGTAATGTGATGTGACAGAATAGCTATATCTTATAATGTAACACATTCCATGTTTACCTTTCCTTTTTTCCTAGAATAAAGTTTGGAATAAAGTATTCCAGTAACATTATCAATAATTCTAGATCTAGTATGTATACGAAAAAGAGGATTGAAATCTGACATCGACGTACACTGAGAATCTTATAAATTAAAAAAGCGTCATAAATGGTTGATTTTGTTTCTTTTTCTAGAATGCGCTGAAGACAGTGGAAGTATCAATCCGGCATTGAATAAATTGATCATCATGAATGTGATCATTGCGATACTTGGGTTCATACATATCTAAAATATAAAGTTATGATGTGAGTATGTTATATAAAGTTATTTGAGTTTGGCATTGTAGAGTAGAGTAGAGTAGAGTATAGTGAGTCTGATATCTATATTTGAACAGAAAACTTAAATGATCACGCGTGTGTCTGTGTCTGTGTCTGTGTCTGTGTCTGTGTCTGTGTCTGTGTCTGTGTCTATGTGCATGTGTTTGTGTGTCTATTTGCGTGTATCTGTGCATGTGTTTCTATTATTATATCCATGCACATACCAGTGATACTAGTAGTTTGTTGCTTGTATTAAATTGAAAAGACAAGAAAAGAAAGGTGAAAGCTAGAATAGTGAAAAATTCGTGGATCGAGGATGATTAAATAGACAAATAACGACACGGGAAAAGGAAGAGTTTTCAGTATTATAATACTATGATGCACATGTAATACAGCGGGTTTCACAATACCGTTCAACATCTATATTTGATATAACCACAAAGATATGAAACTCTCAATATGAAACTGCACATCCTACACTTCAGGATATCAATTTATTGCTACATTTTGTCTAAATGAAACACATGTAAATAATTTAAATGTATGTACTGTAACAAGACGCAGATGCGCTGCTGCTAATGTTTTGAAGTCTGCATTTGCTGTCTGCATCATGGCACAGTTCATTTCATTTCATTTTAGACAAAATGTGGCAAGAAACTGTATTCTTCAACATTAGGGCATTAGGGCGCTTCTCTTGTGGCGACCATTCAACAAATTTCCGAATTTATTTGGACGAATAAATTTTATTATTATATAATCATTTCAATCTTGCTGTAGCATGCGTAGCTTCTAATTATCTTCTGCGTGGTTGTATCAAAGACAGAAGTTGTACGGTGTTTTGAAATTCACTGTACATATTTATTGGTAGCCGTACTGTGTGATTATTTTCATGTTTGTTTCTGGTGTGTCACTTTTATTCATGATGTTTCATTTTTCTTCCAGATTCCAGGCTAGCTGCCAAGAAAAATAAATTGAGTGTATTAATATTCAGATTTGCCATTTAATTTTTTGATAATGCACCGCAGTTCGTCTTTCTCTGCTAGCCAGTATACAGCATGAATAATAATTGATTTGTAGCACTCAATCTATATTTGTCAAACTAAAATTTATTCAATTGTAACAGGTATTGCAGGGGTAAGCTCTCCCCACCACTTTTCATCTACGTACACACGGACTGAAATTCATCGTCTTTAAATAACCAAACTTCCGTAGATACAGCTAAAAGCTAAAAATTGTCCCTTTTGAAAATTGTAATCAATATTTAGAAGTCAATATTTCATACAACCTCTCTTTGAAATTTCAACAATATTTTTGTTAAAATGTCGACGATTCTATAAGTGTAGGCTTTGTTTTTGTTTACTACAACTTATCTAAAACCATCTAATACACATATATTTACTATTGCAAATGTGTTTTAATATAATTGACTATGTTAACCAATCTTTGGTTGTCTGAATGATATCATAGGCAAGGTATTATCTCGACATGCATACATGACGATTGGTGTTTGCTATGACGTTACAATGGATGGTATAAACGCAATGGGTTATCATTATATCCAATGTAGTGATCGCCCTCTATGTTTTAGATGACAGCGTAACCGAGTTGAACACTAATTTGAATATTCATATATCTTTACTTGCACAACAACGTAATTCAAAAGAAATAAGATCCTCTCTGTAAGTAACTGATACTTATGGTAAAACACCCTGTCCACCATGATGTTTACATGCAATGTCGTGATCATGTCTGCACTGATTGTGCTATTGTTAAGACAACCTAACTTTGGAATAAAAACTCCATCATATGTCATGGAGAATATTTTATACTCTAGGAAGGTTAATTATTCATTCACCGTCAACGGTCAAAGGTCAAATACTCTGATCTGTGTTAAATTTCACTTTGTTTTCGTGTAAACTCAAAATGATAGATTTATACTCTCAGCTCAAAACCATCACAAAACAAATCTGAATATCCAAAATCTAACTAAATTATGCATAATTCAAAATATTTCGATTTAAAATCAACTTGACAGGAAGGGGTAGTCTTATTCTACCTCGAATAAGTCAAATGTTAAAAAATTCGTACCTCATTTCTTGAATTCTAAATTTGGAAATGAATCCATAGTCAATGCATTCAATTTTATATTCTTATATAATGTCTTGTCGTTAGTAAACTTGACCGAAGGAGAGCTGTTTATTCTATTTCGACTAGGTCAATAACAAGAAATCCATCTCTCTTGACGAAGTACAATACCCAAGACAAAATCAAATGTTTTAATAGTTTATTCAACTCTGCGTGTGGTTAAATCTACATGTTATGAACGAGTTTAAATAACAAAGAAAATAACGTTTTATGCATTGAACTACAATTTAAATTTGTAAGATCATAATTCAGAGTAAATTTAACCGAAAGAAATGGAATTATTCTATATCGACTAGGTTAAAGATTGTATTTTTGACGTCATAATACTGTAAACAAAATGAATGAAATTGTATCAATAAATCCTATGGAGTTATGTGGCATTGCCTGGAAATAATTTGTACTGGTCCTTTTTACACATTATTTGTTTGAATACATCGGGTGTGTATCTTAATAATAACACAGCGCTAACAATAACTTGAACAGTGATAAATCTCGTTAGTTTGCTACTTGACACACTTTGACACTAAAGTTGAATATTTCTTTAACTTTGGCATTAGTCTTTATGAATTATCCGTCAAAGTGTTGAAATTGTTCATTGACAATATATTCCATCATATTATATGTTTTGCTGTGTTATTAAGAAAGATACCGTCCTGGTGTTTTGTATTCTGCAAGGTGCTTGATTGAATGTGAGTGCATAAAGTTGAAAGTGTTATTACTCAACCGAATTTATCCAGATTTCGGAGGCCCAATAAAGCTTGTTATCGATTTTTTGAGAGGAGATCAAGTGTTCCCTCAACCAGAGCCACAATTTGTCAAAAGTTCAAATAAAAATATAAAAACCTGTTATTAGGATACCTGACATAAATTAGTCATGGTGATTCCAAAAATGATGTACTCAAAATTTAGGTCAAAGGTTACACATATTTCTCATACTTAAAACACGGCGTACTCAAGATTGAGGTCAAAGGTTACGAATATTTAAGATCATTCAACATGGCGCACTTAAGATTGAGGTTAAAGGTTACAAATATTTCTGAAGATACTTAAAAATGGCTTACTCAAGATGGAGGTAAAAGGAAAGGTCGCCAAACAGATCTTTGAATGATTATTGTCATAAATTGGTGACGAAACAAATTAATGCACATTATACTGTGTACTAACTGTTCAACTGCCCTGTTTGACACTGAACGCATAGAATATATCACAAACGTCGCCAGCAGGCAAAACCGGTCCGTCTCATTTGATTGTAAATCTTGCATGTATTATATACCAGCAGAACACCAGTCATGTCAAAAGAAAACTTGAAATGTCATTGATCAATAATTAATAAGCAGTATATTCATAATATCGTTATTCGACATCATTTATAGTAACTATGGTACTAGATTCAAATGTTGTGATATTATACACTGTATCACTGTGTTTTGAGGCATAGTTTTAGCGCCCTCAACTACTAGGATGCGTACAGGCATAAGTAAAGTATTCCCCGATCGATCAAGTCGATGTCCCCTTTCAGTTGTTCTTTGGTTGGACAACAAATAATAAAATAATTCAATTCAGTATGTACCATTTTAAATTATAACCGATGAGCGTTATGGGCTTTGTATGTATTCGTTATGTAAAATCAACCATTCTTCAATATTGTCATTGATTGTACAGACATTCCCAAAATTATGTACAGTCATCAACATGTAATATACTGTTTAAACTCTATCTTACGTTCATATCATAATCAGTATTTTACTTTCATTCACATCGAATCTCGCTCTTCTCTTCATTACTATCTCCACAACTAATTAGTCTGTTCTATGTAGATTGAGAATGGGTAGTCTGACCGCATGGGGGCGTGATACATTGTCCATACAGACTCAAAGTGATGAGTAAAAACAACATGATTTAAGGAACAGTGTTATAATCAAACAGAATGAACGATACAAACTACAAATCAAACTGTAATCACGATAGTCTAAAATAAAGTTATGAAAATTGGCAAAATCCGCCTAAGGAGATGTATTCTTTCCTCAACGGCAAGGCATTCTGAGAAATGAAGCAATATCTCCTTTACATTTGCATATACAATGCAGATTCTGTTAGATGAGCGGACAACCAAAACTCTAAGTACTTAAATTGAGACGAACATACAAATCGGGGTTTTACCAAAAGCGATGAGTGAATGAACTTATAAACTATGACTTGGATGAATACATTAAAAATAGTAATCGTTGATGTACATTCCCTGGTTCCACTCTCCTTTTTGTCTTAATTTTCTACTTTTATAACCGAGTAATACAAATATCTGTGCTTTCCTTGTATCATCATTATCACAGTCTCCTATCTGACCAAAATAAATTGTTACGCCACAAATTTAAATTCAAATCTTATGGCTTCTTGGTATCTGTTTTTATGTATACACTTTGTATTTCCTAAACCCCGCAATTACAATGTTTGATAACATGTAATAGATGGAATTAGTGAAAACTTGATAAATAGGTAGCTATATTTCGAGAAATGTATTTGAACTTGTTAAATAAACTAATATTGCCCTTGATAACAGTCCACATCTGTATACTGTCAGTGCCATTGTCTACTGTGCATCTAACGAACGGTAATAACACTGCATCTTCACAGCTACTTCTTGCAGTCCATGTGAGGTCATTATCACTCGGAGAGTTCGTATTATATACTATACATGATCAAACCTTTAGTCAAATACCACAATGAGTTGTGAACTCACCCATGATACAGTTCAATAACAAAGAGTCTACAGTACCGCAGAATTATCTTGCAAATTAGAAGGGGACACAGTATCAAAGCTAAATAGGTCTGCTTCATACAGACACGATCACACAGGCACACTGTTGGACCAGAACAAAAGAATACTCCTTTGATAACTGTAATGCGATGACTTAGGATGAATGCCCGGCCTTTAATTGTTATAAGAAACTGGACATGCTATATCATATTGGAATACTTTGACACGGTGCTACATATCAACTGAGCTTATAGCCTGTTCCTTACCCGCTGGTCATATGCTTTTCATTCTATTGAATTGCCCGTGTACATGTAAACAGTGCACCCTACCCCGGTGATACTACAGTGACTTCAAAGCTCCTGACATTGACAATTGTCAGGGTCACCTCGAGTCATTGAGACTCTGACAGTTTGCATTTAACGCAAGTCATAAAAGTTTTTATTATGACCGCTGAATACGGTCCAGTAGTTATCACAAAGCTAATACAATGTTTAAGAATTCTTTTCATGCACTGCAACAATTAATGTCGAAAAAAGCACATCTCAAACTGTTGGTTTTTACACAGACATGTGAGACGTCAGACTCAATATATCGGCCTCTAGGCACTATCTGAGCGGCGTTTTCAAAGGCAAAAAATAAAGGTTGTTTCAATTATAATGATGTTGCGTAGACTTCATTTTCTATACAACCCTGGTCTTGATTGTATGGGTGGGTGGGAGGATAGATAAATTGATGGGCAAGTAGAGTGTGTGTTAATAATGTTTCTAATGGTTCTTGTAGTGAAGAAATCAGGTTTTGATTAGACGAAAACAGACTTTTTCCCACGATATGAGGCGCCGTGGACGTGGATAGAACTTTTAACAAAATCTATCTCAATTGACAAAATTGACAAGCCTCTTTTAACATCCCCTGGGTTTATGATCAATAGGGAACTTGCAATCCAGACTGAGCATGCTCAGACGCAAAGGACTATGGGATTATATGTGGTTATCGTAATACCTAATCTGAAGCTACTGATAAAACATTGCAGTCAATTGTTCATATGTTAGTATATGTCACACACGGGGAAAGGGAACGGTCTAGGACAAGCTAAGGTACTGTAATCGACCAACCAAGCGTTCACTCATAAACATTGAGTGATAACAGCAAAATCCCAAACATAAAATATTTGGGGTTTTTTGTACAAACGTTTATTAGTTAAAGACACTTAAAGCTGAACAATTTACGGCGCAGACTTATTTTCACTTGTTCTCTGAAAAACAAAAACGCAAAAATAAATATTTGCTTTCTTGTACATCAACACAATGTACTGGTCTGGTAATTAGAAAAAACTAGTATTTTAGAACTGGCTGAAAACAGTAAAATCGCCACATTTCTAGTAGTCAAAATATCTAGGTTTACAGTATCTCGTTGTGTTGTCCTTCATATGGAATACAAAATTACCGGAGAATCAATCTAGTTTTTAAGGTAGTGAAATGTCTAATTTTGAACTGACGTTAACGATGGACAGTTGCTAGGAGAATATAATATTATCATACATGTCTTCAAAAAATGTTTGTTAGAGTTTGGGTGTTGGAGCTGATCCAAGTTGTAAATGTATTGTTCGTTGTGGTGCTAGCAACGGATGTAAACAAATAATGTTTCCATTAGGAATCGAAGTCTACTGCTTAAATGAAAATGGTAGATTTGACCAATGAAATGGTCGAACTGAGTACCGATTTGCATTCCAATGACGGTATTGAGCAATGAAATGGTCGTTTTGAACTACAGTTTTCATTGTGTTGATAGTTTTGACCAATTACTTGTCGGATTGAATGAATAATTTGCATTCCGCCACTCCCGCACTGTATTGTTAGTCCCAGTGTTCAGATAGCGCCATCCATAACACTCCATCGGTAGCTGTGGCTGTTTGCACTCATTCCAACCAGGTAGGCATGAACATATATTAAAATTTCATGTGCGCTTTTTTCGACAAACTCACCCTTGATATAAGACTCGTTCAAGAACGTGTAAGTTACGAACACGATTACAATATTTCTTGTTCACCTATTTTCGACCATTTACCGAGATACTTTTTTATCATTGAATTCAACAGATATGACCAGATTTAATACATAGATCATGTACACGGGGTATATCGATGTGTAGTTAGTGTTAATCATTGAGCTAGTACCACAGCTATCACTACTATTTATTTTTCGTATTCATAATTTCGCCCACCTCTCCTCATCCTCTCCCCTACTCGCATTACTTTTTCCATCATCAGTCCCCTCAAATTTCCCGTGATTTATTATCTTGATTGCGTAGCACTGACATTTTTGAACGTTGCATCTCTACAAAAACACATAAGCAGAAAAGGAATTAGATAACTGCGCTACTAGCCATGAAGTGATAATATTTTCTATTTAACAATCAATCTGTTTTTCAGATTTCGCCAATTGTAAACGTTTCCTATAACTGGTTTATGACCATTACACTTATAAAATAACAATTACAAAATATGTTTGACTCCAAATATAATTATTAATTTCTATGAGATAATATAAAATGCAACTAAGTAGGTATATAAACTGATTAAGACATTCACAATGTCTACAAATGTCTGTATTCTGAGCATAAGATCAATATAACTTAATGCACCTAAAATTGCAATATTTTGTGTTATTGAAACAAATAATGTCTTTTCAATTTGACGGCTGTCTGTTCAGAAATTGTAGAAAAATAATTTGAGGTTTTGATTGTGGATTTCTTATTTAAATTGCAGCTGAATTCAAGAAGAAAACATCATGCAAAGGTAGACGATTGCTTTCCATAATTGTTTAGGTGCCTTTTCTAACATGCATGTAGATATTGCCTTATAATGCAAGAATTGCCTATAAATTGACTTCAAAGGGGTTTATGATCAATAGGGAACTTGCAATCCAGACTGAGCATGCTCAGACGCAAAGGACTATGGGATTATATGTGGTTATCGTAATACCTAATCTGAAGCTACTGATAAAACTAACCTCCCACAATGGTCAGGGTAACTATGAATTGATTATTTGTGGTTACAAACAATGTATCAACATTGTTTACAATACTAATTGATTAGTATTTATTATCACATTTCCCATGATGTAAAATTCAACATGGCTGGTTTGCAAGTTCCCTATTTTTTAGGTGCATTTTCTTAGGTGTAGAAATTGCCTTATAATGCAAGAATTGTCTATAAATTGACTTCCAAGGGGTTTATGAACAATTGAGTGGTTGGTTGTTATTAAGTGTACTACTTAGTGTAACGTGAGGAGAATTCTCGACACGATTTGTCCCTGACACCCCTGGTTTTTTTCAGTACAACTCTAAGTGATGCAAGATGCCAAACAATAATTTATTATTCTGTAAGGCGTGTAATTATGAGTGTAATGTGTGTCTGTCAAGGCCTAATAAAAGAAATTGTGTGGTTCCGATTACGCTCCACTTTAGAATAGGTGGGGTAGGTAGATTTGTTACTTCATTTTTTTAAATATTTGTTTTTTCATATGTGAGTGTCTAGTTCAGGTTGTTATTTTTCCACATAGTTGTTTTCCCCAGGGTGTATGTGTTATATATTTCTTCCTATCAGATGTACAGCCATTACAGATTGGAAGAACAGTTTTATATTGTCTGTTTAAGTAGATGTCAGTTTACTCATCCACTATTGTGAGACCTCACAATTGTCGCGATTTTATTATTTATTATTTGGGGTAACCGGAACCAAACTATTTTTTTTCTAGGCCTAATTTGTGTCTCTATTATTGTATATACGTGTATATGTCTCGATGTCCCAGAAAGTGTTTATGGTGTTAATGTCTATGTGTCTTGATGTGTGTGATCTTTCTGAAATCTCTCAGGTCACTGTTGTTATATATCAGATATGTTTTGCTCTTTGTTGGCTAACGTCTGTTTTAATACTCTGCTTGTTAGTGCGGTTCTCCACTCTTTAACGTCCGAAGTTTTATTTAAGTGTAAGAAAGAAAGAAAGAAAGAAAGACAA
This sequence comes from Glandiceps talaboti, assembly GCF_964340395.1. NCBI lineage: Eukaryota > Metazoa > Hemichordata > Enteropneusta > Spengelidae > Glandiceps > Glandiceps talaboti. Next base: position 12,600,476 of record NC_135557.1, on the reverse strand, counting down.
TTTAATTCGATCAAACATGTTTAAGTTATTCTCACAAAATGTGAGGTAAGAAAAATTAGGGCCAATCCATTATTCCTTTGAAATGATAGGGTTTTATCCGTAATTTACTATCAATGAACCATTTCATTTTAAAATGTGAAAGTTGTGACAATCTAGTACTTTTTTCACAAGCCTGTGCCAATCTAAAATCTGCCTGGGACCTTTAAGAACCTGACGACAAACTGGGAAGCTGAATACAAGGCAACACATGGACACTGTAAGCTTGAAAATACTTCCACGGGGTAAAAACAGTATTATTACGAATTTACCGTCGGTCGAAATTGGAACCTCAAATTTATAAGTATATATACATTTGACAAATTAATACAATGCTAGTTTGATTTGCTTCACAAATTTATACGATATTATTTCCTCTAATGCAAATATATGAAACATATTACCATCTTTACATTCTGTTGCTAAATCAGTAACATGAAGTATAGGTCTAAAATAAGGGATTATAATCAAAAAATGAATCAAGGTACCTAGTAACTTCAAATGTGATGGTTTATGCGACCAAAGCGTTTTTATGCCAAAATGTATCAAGGAAATAAATATGGTGGGTATACTATAAAAGTTCTCTCCAATAGGGTTCGATGCCATCACCATGACAAACGCGTGTTCAGTATATACTCCTGTGACATGTAGCTGGGTCTTTGTGTAACCAAATGATATAAACAAAAGTATTGGTAGCTTTAGATGATGTTATACTGGATTTTCCAATTATAATTACATCTACATCAAAGAGACAAGACGAAACCAGAGGACAGAAAATTACAGGTATGGAGCGTGGTAAGGAAAGTGCAGTATCTATTCCATCTTCAATATCTGTAGAGACAATTGGAAGAAGTTATGCTGAAGAAGAAAGATCAGAGACAGAGACAGAGACAGAGCGAGAGAGAAATGCAGAACGTCAGAAGAGAAGTCACTGATTCAATTTTAGAGAGCGGTCAGAGTATTGAATCACCCACTAAAGACAGTACTAGTGACATGTCAGCTGATGCACCAGAATTCATACCAAGAACTGTAAGTTCTAAGATGGTAGAATCAGAAATTGAAGACAAACAGAGAGAGACACCAGAAATGGGTGTGACTACAACAGATGGAATGAGTGTAAGAAAAGAATCTCAAAGTGTGGAAATAAAGGAATCGGAAAACGTATCTGATGAGAGAACTCTACCCAGGAGATCTACTAGAATAAGACGACCACCTGACAGACTGACTTATTCACAGATATGTCAAAAATATGGTGAGAATGAAATTGTAAATACTTCCACGGGGTAAAAACAGTATTATTACGAATTTACCGTCGGTCGAAATTGAGAGAGAGAGAGAGAGAGAGAGAGAGAGAGAGAGAGAGAGAGAGAGAGAGAGAGAGAGAGAGAGAGAGAGAGAGAGAGAGAGAGAGAGAGAGAGAGTGGGGGGGAGAGAGCAAGATTGACATGTAATAACGGTGAGGCTGTGACAGGTGATGCTTCAACAATATGTTTCGGAAATGTTTGGGATCCTCTTCCATTGGGCAGCTGTACTTCAGGTAAAGAATTGTCATTCTTTTATCTATTTATTTGTTTTTGTTTGTTTGTTTGTTTGTTTGTTTGTTTGTTTATTTGTTTGTTTTGTATGTATGTATGTATGTATGTATGTATGTATGTATGTATGTATGTATGTATGTATGTATGTATGTTTGTTTGTTTGTTTGTTTGTTTGTTTGTTTGTTTGGAATTAATAATCTCATAGCCTCGCTGTCTGTTAATATAAATATTGACCATACCTCTAAATATTTTTAGGAGACCAAGGGTTTATTGGAGTGGGAGACAAAAATTAAAATTTAATTGATGTTCTATTACTTGACATCTTACATATTACTCAACATATGTGTAAGCTATTGTCGCAAAAAGTGAAGAAAGACATTAATGTATAAATAAATAAATATTGATTGTTCTTTCACCCTGAGTTAAGGGCGCACTATACAAGGATATTAGACCTGAATACACATTAAATGGCGTATGTATATGCGAATCGTCTCCTCTTATTTTCCAAGTAATACTAATGCTCTCTCCCCCCCACTCTCTCTCTCTCTCTCTCTCTCTCTCTCTCTCTCTCTCTCTCTCTCTCTCTCTCTCTCTCTCTCTCTCTCTCTCTCTCTCTCTCTCTCTCTCTCTCTTTGCACTTAAACAAGAACATAAAGTTGCCATATTGATGAGGATTGGATATTTATTTCCGATTTATAATTTATAAAACAATTTATCACGATGGCTTCCTACTTGAAAATGAATGCAAAATAAGATAGTCAAAGCGAGTGTTTGTAAAACAATACATTGCTAAATGCTAAAAGAATGAGTAAACAATTTGTTATTTTATGTACAATAACAAACATTTTACACATTTGTTAGTCCTTTCCGATGTATTGAGTTATAAGTAATGACTTGGCACAAGTTGTTTCATATTGATATTTCAAGTAGGAAGCCATGATAAAATTGTTTTACAAATTAAAAATCCAAAATAAATATCCAATCCTCATCCATATGGTCAATATAATATTGTAATAGGTAACATGCAAGTCCACATATAATATAATAATGTGTATGTGTATATGTGTGTATGTATGTGTATGTGTGTGTATGTGTGTGTGTATGTATGTATGTATGTGTATATGTATATATATATGTGTGTGTGTATATGTATGTGTATGTATGTATATATATATATGTTTGTTTGTTTGTTTTTTTCACTCGCTCTCTTTCTCTCTCAACTTCTTTGCCATGTGGTATCATATTGCTTTGAAATGTTTACATTACTGTTATATTTCCTTGACATGGTTATCAATGTTGAAAGGGTTGTTCATAAATCAAATTTAAATCTGGCTTGTTGGAATATTCAAGGTCTTAATGAGAATAAATTATCCGACTTAGGTTTCTTAAATCAAGTTTAAAAAATTTGATATTTTTGGTATTGTTGAATCTTGGTCTTCACCTAATCAGAGCTTTGCAATTGAAGATCATTATTGTTATAATTCAAGTAGATCTGCAGGTGTTGTTGGAAGGAGAAATTATGGAGGTATTAGTGTTTTTGTGAAAAATTCTCTCAGGGCAGGTGTAAAAATACTGCCGAGAAAACATGATTTTGCTGTTTGGTTAAAATTGGAAAAAAACTTTTTTCAATTTAAATCATGATCTATTTGTGTGTGTTTTATACTTTCCACCAGAGAATGCTAGTTATATGAAGAGAATGGAAAGAGTAGCTCCTGATGTTGACCCTTTTGAATTTTTAGAGAATGATCTTCACTCCTATCTTTCTGCTGGGAAAATTTTGATTCTTGGTGATTTTAACGCACGAATTGGCTTGTTAGAAGATTGTATAACTGACTGCCTCCCCATAAATGTTCAAAATGACTGTGATGATATTGTTAAGAGGAATAATAAGGATAATTTTATAAACAGTTTTGGTAGAAAATTTGTTTCTTTATGTACAGCGAGTAAACTAGTTATTTTGAATGATGAATGGTGATTTTTTAGGAACGCCAACTTGTCATCATTTTAATGGTTTTAGTACAGTTGACTATGGCCTTGTTAGTCATGATGCTTTATATTTTTGCACTTATTTTCATGTTGATTATCCACCTCATTTTTCTGATCATTGTATGATTTCTGTTGGGTTTAGGCTACCACATACTCAGATAGATGTAGTGAATACTTGTAGTCCTAATCTCAATGATTCACACCAATCTTTTGTGTGGTCAGATCCTAAACATTTTGTCAAGGGTTTAACAGATCCAGTAGTAAAATGTAATTTCAATAACTTGGTCAGTAAGAATTATGAAACTGATATGACTGGTATTAAGTCATTAGTTAGTGACTTTACTGATACTGTTCATTCTGCTTGTAAACATCTCAGAAAGAAATCATGGAATAACAAGCGGAAAACTAGTAAGCCTTAGTATAACAGTTCCTGCTATCGTTTGAAGAAAGAGATCATTAGGATTGGAAAATTACTGCACAAATCTCCATATGATCCAATTTTAAGGGGAATGTTCTTTCAATATAAGAAAATATACACAAAGCAATTGCGTTATAGTAAAAGGAAATTTAGAGAAAATACGCTGTCTGTTATTGCCGATGCTGAGAAAAATAATCCTAAAAAATTTTGGAACTTGGTTAACTTACTGAAAAATAAGAAAGATTCAAATGATAATAACATCACTTCTGATGTATGGTTGGAGCATTTTAAATCGCTTGCTCAATAAGGATTATGCTCTAAATATTTTGATGATAATTTTGAAGCGAATGTCAAGAGTAAGCTTAGTAATGGTTTTGATTTTTCCTTTAATGAGATACTTGATTCTTCTATTAGTGATACCGAAGTTTCTGCTGCAATAAAACACTTAAATCAGGTAAAGCTTGTGGGGATGATGGGATATTAAATGAAATGTTGAAATGTGGTTCAGCCATACTAATGCCTGCTTTACTTAAACTTTTTAATACAATTATGAAAAGTGAAATATTTCCATCTATTTGGAGTAAAGGTTACATTGTCCCTATTCATAAGTCCGGTTCAAAAGATGACCCGTCAAATTATAGAGGGATTACTATAAGTAGTTGTGTTGGTAAACTTTTTACTGTTATTTTAAATAATCGAATTCAGATTTTCATTCAGAAGAATAACTTGTTGAATTGTGAGCAGATAGGTTTTCAGAAAGGTTGTCGTACATCAGATCATGTATTTGTTTTAAAGACATTGATTAACTTCTACAAACAAAAAAGTGTTTGTTTGTTTTGTAGATCTTAAGAAAGCTTTTGATAGTGTTTGGCATTTAGGATTGTTCAAGGTTTCAGTAGTAAATTTTTGAATATCATCAAGTGTATTTATGATAATATTCAGTCTTGTATCAAACTCTCAACTGGTTATACCGATTTCTTTTCTTCGCGTATTGGTTCCAGACAAGGTTGTAATCTAAGTCCCACACTGTTCAACCTATTCATTAATGATTTGCCAATGTTACTTCACAGAAAATGTATTGATCTTCCCTTTTTGATAGATAAGAAATTACCGATCCTTATGTTCGCTGATGATATTGTACTGTAGTCAACTTCTAGTCATGATTTACAACATTCACTCAGATTACTTGAATCCTTTTGCAACAAATGGCAACTAACAGTGGGTATTAAAAAGACAAAAGTTATGGTGTTCAATGCTAATTTTAAACCACTTAAATATAGTTTCTTTATTTATAATGAAAGAGTGGATATTGTTGCATCATACACTTATTTAGGTATTTCATTAACCCCTTCAGGAAATTTCAAAAATACTAGAGTGGCTTTGAAGAATAAAGCTTTGAGAGCTCTGTTTGCTTACACTAACGTACTGAATACACATAATGGCGCTTCAGTTGATGTTCAATTGCATCTCTTTGACTCTTTGGTCAAACCAATATTATTATATGGAACTGAAGTTTGGGGTGCCTACATATTCCGTAGAGTTGATGTTGGCAAATTCAATGAATACTTTCTTAAGCCTGTGATGAATGATATTGAATCAACACACATAAAAGCATGCATATATATGCTTGGAGTTAACAAAACATCATGTATTCATGCATGTTTAGGTGAATTAGGTCGTTTTCCATTATTAATTACTGTTATAGAAAATGTTGTCAAATATTGGTTTCGGTTATTAAAAACAAGTTAAAGAGGCATCTTTACTTGATTATGCATACAAATTAGAAATGAGGTTGCATGAAAAACACCAGTCCACATATCTTGATTTTGTTCATTCAGTATTTTCATTTTGTAACTGTTCCCATTTTATACTTGGTGAGAATTATAAATTGTCTACTATATTAAAGAAAGTTAAAGATTCTTTGAAATCAAAATTTATTGACATGTGGAAGAAATCTGTAGCAAGTTACAACAAACTTCATGTTTATTCAAAAATTAAGTAAACTTTTCAACGTGAAAAATATTTATCTGTTGTTAGAAACACTTTTGATAGAATAGCTGTTACAGAATTAAGGATTTCAAACCATATATTGCCAATTGAAACTGGCCGTTACAAGAACATTGAAAGGAGACAGAGATTATGCACCTTGTGTAGCTCGAGTATTGGAGATGAATTTCACTGTGCATTACTGTGTAAAAATGAAAAAATTCAGAAGATAAGAGATGAATACTTGGACATTTTATTTAGTTTACAGTCGCAGTTACTTAAATTTGATAATCATTCTCTATTTAAGTAAATTTTTTCATTTGTAGATAATACTCTAGCAAATGTCCTAGCTAAATATCTCAGTGATATACTTAATATTTTCAAGACATTTTAAACATCAGTGTTTCATTTGGTATATTTTCTTGCCAATGTCACTTCTTGTGTACACGGCTTTATAAATAAATATAATAATACTACAATGGCCATAATTGTTCCATATTTTGATTTTGATCCGAGTTATATATATATATATTAAATTGAGAAAGAAAAGTGACACGTGTAGGATTCGAACCCACGTGCCCTGTGTACTAGCCACAGTGCCCTAGCCAGCTGAGATAACGCGTCAACTGGTAGATTACCAAGGGCCGTCCTGGTGTGTACCTTTCTATTCCTCAGTAATTTGTATAATTTGTTATTTTGAAGTTTATTTCTTTTTTCTTACTTTAATACATACTATGAATAGACTGTGCTGTACTGACAGTACCAAACGATGGCTCTCTGTCAACCGAAGCCGTTATAGATGGTACAGATGTTACACTGACATGTACTGACGGATTTTATGTAACTGGTATATCACAAACAACTTGTACTGTTGGTGCATGGAGTACTGAACTAGGAACCTGTGAAGCCGAAGGTAACTGATTATCATACTTGTATAGAAGACATATACCAATTTTGCAGACCTGTGTAAGAGTTACACCTACACACCTATATTTATATCTTTAGAATAGTATTGTAGATCTTTGTAATTGCTTGAGTACAGTAATTAAGGGCGAGATCAATAGTTCAATGTAGGATAAAAAAAATAGATTCTTATATTTAGGCCTCATGATCAGACCCCCCCCCCCACCCCTTCCTCCCCTACTAACTAAATTGGCCATTGGCCAAAATTGAAAATTGCTTCGAACCTTACAATCATTTTCAAATCATGATCCGTATGTAGTAGTATGGTTAGAAAGCCAGTAGTGAGTAAAACGAATAGTTCTTTTATTGACACTTTACTTTATTTTAGTGTTGCAACCATGCATTTACTCAAAAAGTCTTCCGTTTCTTAATTTGACATTTTAAAAGAAATGTCTATATATTTAGGGGTACAAAACATCCATTAACAGTATAATCGATTTTGTAGGATGGCTCAAAACTCCCATCCCTACCCTCAAAGTAAAAGAATATTTTTTTTAAATCCTACATTGAACTGTTCATCTCGCCCCGTACATATTACCTCGATGTCGCTAGTATCAGTGTACTGCGTTAGTGAGATACATTAATTAATATGTCTAACCTGAGTTAGTCTTTTTACTACAAAAAATGAAATATTAACACTTGATAAATCAAACACTGGACACCATATTATTAGAAATGTAACGTCTATAATCACTTCTATCTATATCTAACCTTCACCGTAATCCATTGTATAATGTACTGTATATTATTTTATGTTCATGGTCACATCTACTGCAGAACCAGATACCACCACAGATGCCTCAGTGGGTAAGAGTATTACTGTTTCAAACATGGAGTGGTGTAATATGATGTGACGTGACGTGACGTGACGTGACATGATGTGATGTGATGTGATGTAGTGTGATGTGATGTGGTGTGATGTGATGTGATGTGGTGTGGTGTGGTGTGGTGTGGTGTGGTGTGATGTGATGTGATGTGATGTGATACACCGTGGTGTGGTGTGGTGTGGTGTGGTGTGGTGTTTCCCTTTTCCTAGAATAAAGTTTGGCATAAAGTATTCCAGTAACATTATCAATATGTCTGGGTCTAGTGTGTATGCGAAAAAGAAGGAACGACCAACAAAAACAAACAAACAAACAAACAAACAAACAAGCAAACAAACAAACAAACAAACAAACAAACAAACAAAAACCAAACAAACAAACAAACAAACAAACAAACAAAACAAAACAGAGATACATTAATTAATATGTCTAACCTGTGTTAGTCTTTTTACTACAAAAACTGAAATATTAACACTTGATAAATCAAACACTGGACACCATATTATTAGAAATGTTACGTCTATAATCACTTCTATCTATATCTAACCTTCACTGTAATCCATTGTATAATGTACTGTATATTATTTTATGTTCATAGTCACATCTACTGCAGAACCAGATACCACCACAGATGCCTCAGAGGGTAAGAGTATTACTGTTTCAAACATGGAGTGGTGTAATATGATGTGACGTGACGTGACGTGACGTGACATGATGTGATGTGATGTGATGTAGTGTGATGTGATGTGGTGTGATGTGATGTGATGTGGTGTGGTGTGGTGTGGTGTGGTGTGGTGTGATGTGATGTGATGTGATGTGATACACCGTGGTGTGGTGTGGTGTGGTGTGGTGTGGTGTTTCCCTTTTCCTAGAATAAAGTTTGGCATAAAGTATTCCAGTAACATTATCAATATGTCTGGGTCTAGTGTGTATGCGAAAAAGAAGGAACGACCAACAAAAACAAACAAACAAACAAACAAACAAACAAGCAAACAAACAAACAAACAAACAAACAAACAAACAAAAACCAAACAAACAAACAAACAAACAAACAAACAAAACAAAACAGAGATACATTAATTAATATGTCTAACCTGTGTTAGTCTTTTTACTACAAAAACTGAAATATTAACACTTGATAAATCAAACACTGGACACCATATTATTAGAAATGTTACGTCTATAATCACTTCTATCTATATCTAACCTTCACTGTAATCCATTGTATAATGTACTGTATATTATTTTATGTTCATAGTCACATCTACTGCAGAACCAGATACCACCACAGATGCCTCAGAGGGTAAGAGTATTACTGTTTCAAACATGGAGTGGTGTAATATGACGTGACGTGGTGTTGTGTGATGTGATGTGGTGTAGTGTGATGTGATGTGATATGGTGTGATGTGATGTGATGTGATGTGATGGGGTGTGGTGTGATGTGATGTGATGTGATGTGATGTGGTGTGATGTGATATGATGTGATGTGGCGTGCTGTTGTGTGATGTAATGTGTTATGGTGTGGTGTGATGTGATGTGATGTGAAGTGATGTGATGTGACATGGTGTGATGTGATGTGATGTGGTGTGGTGAAGTGTGATGTGATGTGGTGTGATGCGATGTGATATGCTGCGGTGTGGTGTGCTGTTGTGTGATGTAATGTGTTATGGTGTGGTGTGATGTAATACACTGGTGTAGTGTGGTGTGGTTTGGTGTGATGTGGTGTGTGTGTGTGTGTGTGTGTGTGTGTGGGTGTGTGTGTGTGTGTGTGTGTGTGTGTGTGTGTGTGTGTGTGTGTGTGTGAACAACTTAAAGTCAAAAACTGCTGAACCGATTGCCATTATATTTGGTGGGTCTATTACCTTGGGTGTCTAGTTGGGAAATTGTTCAAATCAAAATTATCGCATCACAGGTGTGTGATTTGGGTCAAACAATGTGATTTTTGGTCAAAAAACTTAAACTCAGAAACTACTGGGCAGATTGGTGCGAAATTTGGTGGGAACATTCTTAAGGGAGTGTAAAGTAAGATTTGTTCTTGACATGATGATTCCATCAGTAATATGCAAATCAGGGCTAAAAATGTGTCTTTTTGGTTAAAAATCTATAATTCCAAAACTACGGAGCAGATTGGGCTGAAATTTAATGGAAATGCTTCTAGGGATGTATGGACGAAGATATATTAAGCATACAATGATTCCATGAGTGATATGCAAATTAGGTGTAAGAATGTTCATTTTTGGTCAAAAACTTATATCTCAAAACGTACTTGGTCAATGAGTCTGAAACTTGGCGAGATGTTTGTGAAAGTGTTATTCTGCAGCTTTTCTTCAAAACATTTTGACAAAATTGGCCCTAGCGACCATGACCACGCCCTTTAGCAACAACCAAATGGCAGTATATTTTGGTCAAATAACAACATCATCTGGTAGGCAAGTGAGTAAACAATCAAAAAATGTATGCAAATACCCTAGCAACCATGACCACGCCCATAGCAACAGCCAAACGATGGTGTATTTCACAAAGATAACAACAAGGTTTAATAGACAATTGAATAAACATTCAAAAAATATATGTAAATTGGTATAGCAACAAGACCACGCCCATAGCAACAGCCAAATAATCATGTATATTGCAAAGATAACAACAGGAATAGAAAGACAAATGAATAAACATTCAAAAAATGTATGCAAATACCCTAGTAACCATGACCACGCCCATAGCAACAGCCAAACGGTGGTGTATTTCACAAAGATAACAAGGTTTAATAGAAAATTGAATAAACATTCAAAAAAATGTATGTAAATTTGCCTAGCAACAATATCATGCCCATAGCAACAGCCAAATGATCACGTATATTGCAAAGACAATATCAGGAATTCATACACAAGTGAACAAAAACATACACAAATGTATGCAAATATATCTAACAACATGACCACGCCCATAGCAACAGCCAAATGATAGCATTTATCGTAAAGATAGCAACATGGTTGGATAGGCAACTGGATAGTTATTCAGCAAATGAACACCTATTGTTAGCATGGACTAGCATATGGATAAACATTTTTAAAAACTGTACAGTTGTGCTACAACGCCATTGGCGGTATTTCATTAAAAACTGTACAGTTGTGCTACAACACCATTAGTTGTATTTTTCCTAGAATTTGGAATTAAGTATTCCAGTAACATTATCAATATTTTTAGGTCTAGTGTGTATGCATAAAAGAAGGAACGACCAACCAACCAAACCCCCCCCCCAAAAAAGAACGAACAAACAGACAAACAAACAAACAAACAAACAAACAAAACAAGCAAAAACAAACAAACAAAACAAAACAAAAAAAAACTAGAAAATCTGACATCGACGGACGCTAAGAATCTTTATAAATTAAAAAGCATCCTAAACTGTTGATTTTTGTTTCATTTTCTAGAATGCACTGAAGACAGTGGAAGTATCAATCCAGCATTGAGTAAATTGATTATCATGAATGTGATCATTGCGATACTTGGGTTCATACATATCTAAAATATAAAGTTATGATGTGAGTATGTTATATGAAGTTATTTGAGTTTGGCATCGTAGAGTGGAGTAGTGTATAGTGAGTCTGATATCTATATTTGAACAGAAAACTTAAATTATCATGCGTGTGTCTGTGTGCATATGTTTGTGTATCTCTTTGCGTGTATCTGTGCATGTGTTTCTATTATATCTATGCATGTACCAGTGATACTAGTAGTTTGTTGCTTGTATTAAATTGAAAAGTTAAGAAAAGAAAGGTGAAAGAATAGTGAAACATTCGTGGATCAGGGATGATTGAATAGACAAATAACGACACGGGTTTACAGAGCATTTCGGTAATGTGTTCAACGACTTAACCACTTACCTGTCAACACATTCCTCATTAGTTGTTGTGTACACATATTAGAATACTATGATGTACATGTAATACAGCGGGTTTCACAATACCGTTCAACATCTCTATTTGATATAACCACAAAAATCTCAATATGAAACTGCACATCCTACACTTCAGGATATCAATTTATTGCTACATTTTGTCTAAATGAAACACATGTAAATAATTTAAATGTATGTACTGTAACAAGACACAGATGCGCTGCCGCTAATTCTTTGAAGTCTGCATTTGCTGTCTGCATTGTGGCACAGTTCATTTCATTTCATTTTAGACAAAATGTTGCGAGAACTGTATTCTTCAACATTAGGGCACTAGGGCGCTGCTCTTGTGGCGACCTTTCAACAAATTTCCGAATTTATTTGGACGAAGCTGTACGGTGTTTTTGAAATTCGCTGTACATACATTTGTATTTATTGGTAGCCGTACTGTTTGATTATTTTCCTGTCTGTTTCTGATGTGTCACTTTCATTCATGATGTTTCATTTTTCTTCCAGATTCCAGGCTAGCTGCAAAGAAAAAATATTGAGTGTATCAATATTCAGACTGGCCATTTAATTTTTTGATAAATTAAATGCACCGCATTTCGTCTTTCTCTGCTAGCCAGCGTACAACATGACATGATACTTGACGTGTAGCTCTCAATCTATAGTCTTCAAACTAAAATGTATTCAATTGTAACAGGTATTGCAGGGGTAAGCTCTCCCCACCACTTTTCATCTACGTACACACGGACTGAAATTCATCGTCTTTAAATAACCAAACTTCCGTAGATACACCTAAAAGCTAAAAATTGTCCGTATTTAAAAATTGTAATCAATATTTACAATTCAATAATTCGTACAACCTCTTTTTGAAATTTTAACAATATTTTTTGTTAAAATGTCGACGATTCTCTAAGTATAGGCTTTGTTTTTGTTTACTACAACTTATCTAAACCATCTAATACACATATATTTACTATTGCACATTTTTATATAATTTAATTTGAATATGCATATATCTTGCACAACAACATAATTCAAATGAAACAAGATCACCTCTTTAAGTAACTGATGCTTGTGGTAAAACACCTTGTCCACCATGATGTTTACATGCAATGTCGTTATCACATCTGCACTGATTGTGCTATTGTTAAGACAACCCAACTTTGGAATAAAAACTCCATCATATGTCATGGAGAATATTTTACACTTTAGGAAGGTTAATTATTCATTCACCGTCAACGGTCAAAGGTCAAATACTTCAAAATGATACATTTATACTCTAAGTTCAAAACCATCACATAAAAAACAAATCTGAATATCCAAAATCTAACTAAATTGTGCAACATTCAAAATATTTCGATTTAAAGTCAACTTGACAGAAAGGGGTTGTCTTATTCTACCTCGAATAAGTCAAATCCGTACCTCATTTCTTGAATTCTAAAATCGGAAATGAATCCATGGTCAATGCATTCAATTTTATATTCTTATATAATGTCTTGTCGTTAGTAAACTTGACCGAAAGAGAGCGGTTTATTCTATTTCGACTAGGTCAATAACAAGAAAACCATCTCTGTTGACGATTTTCAATAGCTAAGACAAAATCAATGTTTTAATAGTGTATTGAACTCTTGGTGTGATTAAATCTAAGACACAGCAATGTCGTCTTAATAAATAAGTTGACAGAGAGAAATAGACTTATCCTATCTCGATTAAGTCAACAGCAGGAAAAAAACATGTTGTGAACGAGTTTAAATTACAAAGAAAATAACGTTTTATGCATTGAACTACAAGTTAAATTTGTAAGATCAGAATTCAGAGTAAATTTAACCGAAAGAAATGGATTTATTCTATATCGACTAGGTTAAAGATTGTAATTTAGACGTCATAATACTGTAAACAAAATGAATGAAATTGTACCAATAAATCCTATGGAGTTATGTGGAAATAATTTGTCATGTTACTTGTTGTATACTTCTGGTTTGAGTCGTCAAAACGTGACTGTTTCTTGATAATAACACAGCAAAATAATAAACGTGTTGACGATAAGGTCTGACGAGTAACTATTTTTTTAAGTTTGTTGAATCGTATGACTGGAGAAGATGTCACTTAGTGGAGAACCATTTGATTTGGGGGGGGGGTGTTGGAGGATTTTGGGAAAATATTGTGGGCAGATGGAGATAAAAAAATAATTTGATCCCGTAATGGCTTGAGAAAAAAGTTGTTCCAACGGACAGAAGTAAAAAAAAATGTTGAGATGTCTGGAAATCAGCAAAAATTGGGATTCCGATTCTCTAGTTTTCTCATAATATTTTCAATATTTGTGAGCAAGCCCTGTTTTTTTTTCCTGTGACATGTAGGTATAGTATAGTTATGAACAAAATTGGTAACTGAGAAGAAAAAAATTTGCATTGCTTCTGAATATGGAAAACATAATTTGATGCAGGACTGACAATAGAACCAAAAAATTGCTGTCACAGTGATGGGGAAAACATTTGCTGCCATACCCACTTCCTCCACCACTTCCCCCCCCCCCCCAATTGAAATGGTTCACCCATTAACTCAAGCATATCCTAAATTTGAACATTTATTCTTTGTGTCAGACTATTCATTCCAACTACCGAATTTTTTGTTGACAATTTAAAATTTCCTTAACTCATACCATGTGTTTTGCTGTTTTATTATGGAAGAAACAATCATGGTGTATTGTATTCTGGTATTCTGTAAGATGTTGTGTTAGATTTGAAATGCTTTAGAAACCGGCTTACTCTCAACAGATCTTATCCAGATTTACGACGCTGAATTAAGTTCTTTTCATTTTCAGCCAAGTTCTTCCAATTTATGAGACTAAATCAAGTATTTCTACAGTCAAAGCAAAAATTGACAAAAGATCACTTAAAAAATTGTTACTATGAATAATTCATATGGTGGCTCAAAACATGGCTTACTCAAGCTTGAGGTCAGAAATCATGCGATTGTAATTACTTTTCACTTGATTTGCGTGGATTTGCATGCTCTCTTTTTATTTTTGCCAAAGTATCCAACATGCACCATGAATTATTGTTGTCATATAAAAAAACTAATTTGGATGTTTAGTATGCCTTTCCCATATCTTTGAAAATGAAATATCAATATATGGGTGTAAAAAACCTGTATGTCTAATGTAATAAAATACGGCCTGGCTGGGTTTTGAATCCGTGACATTAAGGGGCCAAGTCACTTGGCTACTTAATGTCACGGACTGTTATGATTTCCCGCAGTGTCATTATCTTTGAAACCCTACTTAACACTTACACTGGTGAAATTTACACAAAGTAGTGTTATCAAGACCACAATTATCACAATGTATGTAGTTCCCTTGATCGGTTGTTAAAAAAATATGGTCCATGACAACAATAGTTCATGGTGCAAATTGGATACTATGGCAAAAAAATTGAATTTTAAATTGCATCTCAGGATTTCTAAAGTAACGACTTTGATGATACTGTGAGTGGAGGTGTAAATCATATACGATACCGTATAGGAACTAGACTAGTGAGTGGAGGTGTAAATCATATACGATACTGTATAGGAACTAGACTAGTGAGTGGAGGTGTAAATGGTAACGATACCGTATAGGAACTAGACTAGTGAGTGGAGATGTAAATCATATACGATACTGTATAGGAACTAGACTAGTGAGTGGAGGTGTAAATCATATACGATACTGTATAGGAACTAGACTAGTGAGTGGAGGTGTAAATCATATACGATACCGTATAGGAACTAGACTAGTGAGTGGAGGTGTAAATGGTAACGATACCGTATAGGAACTAGACTAGTGAGTGGAGGTGTAAATCATATACGATACCGTATAGGAACTAGACTAGTGAGTGGAGGTGTAAATCATATACGATACTGTATAGGAACTAGACTAGTGAGTGGAGGTGTAAATCATATACGATACCGTATAGGAACTAGACTAGTGAGTGGAGGTGTAAATCATATATGATACCGTATAGGAACTAGACTAGTGAGTGGAGGTGTAAATCATATACGATACCGTATAGGAACTAGACTAGTGAGTGGAGGTGTAAATCATATATGATACCGTATAGGAACTAGACTAGTGAGTGGAGGTGTAAATCATATACGATACTGTATAGGAACTAGACTAGTGAGTGGAGGTGTAAATCATATACGATACCGTATAGGAACTAGACTAGTGAGTGGAGGTGTAAATGGTAACGATACCGTATAGGAACTAGACTAGTGAGTGGAGGTGTAAATCATATACGATACCGTATAGGAACTAGACTAGTGAGTGGAGGTGTAAATCATATACGATACTGTATAGGAACTAGACTAGTGAGTGGAGGTGTAAATCATATACGATACCGTATAGGAACTAGACTAGTGAGTGGAGGTGTAAATCATATATGATACCGTATAGGAACTAGACTAGTGAGTGGAGGTGTAAATCATATACGATACCGTATAGGAACTAGACTAGTGAGTGGAGGTGTAAATCATATATGATACCGTATAGGAACTAGACTAGTGAGTGGAGGTGTAAATCATATACGATACTGTATAGGAACTAGACTAGTGAGTGGAGGTGTAAATCATATACGATACCGTATAGGAACTAGACTAGTGAGTGGAGGTGTAAATGGTAACGATACCGTATAGGAACTAGACTAGTGAGTGGAGGTGTAAATCATATACGATACTGTATAGGAACTAGACTAGTGAGTGGAGGTGTAAATCATATACGATACTGTATAGGAACTAGACTAGTGAGTGGAGGTGTAAATGGTAACGATACCGTATAGGAACTAGACTAGTGAGTGGAGGTGTAAATCATATACGATACTGTATAGGAACTAGACTAGTGAGTGGAGGTGTAAATCATATACGATACTGTATAGGAACTAGACTAGTGAGTGGAGGTGTAAATGGTAACGATACCGTATAGGAACTAGACTAGTGAGTGGAGATGTAAATCATATACGATACTGTATAGGAAGTAGACTAGTGAGTGGAGGTGTAAATCATATACGATACCGTATAGGAACTAGACTAGTGAGTGGAGGTGTAAATCATATACGATACCGTATAGGAACTAGACTAGTGAGTGGAGGTGTAAATGGTAACGATACCGTATAGGAACTAGACTAGTGAGTGGAGGTGTAAATCATATACGATACTGTATAGGAACTAGACTAGTGAGTGGAGGTGTAAATCATATACGATACCGTATAGGAACTAGACTAGTGACTAGCTTCTGGGTCTTGTTTTCAGCATTTTTTCTGTGCTCCGAGAAACACACAGGTCATGTATCATGTACAAATTGTTTGTGAATGTCGTAGGATGGTAACTTGATACATAAATTAGTTGAAAATCAGTCTGTTTGTTTCATAGAATGAACATACCTCTCCAGATGAGACAAATTCCCCTACAAACAGCTGCTTAGACTGTGTGTCATTCAGGATTATTCAAATATGCGGCATTTGTACGTGAAAACCCCAGATATAGGGAATGTTTATATTTTGGTGATTACTTGCCAGTGAGTCCAAACATACAGTCAGTCATATGCAAAAATGGTCCCAGGTGCCACCAGTTACATGTTTAAGAGGGCCCGTTAGCCATACTACTGAGGTCCGCAAAACCCATAATTAAGCCATAAAAGTTTTATCATTAACCCCATCTAGTGCTCAGACACATCATTTGACAGAATCATTCAAATTTGCAGTAAAATATTTATTTGCAAAAAACGTTTAAAAAAATGGAGAAATTAACAAAGCCACATCAGCGAGTGAATGGATATCAATGAGTGCTTCACTTGACATAAGGAGTGGCGTGGAAAATAGGTGTATGGGTTTGATATGTGTGCTCTCCAATGAATTACATGGCAAGCTACCGCGTATACTGAGTATTTCGTATCATTTACTTTATAACTGGAAATTGAAAATGTAGTTTTACTTTCACTAAAATTCGTGTATGGCTACTTGTACGAAAATAACACAAAATAAATCTGATGGTTACATCATTGGAGGGGAAACCAATGTGCTTAAATTACACTACAGTTATTGAGTCATATCTCTCATTACACAAAAATATGTATGCATTGTAATATTGCGGTGTACAGTATTATCATATCAAAATCATATACATGGGAATATAAAAACCAAATGATTGTTTGGGTGGAAGTCTTATTTTGTTTTGTCTTAGGAGTTATAGATCAATAGTTCAATGTAGAATAAAAAACTAAATTCTTTTATTACATCCTACAAAATCAATTTTACTTTTAATGGATGTTTTGTACCCCTAAATACAAATATTTCTTGAAAAAATGTAAAATCGAGAAATGGAAGAATTTTTTGCTTCAGTAAAGTAGTGTCAACACAAGAACTATTCTTTACTCACTACATAATGGCTTTATATTCATAGCACTACATACTACATAATGGCTTTATATTCATAGCACTACATACTACATAATGGCTTTATATTCATAGCACTACATACTACTACATAATGGCTTTATATTCATAGCACTACATACTACTACATAATGGCTTTATATTCATAGCACTACATACTTCTACATAATGGCTTTGTATTCATAGCACTACATACTTCTACATACTGGCTTTATATTCATAGCACTACATACTACTACATACTGGCTGTGTATTCATAGCACTACATACTTCTACATACTGGCTGTGTATTCATAGCACTACATACTTCTACATAATGGCTTTATATTCATAGCACTACATACTACTACATAATGGCTTTATATTCATAGCACTACATACTTCTACATACTGGCTTTGTATTCATAGCACTACATACTACTATATACTGGCTTTATATTCATAGCACTACATACTTCTACATACTGGCTTTATATTCATAGCACTACATACTTCTACATAATGGCTTTATATTCATAGCACTACATACTTCTACATACTGGCTTTGTATTCATAGCACTACATACTACCATATACTGGCTTTATATTCATAGCACTACATACTACTACATAATGGTTTTGTATTCATAGCACTACATACTTCTACATACTGGCTTTATATTCATAGCACTACATACTTCTACATAATGGCTTTATATTCATAGCACTACATACTTAAACAATAATGTAGGCCCTCCCAGCCCATAATGGACGAAAGCAAACTTTGAACGACATAATGGGCGAGGCGACAGCCGAGCCCATTATGGAGTGCAAAGTTTGCTTGAGTCCATTATGGGCTGGGAGGACCTACATTATTGTTATTATTTTATAGTTTTGCCAATTCCAGTGAATTTGTAGACCGAGAAACGCAAAACAACGTATAATATACACAGCGCTGAACATCGTCTGCCATGTTCGGCCCGGAAGCTGAATACTAATCATAGCGACACACGTACGTACACGTATACACACATATACACTTCAATGAACTGCTTTGAACACAAATTTGTTTCATGAATGCGTTGTATTTTTAAACAGTGGAAATGACAATCATAAGTAACAACATATATTTCGAAAAGATACCTAGTCGTATGAAGAAACAGAACAAATAAGCTTGTATTGTTATGCTCGTTCCGGGGCCGCGATGCCCAATAACGGAGTACATTATCAGTAATAATGTACAGCGATGACGTCACAAAATTCACTGGAATTGGTAATGCTATAATATAATACTACATAATGGCTTCGTATTCATAGCACTACATACTACTACATACTGGCTTTATATTCATAGCACTACATACTGATTTGAAATTGATTGTGCGGTTTGAAGTAATTTTCAATTTTTACCAATTTGGTTCGATGGTGTGTGTGTGTGTGTTGGGGGGGGGGGGGGGGTCCTGAGGCCTAAGTATAAGAATTATTTATTCTACACTGAACTTTTGATCTCGCCCCATAGTTGACCAAAAATGATAATGTTGATCTTGACAATCTCAGAATCCACTACAGGTATGAAAGTCTGTTGTACCAGTAATTCCAGCTGATAAAACTACTTAATCTGTCTATTGTCAATCTACATATCCTCTGTACTCCATTTATATGCTATTTCAGAGGTAGCTTTCTTATCACTCATTCTCTGAAACCATTTCTTTTCAAATCCATTAGACCTATCCACTCCATCCCAGCGATATCCCGGCCAAATGTTGAATCTATTAGGTGGGGGTTGTGGTCCTTTGTATCGAGGTTTCTCTGTGGAGGAAAGAAGGATCAAACATTACATTTACACATACAACATCGATTAAATTTATTCTAGTATAATGTTAATATCTATAAGACTCAGTGTCTTGTTTCACTAAATGACCACTTAGCCCAGTAATTCTTCCCTTACAACATGACTAAATTGACAACTTAGCATGGTACTTTTCCTGCACACAATGACTAAATTCTCGGTACCTGAAATAGAATATTACTGCCTGGGCACTTGATAAAATTAACAAACATTCGATTTCTTGGTCGACACCATAAATTCTGCTCCAAGTGCTTCACATGCATTAGTATATGTACACGAGAGAATAAGTCAACCTTCTTGTTCTAATTTGACCCTCTAGCATGAGGCAAAATGCTATTACAGGTACCGAGAATAAGTCAACCTTCTTGTCCTATTTTGACCCTCTAGCATGTGGTAAAATGCTATTACAGGTACTGAGAATAAGTCAACCTTCTTGTTCTATTTTGACCCTCTAGCATGTGGTAAAATGCTATTACAGGTACCTAGAATAAGTCAACCTTCTTTTTCTAATTTGACCCTCTAGCATGAGGTAAAATACTATTACAGGTACTGAGAATAAGTCGCCCTGCTTGTTCTATTTTGACCCTCTAACATGAGGTAATATGCTAATACAGGTACTATGAAGAAGTAAACGTTCTTGTTCTATTTTGGCTCTCTAGTATGCGGTAAAACACTATTGCAGATACTGAGAATTGTCTTACATGTTACATATGTAAGTGCTAGCCAATTATTAATCATTCTAATATATCTGAGAAGGTACTAGAGATTACAATAACAGTTTATTACCTTTGATACCAGCCTTAATAGCCTGCTTGGCTTGTTTCTTTTTCAGAAAAGCTAACATGGGATCTTCATCTCTTTCTCTCTGTTTTAACATGTCATCCAAATCCTTATCGTCTTTGTAGCGTGCCAATGGTTTGGCCATTTCATGCATCTGGTCTGCAATATTATCTTTGACTTGTTTGGTTTGTGCTACCCTGTATGTAAAGAAATTATAATTGAATTATTAGTATTACAAGTAAATGAATGAATGTATGACATTTATTTCACTTCACCAGATAACAAAAATAAGCAACACTTTCAAAGAAACATATGATATACAAAATGAATACAAAAGAAATAGACAATTATTATCTGATGTGGATCATGGAAATAGTTCAATGCATATTTTTAGATAAATTATAATAAGTTATCAATTCATTTATGATTGACTTGTTTGGTTTGTACCAAGACAACACATGTAAATCATTACATGAAAGAAATTTGCTACCCTGCTGATGATTGAAGGAAGGCAAATTTGTAAAAACACTGTTTTATCAAATGTTGATGTTAAGGCAGAACAAACAAATTGTGTGTTTTCACTAACATGGACTTAGAGAAAAGGGTAGGTAGGGAGAGATTTTATTTCATTTTATTTTATCTTTTTAATTGTTTTTAAATATTGCTTCGACCCAAAATCAAACAAAATGTCGGTCACAATACCCCATTCTATGACACTGATAGTTTGATGAAATGTGTACATACAATGCACATCACTAGTAGAGAAATAAAACAAACATGAAAGAAGACAAAACATTTCTTATCTTCTTGTTTTAAATGTTTAAAAAATGCTTACGCTCGGTAGCTTAATTTAATTAGGGTCAGTTGGGTTACCGGAAACATAAAATTTCTTTTTTTTAGCCTACATGAGATAAATATTTTACCTTCATTTACTTTCACTTATCAGTATGAGTTGGCATCAGTCAAAACTTAGGTGGAAGTGACGTGTATACAAATGTAACTGGACAAATTCTGTTCAAGCTACAACTGGAATACTGTTTTGAAAATATTTTGTAAGGTACAATGTACAATAACTTGTACACCCTAAACATTTTTCCTTCATCTGTGGATAAACATACTTTTTTTTCCAGTTGTATTCACGATAAATCAAATCAAAATTGAATTTAGGGTCCATGCCCAAAAATCAGTGCCCTCGGCATTGATAATTATTTCACCTTGCTTCTGTATGATTTACGATTTCTACCTCATTCTGTACTACTTATGGATAATATCAACCACTCATTAATATATATAATGTCTAATTACTGACACTTTGACAATTTTTGAGTGAATATATTGCGGTTGTCTGATCGAAAAATGACACTCCAGTTACAACTAGTGCAGTTTTATCATGGCAAGAGAATCAAAACTAAGCTTTTGCTCAAGATATACAATGTAAACTTGTCGCTACACCACCTACGGACAATCGCGACCACTAACTAATACATACCATGTCTTTTTTTTATAAGTACAGTAACTGACCAATTTCCAGTAAATGTATCTTTGTTTACTTGGTCAAAAGAATGTCCCAGCTGCAGCTAAAGCACATTAAAGCAAACATTGCTCATTAAAGCAAACATTGCTCCAGAAAATAAAGGAAGTTTTATAAACTTTGCACTCTTGAAAGGTATTACATGGTTTCACATCACATAATTTTCGCTACATCAGTTATGACAGCATTCTAAGTTAGACTATGACATATAATTTTACTAAGAATTTTAATCACGCCTACCCTCGTCCCCACTCCATATATTTTTCTGCCTCTTCCATCTTTTTGGCTTCTTCTTCTCGTTGTTTCAATTTTTCCATTTTCAAATTCCTTTTGTGGCCTTCCCTGTCACGATAGACAGTCTCTGTAAGGAAAATATGTTGGTGAGTAACTCAAAGGTAAGACAGGTCCTAAAATAAGTAATTTTTTTTTCCTAATGAATGTTAATGTATAGGGGTACGGGTGGGTGGTGTAGCTACTACACATTTGCGTTCACTTTGCAAGGCCTCAGAAGATCTGTAGAAAGGGATTGTGTGTTTCTCTAAACTCCCTGTAAAGTAGACATTCATGTGTACTAGGCAAATAGGGAACTTGAAAACCCACCATTTTGAATGTTGCATTATGGGAAATGTGATAATAAATACTAAATCAATTAGTATTGTAAACAATGTTGTTAAATTGTTTATAACCACGAATGATCAATTCATATTTAGCTTGACCAGTGTGGGAGGTTTAGTTCATCGGTGGCTCCAGATAAGATATTACGATATCCACAGATAATCCCATAGTCCTTTGCACCTGAGCATGCTCAGTCTGGTTTGCAGGTTCCCTATTGGAGTAGTTGTACTTGACGGTAATTGAAGTAATCAATCACAAGTGCAGGTCAATGTGGTATGGATTGTGAACCTTGTGATTTACATTTAAATGTAGCTACACGTAGATCTGCAATATATTACATCCATTCTGCTAGACATGGTAAAAGATCTTCAGATTCAAAAATGAATGGAATTAAGACTAGACTACTAAATGGGCATTTTCGTAGAATTGGAAGTAATTATTAATTCATTCCCAAAATGTAGTAATTACAAATTACACAAATATTACATTTAATTATCAATGGCTAATGGGAAAGGGGGAACAGAAATACAAAAATAGGTGTCTTGCAACTAATCTCGTCAAGTAAGGCCGACTACGACACATTCTCAAAGAGTCAAAGTCAGTATCTAATAATCCACACACACACACACACACACACACACACACATACACATACTGTATACTGTAAAATACATCTTTGTAATGTACACTACGACATTAGTTTGAGTATGGAGATTCATTAACCCACCCCTAATACGAAGAATGAACTACACTTGTATATCTAACAGTAAAACTTAAAAGAAATGTTTACCTGCATTTCTACCAGACACTTCTTCTGTCATCCTTGTAAATGTTTCTTTTTCCCTTCTTCTCCTGTCTTCATTTTCTCTTCTAAGTGTAGCAGCATCAGAAAGACCTGCTTTGGTTCCTGACAATGTTTTGCTTGGTTTTCTTTCCTGCTGTTTTCCCTCGGAAGGTTTCCTTGGTGGGCTTTGGTCAGAGTCAGATTCATATTTTGATTTCGATGAGAATTTAAACTTTGAACTTTTCCTTGGTGGCGAAAGATCAGAATCATATTCATGTCTAGATTTCCTAGGAGGTGATAAATCCGAATTTGAATCGTGTCGTCTCCGTGGAGGAGATTGATCTGAATCAAGTGCCCTCTTGTGGCCAGATTTTTTAGTCCTTGGAGGTGAAAGATCAGAGTAAGACTTGTAATTTTGTTTCCTAACTGGTGACCAAGCAGGTTCAGTTTTTATTCGAGGTGGTGATAAGTCTGAATCTGAATCTGATGAATCATGTCTTGTCCTCTTTGTCTTTGTTTCTATTTTGACTCTTGGAGGAGACAGATCAGAATCCCAATCTGAATCATGCCTTGATTTCCTCTGAGGTGATACAACATGGTCCTGTATTCTGAGTGGTGATTGGTCGCTGTCAGAATCATGTCGTTTTCTTCTACCAAGCACATCTTCAGACATAGCATCGCCTGCTTTGGAAAAAATTGTAATGAAATAATTTATTCTCAATTAGAAAAACACATATGTAAGTTCTGATTTTTAAGTCACTTTCCAAGTATCCTTGAAGCATCTCTCTCTCTCTCTCTCTCTCTCTCTCTCTCTCTCTCTCTCTCTCTCTCTCTCTCTCTCTCTCTCTCTCTCTCTCTCTCTCTCTCTCTCTCTCTCTCTCTCTCTCTCTCTCTCTCTCTCTCTCTCTCTCTCTCTCTCTCTCTCTCTCTCTCTCTGTATGTATGTATGTATGTATGTATGTATGCAGGACTCGAAATTCGCGGTAGTCCCGCGTCCACAGACTACCAATGTTTGTCTCTGGGCTACCAAATTATGTGAGTGGTAGCCCAATTGGGCTACTAAGTTTTGAATGAAACTGTGACACCCTGACTCCGACACCTTCCCGGGCCGGGGGCCTCCGAGGTCGCAGTCCTGTGGGACGTGTTCTCGCCAAAATTCGCGTCAAAATCTGTGCGTCTTTTCCAAATTTGCATCCACACTACATGTATATCAAATGTACACGAAATACATGTACACTGTACACGACATTCTTCCGTTCATCGTATACACAGCTTGTACTTCCAAAATGTCACAACAAAACATTTATATGCAACAATATTCTGTATAGCGATTTAATGTTATCTTTCTGTACTTTCAATTTCCCATGGTAATCACTCTCTAGAAATCTGCTCTCCGGCCCGGGCCCTTCCAGTTCTTCTCGGAGTCGGAGTACAGTACACTCTCGGTACAGCACTGCTGCAGTAACTAAATTCCATAACATGAATGACAGCTTTAACTTTCAACTTGACAGAGACACAGTTGTAATGGTGTTTGATAAAATTTTATGCTGATGAGAACTGTTAACTTGGTATACACCTACAGATTCGTTTATTCTTGAACAATGCTTAAAACATTCCGTGTGTAAACCACGCTCACGCAACCCCTGAGAGCATGCAGTGGTGAATGGTAAATTCACGCCCTAATGCATTCGATCTAGTTGTAGTAGCAAAGCTCAAAAGAAAGTTGAAGTTTTAGTGAGAATGAAACGGTGACATGATGAATTGAATTTATCTGAGTGAAGTTTTCAGCATGGACCGTCTGCTGATGTGGTCTTAGACTCTGTTTGATTATCTCTTCGCCCATGAATGGAAGGGGCTTTGCCGTAATGGCCGTCATGTATTAATACAAATCCTGTCTAACCCGTCTGTTAATAAGTAACCAATCACGTGTATAGATAATGATAACAGCACATAGTTTCTAAACTACCCAAGACGTAGTCTCCACATCAGGAAATGGCCATGGGGCTTATGAAACTGTTTATACTTTTTCCATACGTTGAATCATATTCAAATTTTACAGGTCTCACTGCACCAATTAAGAGATTTAGATAATAGTTACAAGTACGAACTGCGACTACATGTTTTTTCTTCAATGCAATGATAACCGTACGTTGTAACAGTAAGCCTCATACGGTCCCTCTTTATGACACGTCCCCAGAGACACATATATGCAAAAAATTGCGTCCCCAATGTCTAATATGGCATGAAATACACACAAATAACGTGTTAACGTGACTCTTAAGTTATTCAATCAATCATCGAATTCAATACATCATATAGTTACATATATACACAGACACCATTAATTTAGGAATGCATGCATATGGGCTACCAGTCATTGCTCTCGGGCTACCAAATTTAAAAGATGGTAGCCCACCTGGGCTACCAAGAAAAAAACCGAATTTCGAGCCCTGGTATGTATGTATGTATGTATGTATGTATGTATGTATGTATGTATGTATGTACATGTATGTATGTATGTATGTATGTATGTATGTAATTGTGCTTGCAAACGGTGCATGAGTCAAGATTACTGACATCATCGTAAGTAATGCGGAACCATAACATTACAGTTGAACTTGTGATTTCGTGATTTTTGGTCCTCCGAACTGGGACTTTTGTAGCCACGGTGAGGTAAAATTACTGAATAGATCTATTGCTAATATTTAACAACAGGGTGCGTTAATTCTTTTAGTTACCAGCATTTCTGGTATTAAGCCCAAGTTTCACGACTGGCTCTTTGCATGACGGAGAAGGAAGGGATAACTTACTACGTATGCAAGCAGGACTTGTATGTATGTTATTGTATGTCTGTACATGTACATGTAGGTATCATTAACAAATGATGTGTGCAAGCTACATGTAGTGTGTGTGTGTGTGTGTTTGAATTCTTACCATCTTTTCCAATTAGTTTCCACCTCCCTTCTGATCTGTATTGTTCTAGTTGTATAACTTCATCAGGTCTTTCATCCACTATACCTGCAACTTGTGGAGCTTCATCCATAAATGGGGCTTCTTCAATGTCTTCCACTTTAGGTGCAATGTTATGTATAGCAATGTCATCGTCTACGATCTTAACACTGCACAGAAAGAATAACAAGAAAAGTAATACACATCTGTTGGTAATTTTTAAAATTAATATATAAAAATTTAAACAATTGAATTAGTCTATATTCTGAGCATGGTGGGTTATACTTCCATGTTCTGAGCAACACCCCTAGGTCCTCCTCTCTCCCCAGCTGCAATAATCGTAGCGTTTGTTGTGATTTTGAGGATTTTTTCTTACGTTTCTGTTCTTAACTTTGTAACCACCTTCCATTTAAACATCGGAACGAAAAAAAGTACAAAATGAGAGAAGAAAAACCCCTCAAAATCACAACAAAGCCTACAATTATCGCAGCTACCCCATCCACACACACACACACACACACACACACACACACACACACTTAGCTTTCGAAGGTATCAGGAGAAAGCGGCCCCATGGTAAAGCGGTCCCGCAAAACAAAGGAGAAACCGGCCCCACAGAAAGGAAGGGTGTTTCACACGTCCAAATCGACACTTGGCATTCTCAATGCCGATGGTTTAACCCATATCTTGCTAATCGTTTTTCACTCAGTGACTCGAACCATGTTCAACCAAATGCCAAACTGATTTCCTGTCTGTAACAGTGCAACCGTATAATGCACTAAGGTGAAATATGAAATTCAATGCAGTAACATATACGTTTGCACAACGCCTACACAGTAAATCATAACCCCCATACACGAAAGTAGGGGCTATGAGTAATTAAAACGTAGTGTTTACGTTGGATGCTTCCGACGATGGTCCATTGCATTGGTTGGCCTTTTAAGTTTCCGAATTAAACTTGGACGTAATCGTAATTTCACACTTACTTTGAAATGAAAATAAAACATACCTTGCTCTTTTATCAATACCTCTATCTTTCTTTCTCTTCTTTTTCCTCTTTGCCTCATCGTCTGTTTTTGACATGTACCGTTTCAAATATTCCTCCTTACTGACCGCGGCCATTTTGTAAAGTACCCACAATGCACATTTAACCCTTGACCCCTGACCTCATCTTAGGTCATCATTCAGATGAAGAAGACGAGCGATCGAGCAGCTGGTGGGAATGCTACCAAAGTGAAAAGCTGTTGGTATAGTAAGAACTTCACTATTTATAACTAAGGTAAATATCGGAGCTATTCCTTTCATCAAAATAAATGTGTGATGTGGTAAAACAAAGTGGGATCACAACGCAAAAAGGAAAATTACATGCATGTTTCATAATATTGCACAACACCACAAAATATTTGGCAGTTTCATGTTGATATCCTGCTTGCAGACGGTGCACGGCTCTAGATTACTGACGTGACCCTCAATACTGGAGAAAGGAGGGACAATTGTCAGAATCAAGTCCCGAATGACTCCGTTTACAAGCAGGACTAATAAAGAATCTAACAAGAGGTATTTATGAACCGATTTGTGTCAAAATACGATATAATATAAATCCTCGAAAATCTAGGAAGTTCCAATCGTAGAACAATTAGTGTAGTAGATTTCATGATCTTTGAAGGAGGTGTTGAATCTTCGACTGCATGAAAAACAAGAAATTTTTACAAACTTACAAGTTTGTAATTAAATACTACCAACAGAGCTGCAAAGGAACGTTAGCCAACTCAAAACAAATGTATCAACCCAAGATATAACATCACTGCGCATGCCTATGAACAGAACAACAAAAAACTAATCAATTAATAGAATAAAAAGGATTCCACACTTAATATTCAGGCTAACTGCAGTAATTGTAGTCTAGTTTTTGTATGGTATTGTTACCTATTTACTTTTTTTTGTACACCTCCACTCACAGCTAGAAACCACATTGGTATCCAGACTACAATAACTGTAGTGGTTTCGTTCCATTGCTCTCCATCCTCCACAAGTTTTTCTTTGCAAACCCCACAAGAAAATAAAAAGTAAACCTGGAAAATGTTGACTCACAAAATAAAATATAAAAAAAGAATGAAAAAGTATTGTACATAAAAACAAAGCTACAATTATTACAGCTATATCCAGGCTATATCTATCACTGTTACTTGTGAACTAAATATTTCATTCCAGGATGGTGAATATACTAGTATATTCTAGTCGAGGATGATCATAATACAAAATAATGACGTTATTATAGGTATTTACGAGATGATACCGTTACGAGTCACTGTTTGAGATAAGAGAGGGTTATCTGAAACAGTGACCAGTAACGGTATTTTTTGAATATCGCAAATACCTTTGATAACATCATTATCTTGTATTATGATCATCCTAGACTAGAATAACATCATCCTGGAATGGAATATAGGTTCACAAGTGACTGTGCTATCTATACTTGCTGTCAACAACTCTCCTCCCCTCCAACCCCCCAAACTTAACTCTCATCTACCCTCCACCCCAATTTTCCCTCCAAAATTTCAAATAGGACATAACTTCAAATCAATTACACATAACAAATATATCCAGGCTACCCACACTCGCTGTCACCCCCCCCCCAACATCTGCCTCTTACAGGTAGGAATGTATTGCAATCTTGATCATACACTTACTATGTACCCATAAGTTTACAGATAAAGTGTTTATTCTTGTTTACTCTACTTAACTTGATTTATTTTTAGATGGCTGGTCATATACCAATAAATGATGTACAACCATTGGATCAACAATACATCGCTATAGATGGACTTAAAGGAGGAAGACTGGAAAGGGTAGAGGCACTGGTAAGTGAGTTGAAAGGGTAGAGGCACTGGTAAGTGAGTTGAAAAGGTAGACGCAATGGTAAGTGAGTTGAAAGGGTAGAGGCAATGGTAAGTGAGTTGAAAGGGTAGAGGCACTGGTGAGTCAGTTGAAAGGGTAGAGGCAATGGTAAGTTAGTTGAAAGGGTAGAGGCACTGGTAAGTTAGTTGAAAGGGTAGAGGCACTGGTAAGTCAGTTGAAAGGGTAGAGGCAATGGTAAGCCAGTTGAAAGGGTAGAGGCACTTGTAAGTCAGTTAAAAGGGTAGATGCACTGGTAAGTCAGTTAAAAGGGTAGAGGCACTGGTAAGTCAGTTGAAAGGGTAGAGGCACTTGTAAGTCAGTTGAAAGGGTAGAGGCACTGGTAAGTCAGTTGAAAGGGTAGAGGCACTGGTAAGTCAGTTGAAAGGGTAGAGGCACTTGTAAGTCAGTTGAAAGGGTAGAGACACTGGTAAGTTAGTTGAAAGGGTAGAGGCACTGGTAAGTTAGTTGAAAGGGTAGAGGCACTGGTATTAAAGTTAGTTGAAAGGATAGAGGCACTGGTATTAAAGTTAGTTGAAAGGATAGAGGCACTGGTAAGTTAGTTGAAAGGGTAGAGGCACTGGTAAGTTAGTTGAAAGGATAGAGGCACTGGTAAGTCAGTTGAAAGGGTAGAGGCACTGGTAAGTCAGTTGAAAGGGTAGAGGCACTGGTAAGTTAGTTGAAAGGGTAGAGGCACTGGTAAGTTAGTTGAAAGGGTAGAGGCACTGGTATTAAAGTTAGTTGAAAGGATAGAGGCACTGGTAAGTTAGTTGAAAGGGTCTGAGGGAAAAACTTGCAGGATATTCTAACAATGGCAGAATATATAACTGGAATTTTCCTTTATATCATCAACATTGTTACTTTACAGCATCCAAAATGGACAGAGAAGATTGACTTTATCAATTACCGTCCACCACCAGATGACATGAATGATACTGCATCAGTGGAGGAATGGATAGACATACTAACACACATACATGAGGATCTTCATTGGCTGTTGCAGCAATCTCATCAAAAGTTCTGGTGCCAGGTAAAAACAAGATTACAGATATACGCCATATCATAGGGGGCTCTTAGTTCCTCAGCTAGTTCAAAACTTGTCCAAGAACTTTAGCCATCCAGAAAGAAATGCTGTGGTGAGGCAGAAACATACAGCATTCAGATTCCAAGCTGGACACTTTTACCATTGAACTGTCATAACTCCACATAGCCAAGTACAAGCACCTGTCAATATGCAATAGATTATTAACACTGCACCCCATTGGACGGCTATTTGCATTGTATTACACACACGTAGAAGTCAATCAGTCAGTCAAGTCTTGGCTGCTGTAGGTTGGCCTATAGAGATCTATAAGTTGGCCAATATACTTCTATAGGTTGGCCTATAGGTTGGCCTAGAGAGATCTACAAGTTGGTCTATAGACTTCTATCGTTTGGTCTATAGAAATATATAGTCTGGTGTAAATACTTCTATAGGTTGGCCTATAGACTTCTAAAGGTTGGCGTATAGAGATATAGTTTGGTGTATAGACTTCTATAGGTTGGCTTATAGAGATATATAGTTTGGTCTATAGACTTCTATAGGTTGGCCTATAGAGATCTATAAGTTGGCCTATAGAGATCTATAAGTTGGCCTATAGAGATCTATAAGTTGGCCAATATACTTCTATAGGTTGGCCTATAGACTTCTATAGGTTGGCATATATACTTCTATAGGTTGGCCTATAGTGATATAGTTTGGTCTGTCGACTTCTATAGGTTGGCTTATAGAGATATATAGTTTGGTCTATAGACTTCTATAGGTTGGCTTATAGAGATATATAGTTTGGTCTATAGACTTCTGTAGGTTGGCTTATAGAGATATATAGTTTGGTCTATAGACTTCTATAGGTTGGCCTATAGGTTGGCCTATAGAAATATATAGTTTGGTCTATAGAATTCTGTAGGTTGGCTTATAGAGATATATAGTTTGGTCTATAGACTTCTATAGGTTGGCCTATAGAGATATATAGTTTGGTCTATAGACTTCTATAGGTTGGCCTATAGGTTGGCCTATAGAGATATATAGTTTGGTCTAAATACTTCTATAGGTTGGCCTATAGAGATATATAGTTTGGTCTAAATACTTCTATAGGTTGGCCAATAGAGATATATAGTTTGGTCTAAATACTTCTATAGGTTGGCCTATAGAGATATATAGTTTGGTCTATAGACTTCTATAGGTTGGCTTATAGAGATCTATATGTACAAGTATAGGTTTGCCTGTAGACTTCTAAGTTCTATAGGTTGGCTATTTCCGTAAGGGTAGAAATGACAGTCTAATCATGAACATTAATTCTCTTGGCTAAACATTCCTCCAAAATATCCTATTTTCTTTTCTTTTTATCTGATATATTTTGTTTTGTAATTACATAACTAAATTTATCATATTTGTCATCAATTAGGTCTTGTTTGATGAGAGTTTACATCAATGTTTGGATTCCTATCTACGTTATGCGCCAAGATCTTTTGATCATAGAATTAGATTATTTGGAAATGCGCTGGAGAAATCCAAATCTGTTCACAGATTAGTTTTTATGACTTTCCTTAGGATGGCCACTCATAAAGAATCACAGGTAAGTAGACATATGGACTGTTCTCCTATACATGTATCATCAATATCAGAACATACTTACATGTAGTCTATGAGCTACACTGTTTTTTGCTGCACCCCCAACCATACATTGGTCAACCCCCTTTTAGGCCAGAGCGACACAACGCATCTTACAGTCCAGTTAAAGCATACAATGCGAGTATTTCATTACTAATAACCTTTACGACCCAGATATGGGCTATGTGGACCGAGGTTGTACTTCTGAAGGGCCCGACTTTAGGAGGGCCTGTAAGCAGTACTACTGAGGTCTGTATCCGGGCTGTGAAGGTTTTTATAAAATACCCCATGTATTGGCAAGGAAACATCATTTGAATCACATAATCACATAAATTGGCACTGAAATATTGTATTCGCGGAAACGTCAAAATAGCGAAGAAATTAACAAAGCCAAATCACTGACCGAACGGATATCGATGAGCACACCACTTGCCATATTTCGGCAAAGTGTGCTGGGCTGTGATGCGGAAAATTATTGTCCGGGTTTGATGCACGTACTTGCCATTCAATTGCATTGGAATCGATACTTGCTGTATGATAATGCCTCTTTTACTAGTTTAGCAGAACAAATAACAGTGATATTTATGAATCCAAATGAAATACATAATTATATATTGTGCACCATCCTAGTACAGAAGGAAACTGGAGTACCCCAGGAAAACCTGCATTGGTCAATAGGGTCAAACCATTATTCAGTCATGGAGGGGTCTATACTTGAACATAGCATCATCCTTCTTACAGGTCTGGTCAATTTTTAGTCAAACTTTGCCAGCATGTGATGAATTCAAACACAGATTACAGTGGTGTTAAAGAGGCATACAAGCTACCCACTTGACCACCAATAATGCTTGAGCACCGACAACCTTAACACTACCTGAATGTTAATGACCTACCTAAACTTGATACCTTGCTTATGCCAATTACGCTATATTAAAGTTTACACAGCTTTATTTTTCATTTTCTTTGATTCTGAATATATAATGAACACTTTGTTAGACTAAAGAAAACTTGGCCCAGTGTATACTTCCACATTTGGCACTGAGTAAATGTAGTAATTTCCTGGACCAAGACATGACTTGATAGCAAGTTTCCACTATATATGTACTGTACACAGTGTGTCCTCTAAGTCTAAGCCAATTTGATGCACCACTGACGCATACAATTTCTAGTGACGCACCAAAATTTGGTGTTCTCCTATCTCTTACTATGTGGTGACCAGTGTACCCTCTAAACCAATTTGATGCACCATTGAGGCATACAGTTTCTAGTGACACACCAAAATTTGGTGTTCCCCTATCTCTTACTATGTGGTGACTCACAAGAAATGCCAGGCTTTATCATACTGACCCACAACAATTTGGCTATCATCAGAGGGAACACTGCATGTACAGTTGACTCTGAGCAATTATTGTGATTGACCTCAAGACAATAGTTAGCAAGCTTGCACTATACATGTATGCATTGGTCAAAGTTTTTTTAGTATTGAATTTAAAAATAATACTATATATAAAAATATGTAACTATGTGATTTTGCTTCCAGGATCATTTCATCAGTCCTAGTGCGTTTGGAGATATAATTTATGAAAATTTCATATTTGATATTCCCAAACTGATGGATCTATGTGTGCTATTTGGTGGCAACAGTGCTCTGCTTACCAAGATGTTAACAAATATATTTACACAACAACCCAAATACGAAGACGACTTAAATGATATCATGCCAACACTACTCCAGGTATGAACACTGAGATTGAGAAGGGTGATTGTGAAGTATGGGTGTTAGTTTCATTGTATTTCAATGTTGTAAAGACATAAAAATGAAAGTGAATTTTTTGGTTGTATGTATGTATGTATCAATCAATCAATCAATTGATTGATTAATCAATCGATTGGTTGGTTGGTCGGTCTGGCTGTCTCTCTGTCTGTCAAGGAATCAACCAATCAGTCAGTCAGTCAGTCAGTCAGTCAATCAGTCAGTCAGTCAATCAGTCAGTCAGTCAGTCAATCAGTCAGTCAGTCAGTCAGTCAATCAGTCAGTCAGTCAGTCAGTCAGTCAGTCAGTCAATAATAAGAGTAAGAATATAATTTAATTCTTAAAAAGCATGCTACTTTGTCTTAGTGTTCTTTACAATGCTAGAAATACATGGATAAATTTATGTGGCCAAAATGATAAACATTACAAAGTAAACAAGGCTAAAATGACAGTAACAATTACAATTAAAGCTGCAAGCAGCATTTGCGGGGGCCCAAGTAGTTTGCCCAGCAAGCAATGATGTGCTGCATGGAGGTTGGCGTAGTCTTCAGTCCATGGGCCAGAGGGGGTTACCGTGCACCCCACACACACACACACACACAAACCTCCGACATAGGTATTTTTTTGTTCATTGGACTCTACTGAATGAGAAACAAAATGTTGACAGTGAAAATTTTGGGATGCACTACCTGCTTGGCCTCGATTTCCAATTACATGTGCATCCCGGAATGACGTCAAAAGGTTGAGGGTAGGGGTAACACATTGTCTTCCATATGACACATGCATGCACAGACTTTATTATCCATTATATATTTGGAAAGCTTAGGTAATTTCCTTTCTAATGATATAATGTTTGCCATACATATGCCAAGAAATAAAAATTTTAGAGGCTTTAAGTTGTCGATTTTTGAAAATTCAACAATTTTTCCGAAAGATGAAGCATAAACTTTCCATTCTTTTTTTAAATAACATGATCTGATAAACATAAGGGGTGTTTTTTATTCAGTTGCATGAACTGAACAAGAAAAAGTAGGATAACATTGAATATTTTGAGGGTTATTAATGATTTTTCCCATTAAAACCAAGATAAGCTATTATTTTGAAATACCGACAGTAGGGGGTAGGAGTAAACTATCTTCTTCTGTACTTTTTATTCAGTATCATAGCATCATGTTATGCAAAAAAAAGAAGAATGGAAAGTTTATGTGTCACTTTGTGATTTTTAAAAATCATCGATTAAAAGTCATCGGATATTTTTGGCATTAATTTTTGCATAATGTGCTAGATATTCAAAGTAAACACATTTATTTTGTAAGGAAACATATTCTAGCAACTGCAAAACCATATTACTGTTACAGTATTGATTACATCTGTAGGTGTTGTGTACTAAGCACGTAATTACCGCTAACCTGTTCACCTTCCACAATCTTTGGATATTTTCCTGAAATCTGACATTGTTATATATCAACATTACAAGCTATTTATTAAGAGAAAGTATATTTCCTGTAAAGATATATGTTCTAGCATTCAGAAAATGTATCAGCATGCTCCTAAGATGCCATTCCGGGATGTACAGTCATGTAATTTGAAATCGAGGCCAAACAGGTAGTGCATCCCAAAATTTTCACTGTTAACATTTTGTTTCTCATTCAGTAGACTCCAGTGCACAAAAAAATACCTATGTCGGAGGTTTGTGGGGGGGAGGTGCAGGGTAACCCCCTCTGGCCCATGGACTACTTCCTTCTGCATGCCAAATTGCAAGGTTATCTATACACTGGTTTCAGAGAACATTTTTAAAATGATTTAGACAACGCACTAGTAGTAATAGTAAATTTAAAACACATTACACCAGAAAATACTATGGTTTTATTTTGTCAATCGGACAAACAACAACACAATCATGTAATCACATGAAAATGTATTGAAACAATAAGTGATATTTTAAAATGTTATTGTGTAAATGTAACCTTAAATTTGTTCTTTCTGTTTAGGTATTTGATGACGTAAAAGGTAAATGTGGTCTGTTAGATGGAAGTGGTGGCACACCAAAGCTTATATCAACTCCAAAACAGTAAGTGAAAATATGATATTGGGTTTTACATAATATTTATGTCTAAGGTTCAGTTGTGGTGTAGGCATGGGGAAATGTGTGTGTGTGTGTGTGTGTGTGTGTGTTTGTGTACATGTATGTGTACAGATGTGTGTATCTTATCAAAAGTATAAAAATTGAAACTTTTCTTGAGATGCTACTTTTGGTCTCCAGTAGGTGATTTGTTGACATCACAGGGATCAACTCAATGACGTGCAAATTAGGTAAAAACAGGTGTACATGTATTTTGGTCAATACATTTAAACTCAAAAACAACTGTGTAGGTTAGTCGTAAATTTATTTTGGATAAATTTCAAATGGTGTCTGGATTGCTTACGATATATTAAGTGGATTCTAGATAGAGTTAATCTCGGTTACACAGATTCTCACTGCTGGGGCTCTTCTACGAGACCACCCAGACGAGATCTGGGGAAATAAGAGTTCAACTTGCCCGCACTGGAAGTAGCTTCTAGAGCAGTGCATGCTTGGGAATACTTCACATCCAACATTGTAGGCTAAACGATTTAGTTACTTCTGCGACTAGTTATCACTTCTCAAGTGAGTGATACATCTAAATTACAACAGACAGGCCTCGTAAACCCATTTTTTATGACTTGCAAGAAATGTACTGTGTTACTCCAGCGAGGGGTAGTTGAAACGTGGCTTCCTCACACTCTCGTCTGGGCGATCTCATAGAGGAGACCCTGCGGTGAGACTCTGGGTAACCAAGATCAGGATAGAGTTATTTTAAAATTTTGTAATTCTGTACTTTGTCTTTTATATTTCAGGACTGTTAGAAGTCTGAGCACAGAAGATTTCAGAGATATTATATTTTATATATCAGATATTGGATTAACCTTCTTAGCGTT
This sequence comes from Glandiceps talaboti, assembly GCF_964340395.1. Taxonomy (NCBI): domain Eukaryota; kingdom Metazoa; phylum Hemichordata; class Enteropneusta; family Spengelidae; genus Glandiceps; species Glandiceps talaboti. Next base: position 12,563,662 of record NC_135557.1, on the reverse strand, counting down.
TCTTGAAATCTATCCTCCAGCATGTATTATACTACATCAACATTCATTGGTTTCCAGGTAAATAGGTTGCTATGGTTACCATGAAACTATTAGTTGTCATGTGTTATGCAAATTATCATGGTTATGACAATCATGCAGAGATACAATTTATCATTCTTGTTTAATTGTTACTCCAGGCTGTAAAACTACACTTGTCTCTGAGTGGCAAGTTTGCTTACATAATAAAAACAAATGTGTCTTGCAGACCAATTTCTCTGAAAATCAAAGTTCTATAAAGCCCTCCAAACTTTGCCTTATAAAAGCTTACCCTGATTCTTTGAAAAATTATAAAAAATCTGGCAGTTCACCATTTTGTTTCCAATAAATCATCACTCTTCATATTCTCAAAGAGTTAACATTGTGACAATATTCGGCAGCCATTTTGGATTAAATGACTTACCGATAATTTTAATATCATTTTCACCTATTTCTGCAAATGTATATTGATTTCCAAATTTGATTTGGATTAATAAATATTATTATTATCATTATTATTATTATGATGATATGATATACATACAGCATTGTTTTTACACGAATTGTTTCTGCTAATTACCTAAATGCCATCAATTATTTTACCCTACTTTTCAGAATATCAACTTTTTATGAAATGGTGATACCAGAGATAGAAACATCATTGAAACATAGAAAAGGTGACCATCCAAGGTAGGACACTATCACTAAATGTGACTAAATAATTTTCTTACTAAAAAATTTCAAGGAAGACATATTTACCAGAGGAGACCCAATCTAAATAGGGATCCTGACATCGAAAGCAGAGCTGTTTATCTGTAGTTTGTTTTAGGTGTATCTTCCAAGACACATAACAATAGACAATTGTAGTACACCTCTGATGATACTGATGAGATATCAGCAAAAAATGGGATTTGCATCCAAAAAAATTTCATTTGATACTGTGAACACAAAGTTCTTGTTCAAAGTTATTCTTGTATATACATTTACGATCAGAGCTACTTATTTGATAAGTAAGAAGGTGTTGTTGTTGTTGTACTTGCCTTGGTAAAAACACTTTTACTGTTCAGCATGCCAGAGTTGTAATTTAAGAGCGAATTTTGTTTACACTGATTCATCTAGTTAGACTATCCTAAATAACAATTATGTTCAGTAGTAAAAGTGTTGTTATCTAGCAAGTGAAACAACAACCCCAACTTGCCAAATGATCACCTTTTGATCATAATTGTATCACATTATATACAGTCTTCTGGCAATGCAATGTTTTTGTGTTGTATTGTATTATAATTCAGACTTCTAATGATTATATCAACTTTCATAAATGTATCTGTTAAATACAATCTTCCTGTAAGCATTCCCTGTTCGGACAATGACAGCAGTTCCTTTTCCAAAAAGAATATGAATGCAGTGCTCACCGTGAACAAAACTACAACTTTGACAATGAATGTTGATCCGGATTCATTACTACTAATGAAAATTTCCACTCACACATGTGTACGACCATCAAATTTCCTAGAAGCAAATTCCAAATTCTTGCTGGCATCTTGTCAGCATCGCAGTGTGCAAAAATTTAGGATTCGCTTCCGAGAAATGTTTTGACTTTGTGAGTAGAAATTTTCATTAGTAAAGTAACAATTGGCTCCTAATGTGTCTCATAATATCTGGAAAAGTGAAAAAATGTGTAACATAGATGTAGGCGATAAGACCTGCTTTACTGCCAAAGACAGAAATTACTTGTACATGTATATAGTATTCTTAAAATTTCAATATATCGAAAAATACAACTATTGTATCATCCATAAATGGTAGAAATGTGTGTTAATTTTTAATTGTTTTATATGAATGTGTAATATGATTTTTTTAATTTTCATTGCTCTAGTTTGTACATCTTGTTGAAGTCCAGACTTGCCCAGTCCAAGAAAGCATTGGTCAAGATTTGCCAGACTATCTTATTTACTTGTTTCCTGCAACCTATGTTGGACAATAGGTGAGAAAGTGTTTTGCCATGTGGAAACTTTTTGCCTGTTTTCAGTGTAATGTCTGTATGCTTATATATCCCAAATCAACTTTAATGGCAGGTGTAGATTGAGGTTTGGTTAAGTTTAAGTCAGTTATTGAGTAAGATTCTGTCAAATAATCCTGATTTGGGGGAAAGAATGCATTGATAGCAGTATTCCTTTGGTGTTATTGAAGGAATGCATTGATAGCAGTATTCCTTTGGTGTTATAGAAAGAATGATTTGATAGCAGTGTTCCTTTGTGTAATGTTTCTTTTAAGTATTGCTGCCTCTCGCACAAGAGGACAAAGTGAAGTGATAGCAGCATCCTTTTTTTCATAGATTAATGCCTCTTTAGTATACATTATTGTGTCTAGCTCAAGCAGAGTGGATGGGATGATAGCAATATTCCTTCATTCTAATGTTCCTTCTTTAATATATTGCCCCCCCCCCCCTTCCTTACCAAAGTGGGCAAAATGAAATGACAGTACTTTCCATTTGTTTTAATGTTTCTTTAATATATTGACATCTATAATTCTAGTAAACAGAATTAATCATTGATAGTGTACCATAGTGCTAATGTTTCTTTAATACATTGTTGCCTCCTACCCTAGTGAGCAGGAGGAATTGATAGCAGTGTTCTATTGTTTTAATATTTTGATACATTGTTATCTCTACCCAAGTGGTCAGGATGAATTGATAGCAGTAGTCTGTTGTTCTAATATTTTAATACATTGTTGCCTCCTACCCTAGTGGGCAGGATGAAGTAATAGCAGTGTGTATTGAAGACTATCTACAAGTGATAAGTTCTGTGCTGTCTGAGAAACGTTTTCTGTGTCTGTACAATGAGATGCATAGTGTACAAGAAGACATTGAGATGATCACACAGCTTACTAAGAATATGTATCCTTATCAATTTTTTTTTAAAAATAGGATGCGAGTGTGGTATTTTTTCACTGGAACACAATACCGAAAACGTTGTATGTAAATGTGAACATGTGAAGGTGTGATAGTTTGCTGTTCAGTACGATTGTACAGTATAATGTTTAAGGAAATTTGCTCTTCAGATGAATGTATGTAATAATAACAGAACCCCATGCCAAGTTTTATGTTCGGAGGATCAGGAACAAAGTATTCAAACTCATTTATGTACGACTAAGAAAGTTTTTAGAGTTGCAGTGCAGTGCAGCAAGTGAGTGTGTGTGTGTGTGTGTGTGTGTGTGTGTGTGTGTGATTTTAATTATTTCTGTGTAGCTGTCTTGTGTGAAGCAATCCCTTTGTACATTTTGTGTCTATCTTGTCAGTTTTGTATTGTTTTCAGAATTGTAATTGTAACAGTTGGTAGATTCCCAAATTCCCCTCACAGGATTAATAATGTATAGCTATATATTTTATTAAAAGTCTTCAACTGTAAAATTTTGAAAAGCTACTTGACACATGTTTGATTACAAACATGTTTACCAAATTAACAACACCAGTAACATTATATAATAGTGATGTCACTGGTTAGTAGTCTAGGATGACAACTTAGCATCACGTAAGTCCTAATTTTAAAACATGACTTTTGGTCTGCTCTTTTATTGTACATGAATTGTACTTGAAATTGTTGTGCTTTATAAAGCATATCCTGGTATTTTTTGGAATGTGTTACTTAAGAATCATAGATTAGATTAGATTACATTGTAGATTATATTATATTATATTAGATTAGTTACTTATAGTTTATTAGATTAGTTTAGTTCTAGTGAATACATTCCTTATCATCATATTCAGAGATGAGACACGCACTCAGTTCATTCTAGATGCTGTCCAGACTGCTGCCTCCATGTACGGTAAGAAGAAATATGTTAAGAAGCAACCTAATATTCACCAGATGCAGACACAGACAGAAAAGAAACCTGTGGAACCTACAGTAATTCCTGAAGATTTTGAATGTGAACCTAGTAATTATCCAGACTATGTAAGTAAAGAGATGTGTACATGTTGAGAATGTGGTATACAAGTATTATGATGGGGATATTACCTGATGTCACCTCTTGTCTTGTTTGTATCACTAAGAGTGCTATTTCCACACATGGAGGTGGGTTGCATGAATATCTTGTTTTCTTTGAGAACATTGTGTTCATGGTTCCAAGAATCAATAGGACAGTAAAATATAACTATGAAACAGTAAATTGGAAACAAATGTGTCCATCTACTATGGACTGTAATCACACATTGCTTTAATAATTCAACATTGATGTCTCGCTCCAAAAATCTTCATTACCACTGACTAATTTAAATCATTGCATAATCAAGGTCTGTAGAAGACAAATCAAAAATTTAATGTACATCACATTCGTTTCCAAGGCAACTATTTTGTACCGTCCTATCTTACTTCCTTGTTATTCAGAATCACTTTGTCTTGTCCAATCATCATTTGTATGAATATGTAGTGATCCCAGGGACATTGATCACTCTAAGGCTGTTTCAAGCACCTTGAATTTGAACACCAAGCATATCAGCACAGTTTCTTTCCAAAAAAGTATTAGGGAGTGGAATAAATCAGCTGAGTATTGATACTTTCAAGGCTAAACTCCCTAAACATTATTTGTAGGTTTGTCTCTCTCTCTCTCTCTCTCTCTCTCTCTCTCTCTCTCTCTCTCTCTCTCTCTCTCTCTCTCTCTCTCTCTCTCTCTCTCTGATGTTACAAGTGATATTTCATTGCTGTTGTTTCAATGTTATGTTATGTTGGTTGGTTATCTTATTTTGAATATGTTATGTTACGTTATGTTATGTTATGTTATGTTATGATGGTTAATATGTTACATTTATGTTATGTTGGTTATGTTATTTGTTTATTAAGGTGTCCTATGTGGACTTATCAAATTATACAATACTTAAATAAAATTTACCAAAAAAAAGAGCCACATCCAGCCCTCTGGCTTATAGGACACATAGAATATCAAATTAAAAACAATAATAAATAAATAAATAAATAATTAAAATATTACATAGGTCTCAGTTGTAAATAAAGTTTTTCCTATGGTTAAAGGCCTCGTGTAAAATGTTTGCAGTATCAATGGGAAATGTTATCACTAATCTTTAACTTTTTTATTTTAAGGGTGAAGGTGCCTGTGCAGCATCAGTATCTGGTATACAGTTAGAATCCTATATATCAGCAGTGAAAGATCTCTTACCAGAGTTAGGTGATGGATTCATTATAGTAAGTAGTTTACACTGTAATTTACGATTAGATATTATCCCCCAATATTTTTCAATGCCGGTTCAGCCAAGGAAAATACGAGTGACCCAAGGGATGATTACGAGTCGCTAGACGAGTACTGACAAAACCCTTGGGTCAGGAGTATATTATTGCTAAATAAAGAAAATATTGAGGAATACTATAATTATAGCAGCATCAGTAATATAATCGAAAAATCGGGGAACATATTGGAAATTGTTTTGACTCATATTTTGCACACAGCAGATGCAATAATGCAGACACACTTTGACGTGGCATAGAATAAGCAGCTAGTATGAATTCTATATTTTTTGTACAACTTGGGTTGTGTATGATAGTCATTGTATTTTGACTTGATACTGAAAAATTCAGGAATGACTTGAAGACATGCGTTTCTTTTCAAATGCATTTTAGCATAGACAGTGGAGGGGACTTCTCCCCTCCACTGTCTATGATTTTAGACACCGAATAACACCAGTTTTCTGTGTTCACTACCTTTGAACGTTATATTACTGTGTCCATTTAGGAATGGTGCCTCTTTTTTCATAACATATCATCTTTGAATATTTAGCTAGTGTGTGCATAACTAATATATGATTATGAATATGTATAGTTAACATAACCTAAGTTAACAAATGACTATCATTTTCTTTCATTCTGATTGGTTGGTTGGTTGGTTGGGTGATTGATTGATTGATTGATTGATTGATTGATAGGTGGGTAGCTAGGTTGGTTGGTTGATTGACTGGTTGATTGATTGATTAATATATTAGCACCCAGATGGTAAACATGTTTAGTATTACTTGCAACTATTTTCAATTGCTAGTAATAGACTCTATTGACCTTGAAATTTATGCTCAAGACTTATTTTCACATATTTTGCTGAAAAACAAAAATAATCAAACTTTAATAGTGACTAAAATACATGAACACAATATACCAGTCTGGTAATAGGTGAAAAATAGTCTTTGAGATCTAGCTGAAAATGGTAACATTGCAAAATTTTCTAGCGACCAAAAATATCTACAAATGTATGTTTTCAGTACAATGCAGTTGATATCTAAATATCAAATTTACGGAAATAAATCACCTAACTAAATTAAACCAGAAAGAGTAACATTGTCATGGTAATATACCAGACTCAATATGAGCTCAAGAAAGATAACCTTTGGGCTACCTGTAGTTATTCCCTCTCATTCATGATAGTTACCCCAAAAAAATTATATTCGCTTACTAGACCACAGAACCTTACTATTAACTATGATTTTAAAAATACATGTTTTTCGTAGGTTTGTTTCATTTTACCTTGAAGAATCAGTGTTTGTTCTACAATTTTCAATGTTGAGAAACCCGATGGTATTGCTTAAAACATATAAAATCATGTCCATAATTTTAGATTTAACAATTGAATTTTATTACATTTCAAGGCTTGTTTGGAAGAATACAACTATGATGCTGAGAAAGTTATCAATAATTTACTTGAAGATAAACTACCTTCATCTTTACAAGAGTTAGACAGGAGTATGACAAGGTAATTAGGAGGATTGTAGAGTTTTATATTAGACATTCTAATAACTTCTTAAAATTATATGATTCCATTAACAAGTTTCACATGAATTGTCATGAATTCTTAAATGCATTTGATGTTTTGTGCATATGATTATGATGGTAAATATTGTTTCGATGCGATGTGATGTGATGTTGTTTCCATGTGATGTTACAGCATGCACGTGCATGTGATGTACATGTGATGTAATGTTGTAATCATGTGATGTAATAATATATGTGCATGTGATGTTATGTACTGATGTGCTCGTATGACGTAATGTTGTGTGCATGTGATGTAATGATATGTGCATGTGAGGAAATGATTTGTTCATGTGATGTGATACCATGGTGTGTGCATCTGGTGAAATGGTGTGTGCATGTGATAAAATGATATGTGTATGTGATGGAATGATATGTGCATGTGATGGAATGATATGTGCATGTGATGTAATGATATGCACATGTGATAACATTATATGCACATGTGATGTAATGATGTGTGCATGTGATGGAATGATATGTGCATGTGATGTAATGATATGCACATGTGATGTAATGGTTGTGCATGTGATGTAATGGCGTTTGCATTTGTCATTATGCTGTATGCATTTGGTGCTGTGCTGTCTGTTTATGTGATGATCCGATGTGTGCATGTGATGATATGGTGTGTGCATGTGATGATATGGTGTGTGCATGTGTGTTCGTGGTGTTGTGGTGTCTGTATTATTGTGTATATGTAACTTTTCCTTTATTGTTTATAGGGAATCTTTGAAGAAAAAGAGTGATAAAGAAAACAAAAGTATGTTATCTGAGAGACAGAATATCTATGATAATGATGAATTTGATGTCTTTAGAAGGGATCAAATAGATACAAGCAAAATTCATCAAGGGAAAAAGTAAGTAACCTTTTTTGTTGGATATTCTTGTCTGTTCAAATGTACAGGTCTCGAAATTAACGCCGGCGCTAAATCCTCAGTCTGGCTGCAATGTTAGCTCATGTTTTTATCATTTTTAAAATTATGCCTAAAATTGTTAACAGTCGGATTGCATTCTTCAAAAAACCAATGTTTAGCTATAAATCAGTTGGTGATTTTTTTCAGTTTTCATTCAGGTTTTTCAAAATTTTAATACTAGCCCACCATTGACCAGTGTTAAGCTTTAAATCAGTTGTATCATAGTGGAAATGATCGACTCTGTAATGCGTCTTTCATAACCCCATTACCTTGGAAGAATTTCTTTGTTCAGTGCACATGTGCTATAAATAAAATTATCACAGCTTTACTAGGCCTAATAATGCTGTATGCGTATGATGTTTGTTACAAGCTTCAATTGTGTCATTATCAAGCAAATAAAAAGGAAATATTGGTAAAGATAACTTTTTTGTATAACTCTACTGGACAACTGGTTTTTTTTTTTCACTTTTCAGGTTTTCATTCAGGTTTTTCAAAATTTTAATACTAGCCCACCATTGACCCTTTAAAGCCAGGGTTTTAATCCCAGGTTCTTACATTAGTGTTATCTTATCAATTGTCCAATATTAATAGTATAACTTTTTAATCGGGCCAAACTTTTCTATAACTCTAGCTACCTGGCAGCTGATTCTCTCATGTATATTTTAATCTTAATTCATCATTTCTTTTAAAGTGTACAATCTCACTTAATTTCAGGAGTAAAAATTACAAGTCAGCAGTTGATGATCGAAGTGAAATCCAAGCCATGAAATCTCGGTACGATAAATATGATGTGATAGAAGATGATGCCATGTATGATGACGAGTATGATGACACTTATGATGATAACGATGTTGGTGCCAATGATGAAGACTCAGCTGATGAACTAACTGCTAGAAGGTAAACCTGGCTGGTTCATTTATAATTTATATATGCAAATTGTATGCATAAATATGTTAGATAGTTAATCTGGTTGGTTGCCTATTTATGTATGTAAATTGTATGCATAGATGTCTGTTAGATATTTAATCTGGTTATTTGCCTATTTATATATGCAAAAAGTATGCATAAATGTGTTAGATAGTTAATCTGATTGGTTGCCTATTTATGTATGTAAATTGTATGCATAAATGTGCGAGATAGTTAATCTGATTGGTTGAGTATTGTACTAAAAAGTCATGTATATGCAAATTGTATGCATAGATATCTGTTAGTTAATCTGGTTGGCTGCCTATTTATATATGCAAATTGTATGCATAGATATCTGTGAGATAGTTAATCTGATTGGTTGCCTATTATATACATGTATGCAACAAAGATGGTTAGAAGGTAACTCTGATTGGTTGCCTCTTTATATATGCAAATAGTATGCATAGATCTCTGTTAGAAGATTTAATCTGATTGGCTGCATCCTTATACATGTACATGCAAATAATAGTATAGTAGATATCTGTTAGAAGGTTAATCAAGTGCCACTCAGGGAGCTCGAGACACATCAAGTTGGAAACCAAATGTACATGTATGAATACATGCTAGTAGGTAAATCAGATTTGCTGTCCCCTTATATATCTAAATAGCATAACAAATTACCACAATATCATCAGCCCTTAGACATATTTTGATTGGTATCCACCTAATTAGGATGATTATAATGTTAAGATTTACTTAGCTATATGCAAATCATTACCTGTGATTTGCTTAGATTTACATTAACTTTGTGTTTCTTAATTTTCAGACCATTTACAATTCCTAGAATTCTTGCTGGTGTAGGAGGAACTGGATCGTCTGATGACAACGATGTAAGTGTTAACTTTATAAAGTGAACATGTCTAGTACCGTGACCATTCTTTGATGGTGGCTAAACTATAAACCCAAGACATTTTTATAAGAGAAAATTGTATTCAGCATTTTAACTAATCTTTGCTCATTATTACAACCCGCGACTGACAAGAATTTACAAGCAGATCCTTGTTACATTTAGGGAAGCAAGTAAATGAATTGGATTAATAACACTTGGCACAGCATGTTGGCACAAAGGTGGTTTAATAAGAATAGTTTTATGGCCACTTTACATGTACATGGAATGCCAAGGAACTTGAAATTTGTTTGTGGATGTGAGCTATTACTATAGGTGGCCATACACCTGTTTAATATCAAGCGATGAAATGTAATACTGATGTAGTTCCAACATGCTGTGCCAAGTGTTATTAATCCAATTCATTTATTTCCTTCCCTAAATGTAACAAGTTCTGCTTGTAGATGCTTTTTTGTCACTGGTACTCGTTATTAATGTACAAAAGACATTGTAGCCACTAAGCATTTTCACATATTTCATCTTGAAGAAATAAGAAAAAAATGGTCTTGACAATTTCCAGGTGTGAAGTATTGCACCAAATGTGACCTTGTTTGACCTTTGTTCTAAATTTCAATTTTGCATATTTTAGGATTCCCCTGATGACCGGCAACCATACAGACCACCAAGAGATCAGTTTGTACCCAACCCAGCTGAGCTAAGAGAACGACAACAAGATAGACAACACAGGTCTAAGTACAAAGGTCGTGATGACAAACAAGTACTGAAAGGTCAACCAAAGGGCAAAGGTCAAAGTGGTGACACAGAAAGAAAGCGGAGGGATAAAGAGAAGAATAAATCTGCCAGAGCTAACCATAACAGGAAAACAATGGCAGACAAAAAACGAAGTAAAGCAATGGGAGGAATGTTTTAATAATTGGTGTAAAACGACTGGTTTCTGTATGGCAACAGTTCAACACATCATGCTATAGTATTGGTTCTCATTCAATCTGCAGAAAGAATCTACTCTGGTTTTTGACATTGTGAAATAAAGACAACATCATTTCAAAAGCTGTGATGTTTCAGAACCATGCATCTATGTATGGCAACAGTTTAACACATACTGGTCTTATTTTTTGTTCCATCTGCAGAAAGAATCTACGCTGGCTTTTGAAATTGTGAAATAAAGACGGACATTATTTTAAAAGTGGTTATATTTTAAAACCACAGGTCTCTGTGTGCCAACAGTTAAACACACACTGCTATAGATTTTCATTCCATGTGGCTAGAAAAAAACTATTCTGCCATGTGAGAATGTAAAATGAAGACAGAATAATTTTCATATGTAGTTATATTTTAGAACCACAGGCTTCTATATGCCAACAGTTTTAAGTGACACATAATGGTGATGTTTTCTAAAGCAGTTATATTTTAGAGCCAAAGCCTGGAGGGACTGATGAAATGGAATCTGTCTGTTGTTGACCTCAAATGCTTTTTCCAATATTTACAAAGGAAAATTTTTTTTCCAAAATTTCCAGTGCAAGAGGGTACTATTAATATTGCAGAAAAAAAATGTCAACCAATACATTTGGTGTTTTCCCCAGGAATTTACCCAAGCATCAGTTAATTTGCATATTAATTAAATGTTTTGTTATGCAAATAACATATGTTTCAAGCATATTGTTTGACGTACTAATATTGCCCTGCAGAGAACACTGATTAATATGTGCATTTGCTGACACACTTCCCCATACTAACTGAACGTCATGGAAAAGAATGCAAATAATTTGATACTTTAAAAACGAATTTAGAAATTAAATCTAAGGGCGTACCCATCTTTTTGGCATACATTAATTTTGTAGTTGTTGTATTCAGACACAAGACAATATTTGCTACATTTACCTTCAAATTGGTCTTTGGCTAATAAACATCAGTTTGTTACAGATGGATCACATATCATGTACATACGGTCAAGTATTGGGTACTGTGGTTGATTAAACCTTGTTGGTTCTTATAAATGTTATTGAGAAGTATTTGTGTATTACCAGTATGTAAGTACATGTATGTATGTGTATGCTTGTGTATGTAAGTATGTACCTGGTATGTGTATGCTTGTGTATGTATGTATGTACCTGGTATGTGTATGCTTGTGTATGTATGTATGTATGTATGTATGTGCATATGTATGCAGTTGATGCAGTGACACTTGTGAGTATACAATGTAGCAGCAAGTTGTATGTAAAAGTGTGCATTTACCTATGGATAGGACAGCATAAATTTCACACTACTTTCCCTCATAGCTGCCAAAAAATAACTTAGGTTGTGTAAAGTGTTGACACACACACACACACACACACACACAGACAGGTGGACACGAGCATAAAAAAAACCAATACAGCTGATTCTTTTCTATACAATATATTGTTACTGTTAACTCTCAAAATAAAGTACAAACATGAAGAACTAAAGTTCTGTTGGCAGCAAGTCACCATAATAAACACATTGATACCTTGTATAGTATACACATCCTAAAACACTGTTCATATAATAACTGATGATTAGGGGAAATACACAATCAACACTTCTCAGCAGGCCATTCATTTTCAATGTCAGATTCTAGGGGAATAGATTATCAACACTTCTCAGCAGGCGATGTACTCATTCATGATAACTGATTAGCGTTGGGGGGATACACAATCAACACTTCTCAGCAGGCGATGTACTCGTTCATAATACAGATGAATGAGGGAAATACAATCAACACTTCTCAATAGGCCATTCATTTTCAATGTCGGATTCTAGAGGGGAATAGATTATCAACACTTCTCAGCAGGCGATGTACTCATTCATGATAACTGATTAGCGGGTGAGGTGGAGGGGGGGAGGGAATACACAATCAACACTTCTCAGCAGGCGATGTACTCGTTCATAATACAGATGAATGAGGGAAATACAATCAACACTTCTCAATAGGCCACTTGTATTGAGTAAAGTGTCAAATTTATGATTCTACAAAACAAAAGTCACATGAAATATATCACATTTGTTTATACATACTTAGATGTTTTGCATTGATGTAAGTTTTCATTTAAAGAGAAACGTACAGAGCAGTGATCACAGCTAATGCAACACAAAACAGAGTCACTCAATTTTGGGAGATGGGTCAATTAATTCACAGGGGCCAGGAGGAATACATTTAATTATTACTTTTACGGATTTCTAATATTCTTTAATTTTCTCTATATTTCAAATTAAGTTTTAAATATTACCATCATAACTATTGTTTCCACTGACTGTCTTTTCATATTTCCTACTGTTATCACTGTCTTATAAGGGTTTTATCAACCTTTCATTAATTAGTACACAGCTAATCCTAGAACAAACTAACAGGTCTCATGCATTTGATTTTTAGGACACGAGTCCATTCTCATCCTATCCAATGCCGCTGCATAAGCACACACGCATGACATCTGCCACACCTGAGGTATATGTCTGGCTTTCTTGCACATGAAAATCAGCGTTGCATGTGTTATTTTTCTAGCTATTTGCCCAATTGACACATTACCCTGTCCTGTCAGTAACATCTACCAATCTAATGACTAATGATAATAGGAAATTACCATTACCATAAACAAATATGGGTTAACTCAGACAGTGGAGGGTTCCACTGTCTACATCTAATCAGTGATATAGGAGAATTACTTAAGACATTGATACCATCAATTTTATCAATTGGTCTAGAATGCACATCATTTGTCAGTAACACCATAGTATTAAAGGGATGGGAATACCAAATAATGGTGAATCACAAGAAATCGACATGCATCTGTGGTACATTTGTACAATGAATTGGCTTAGAAGGTACATTGTTTGTCAGCCACCCCATAGTACGGGATATCGGAATATCAATTAATGGCAAGTCACAAGAAATTGACTTACATCAAGCAGCATCTGTGGTACATTACAACCCGTAACACCAAAGTAAAGCATTATCTGTATGTACCACAATCGTTTGTAGCATCCATATCAAGTGTAAAAGTATACTGTTTCATTTGCTAATTGACCATATTACAAAGGCCACTTGCTGGGCTTGTAAATAAACCATTTGAAATAGTATATTTTACACTTGACATGAATGCTATAAATAAGTGTATCACATAGAGAAAGTGCTTTACGCCGGTGTTACCCGCTGTAAATTGGCTTTATAGAAGGCACACTCTTTTGGAATCATGAGATAATAAGGGATATTATGGTGAACATCAAATTTCAATGTGTCATAATCAATTAATGTATGTCAATCAAGGTATGTCAAACTGGTTTCGAGGATACATTCTTCCTGATACTGATACCAATATCTCTCCATCAGTTGGTTTGAGTTTCAAAACAGGCCGTGGTGATAAATTTGTCTGTGTTCGGAAGTATCCCTGAAAAGTTTACATTCCATGATTTGAAAAATTTAACTATTAACAAGAATGTTTTTGACGACAATTGACGTCGTAGTGTCCACAAGAATAAAAGGGCCACCATCTGAGTGTTCATGTGTTTGGGCGTAGTTTATGTTGCATATTGATGATGTACTTGTGGTATTGTATTTACTGAAGCACACTTAAACACCACTTGCAATTAGATGAAATCAAACCTGGTATGAAGATAGAATTTATCAATGATCCGATGACTTAATTCATAATATTTACCAAAAATGTTCAGGAAATCCCTACTCAAGCAATTAATTGTTCGAACAATGCAAGAAGACAATCATAATGTTATAGAAGGCATGCATCGACATTAGAGTAATTTTGAAATAGTGTAATCGAAGCTATTAATATGTATTTTCACTTGAGTGAAAAGTTTATAAACTCAGCTTGTGCCATTTTAAAGTGGCCATGCATGGATGACAAATGGGTATTCATTTTGGATTTATAATTCATAAAACAACTTTACTATGTTTTTTATGCTTGTGACAAATCAATGTCATACAGCATATACTAAATCCGTGTTTGTAACTCAATAAATTGCACATCCGTAAAAAATGTTTAAAATATTTGTTACTGTACGTACAATAACAAACATTTTACACACTATTTAGTTTTTTACAATTCATTGAGTTACAAACATGGACTTGCTTGATGCTGTTTCACATTGTGTTTTCAAGTTAGAAAACATAGTACAGCTGTCTTACAAATTCAAAATCCAAACTAAATACACATTTGTCATCCATATGACCACTTTTAACAGTTTCAGAAAATGTGACCATACAATATATAGAACTAACAGTTCATGTATGAATTCTTAAAGGCTCATGTCAGATTACGAGACTAAGCATTTAATCAGTACGAAAGATAGTTGCTAGGCAACGCTATAGAAATGTTAGTCTTGAATGACCAATCTGATTTTGATGGCTCCACTAATAAGATAAACACTGATGGGATAGAAACATAGGTCTTAAAACTTGTCTGGTACGTGATGCTGACATTGGTATAGAAACTGTCTTAATGTAAGGTTTAAATAAAAGAAACTGTTCACTTTATAAAAAGAATACATCATCTGAGTCCAAGCCTTTCTTTTTCTTTGTGTTTCTTCCGCACAACGTCAATATTTCTGTCAGACCAAGTGCTTTTTCTGAGTTTGATTGGTCTGTTTCCAACATATCTACCTGTAGTTGAGAAAACAAATATCATTATTAACAAATGTTTCGCTAATTTTGGTCTATCGCAAAATTTTCTCTCTATCTCTTGTTTCAGTCAATGTCATTTATTGTGATGCACCATGGAGTGGGTGCAGAATGTTGTTTTTTCTCTCTCAGAAGTAAACCCTGCAAAGTTGCATGCAAACAAATTCATCAGTTCGAAACATAATTTAAATCAATGAGGTGAGGGCATATTAATCACAGTTACCTGGTTGAGATATAGCAAGAGTTGGTCTAGAACAAAAGAATAATCCTATGTCATCCTTATGACTCCATTGACAAGATAAAATTAATGCAAGAAACTGGGATTGAAACCCTGGCCTTCAACAGACATATAATGCACAGACCACCTCATTGGTTAATAGCTAGTTACTGAGGATGGGTGATACTTGTACAGAAAATAGGCTCTTGGGGCAATAGCGATGTGGAGCCCTTAAACTGGCAATAGCTGCGTAGCATTGATAAGAACCCTTTCATTGACACACTGAATGTCAAAGAGAACGGTCACCCTTTCATTGACATACTGAATGTCATATGAGAACGGTCACCCTTTCATTGACACACTGAATGTCATATGAGAACGGTCACCCTTTCATTGACACACTGAATGTCATATGAGAACGGTCACCCTTTCATTGACATACTGAATGTCATATGAGAACGGTAACCCTTTCATTGACAACACTGAATGTCATATGAGGACCCTTTCATTGACACACTGAATGTCATATGAGGACCCTTTCATTGACACACTGAATGTCATATGAGAACGGTCACCCTTTCATTGACAACACTGAATGTCATATGAGAACACTCACCCTTTCATTGACAACACTGAATGTCATATGAGAACACTCACCCTTTCATTGACAACACTGAATGTCATATGAGGACCCTTTCATTGACATACTGAATGTCATATGAGAACACTCACCCTTTCATTGACATACTGAATGTCATATGAGAACGGTCACCCTTTCATTGACATACTGAATGTCATATGAGAACAGTCACCCTTTCATTGACAACACTGAATGTCATATGAGGACCCTTTCATTGACATACTGAATGTCATATGAGAACGGTCACCCTTTCATTGATAACACTGAATGTCATAAACAAGCATTAATGGACTTACCATTCATTTCTCTCATAGCTGCTATAAAATCATTTGGATCCTTAAAACTGACAAAGCCAAACCCTTTAGTTTTATTAGTCCTTTTGTCTCTCACCACCTGTAATTTCAAAAACAGTGAATTTATAAAAAGATAAATGACTTGTCTACCTAATTACAGAACTTATCACTTTCAGATGCAGTCATAATTACATGACATTGTGTAAAATAAGTCAGACTAGACTCTTACTTTAACTTGATAACAGTAATCAATACAACAAGTGTATTACAGGCAGAAATAAGTCTGACTGGACTTTTCACTACAGGCAAAAATAAGTCTGACTCGACTCTTACTTTAAGTTGATAACAGTAATCAATACAGCAAGTGTACTAAAGACAGAAATAAGTCTGACTGGACTTTTCCTTTAAGTTGATGGCAGTAATCAATACAAGTGTACTAAAGACAGAAATAAGTCTGTCTGGACTTTTCCTTTAAGTTGATGGCAGTAATCAATACAAGTGTACTACTTAAAGCAGAAATAAGTCTGACTGGACTATACCTTACAAGTTAACTCATCCCAGTTAAGTCTATAATATATATTTTAGAACTATGTCACATGTAAAGCACACTTAACATTAAGGCTTCTCCACCAAAATAACATCAACTCGGTATTAGACTGTTTGATTATTAAAACCAACGATCATCACTTCAAAAGCCTGGCCCCTAGCTTACAAAAAAATGTAGCTTTCTAGTCTAGTTCCTATACGGTTAGTTAGAGACCACGTTGGCTTCCAGACTATTAGCTATCCGTCACCCTAATGTCACATTCTCCATCATTTGAAAAATAGCTATTGGGCCCTGTCTTCAATTTGCCATAAATACGCCCCCCTCCCTTCCTGTTACCAAGGTTTGAAATCGATATCAAATGCACTAATTTTACAATAAAAATGTTCTTACCTTTGCTCTTGTAAAAGAAGGAAATTTACTAAAAACCCGTGTGAGAAGTTCATCTGTGACTTCATTGCCAAGATCACCACAGAATATACGAAAATCATCTGAAGTCAAGATAAAAATGTTTGGTGTAAGAAAGCAGTAAAATAGAAATGATTCCAATTATATAATTATCATAATTAGATATATCCCTCAATATTTGTCTTCTTTCAGTTGTGGAAAATACAGGTGACCTAAGGGGCCTTGTCACTACGAGTCACTAGATAAGTAGTGGCAAACCCCTAGGTCATGAGTATTTTCTGGCTGAGTGAAGAAAATATTGGGGAATAATAAAATTATATCTCCTCGAGCATAATTCATGAAAAAATCGGTAAAAGTAATGGCACTTTGGAACGTATTGACTCATATTTTGAACACTGTAGAACCAGTGACATGAACATGGGTTGTCATGACGTAGAATGACCAGGGTATATAATCCATATTTTCTGTTAAAAACAATATTTTGGCTTGTACATGGTATAATAGTAATTTATTATTAATTGTTCTATGTCATAACAATAATAAAATCTACGTCACTGATTCTGCTGTGTTCAAAATATGACACAAAACGTTTAAAGAATTGCCATTACTTTCCCCGATTTTTCTTTGATATAACTGCCACTGGTATAAAAGGGAACTTGCAATACAGACTGAGCATGCTCAGATGTAAAGGACTATGGGATTATCTGTGGTTATCGTAATATCTAATCTAGAGCTGGCGATAAAATAAACCTCCCACAATGGTCAGGGTAACTCTGAATTGATTATTTGTGGTTACAAACAATGTAACAATATTGTTTATAATACTAATTGATTAGTATTTATTATCACATTTCCCATGATGCAACATTCAACATGGCGGGTTTGCAAGTTCCCTATTCACTATATACGGTATATAAACACTTACTATTATCCCAATCATTTAGACTGTCATCTTCCCATGTTAATCCGGCAGCTGTCCTGATGTATTTCTTTTTCCTTTTTTCTGCTTTACCCTCTTTGGATTTATCTTCTTTAGCTTGTTCTGCACCCTGACTTTGAGCCGATGCATACACTCCTTGCATTGATGACATCGTGGTCTGTGTATTGTCCTGGGTTGTTGCAGCCATGTTTGTCATACTACCCGTCATGTGGGTTGTGTACTCTGGCTGTAACCTCTGACTTCCGATTCCACTTGCGCTTGTCTGTATCTCTGATTTCTGTACAGAATTATAAAACAACTTTTCAAGCACCTGCACTCACATCTTATACATTTATATATTGTTATAACACTATGATATCATACACCCTTCGGTGATTGGCTTAGCCCGTGTCACATGGTATGGACTAGTGGCCCATAGTGTCCTCAATTTGCATACAGAGGGCAATATTTGTTTTCTACTTTCCCTAGGGCACTATTACAGTAGGACAAGACCAGTTGGGCTGGTGATTTCACGTTGGAAAGAATATGTGCCTGGCAATTTGATGTGTTATAAAACACTTATTGACTGGCATTATTCAGTAATAGTAGATGTCATATCACCCTTTGTGCTCTTATGTAGCAACCTTTTGTGTTTATCCTCAAGAAATAGTTGCTACACATGTACATAATATAGCCCTTGAGGTAATAAAGACATCTACTATTATTGTATTTGTAGCCAGGCAATAAGTGTATATTACAGAGAAACTGGGAAATCTAAACATGTAATAACTTTCCATATCAAACCCAGACACACATTGCCCAAATATGGTCATTATACATACTGTATCAGCTGTGACAAGGGCTTTACCTTTTATCACAATTGTGACTCGTCATTTTGGTGGAACGACAAATTATGACGTCTTAATTTGGCAGACAGTGTGAGGAGAACTTAGACACCACTCGTACATAACTCAACTGGTTGGCCTGCTGTGTTCACTACCTGTCTTTATTGTTGTTGATATCTTTCAAAACATTGAATATAGAAATATGACACACATTGCCGTAAAGGCACATACATCGCCAACCATGCAAATACAAGTAATTGATGTGCGGAACAACTTTCCCTTACATTCATGCAACACAAGCTACATTGTAATTTGCATAAAGTTTGCAAAGTGATGTTAGTGTTAGTGCCACTTATTTCTGCAAAAAAATATTATATATATTTTCATGTGTATTCAGTTGAAAATATATCCAACACTGATTACTATACATGCACAGAACATAGTATATAAATTGTTTAATTAACTTACCTGGTTGAATTTGATAGGTGGAGCAGAGTACATGGTCGGAGGTTTGGACAAAACAGCAGGTTGTCGTAGTTGTGGTGGATGAAATGTAGCCATAGGCATTGCCATGGGTGCTCCAGGCATTGGACCACCAGGAGGGCCAGGTGGTCCCATCGAAGGAGGCATCATGTGGCCCATAGGGGGTCCAGGCATCATTGGGGGTCCCATTGGTGGCATGGGTGGCATTGGCATTTGTGACATCATCACTGGTGGGGGAGGGGGTGGATTTGTTGGGTGTCGAATTTGAATTTGGTGTGGTATAAAGGCTGGTCTGGTCTGTAGAACTACAGGTTGAGTTACTGTTTAAGAAATTATAACACAGTTACACTGAGTTAATATGATGAAATCATATCATAACAAACAAATATTGATGCATTCCATTTACTAATGAAATAGTAAGGATGGTTTTATTGCCAAAAGTCTGGGTAAGTTCATTAACACTATTGTTTGTTTGTTTGTTTTATTTATTTACATGTCCTATGTGGGCTTACCAAGTGAACATTTCGTTCAATACAAGTACATGTACCGTATAAATTAAAGAGTTGCCACATCCTG